>NW_026521977.1:17305000-17725000 GCF_021234435.1 Artibeus jamaicensis
TTTTGCATTGGTTTTACCAACATCACTCATTTGCAGCTACTTAAATCGGCATCTTATCTTCCCATCCCTTTCAGTGAGACTGTGTCATACACTTGAAATACAGGTGATTCTTTTCTTTGTTTAACTTTGCTTTTATTGTTGTCATCACAGTCTGCATTACATCCTGGAAGTCCCAGTCTCCTTCTTTAAAATTAGCATGCATGACAGTGCACTCCTGCTATAAAGATCTATGAGTGCTTATTTCAAATTTAGCATCAAAATTATTTTCATATTTGTTTTTAAGCATTGAAATGACTCTGATTCATGCATAAAACAGTTGCATATAGTTTTAAAATAGTTTTCCTTGCAATTTCAGAATGCTTTTCAACAAAATAAATCCAAACAACTGTGAAATAAAATGAAGGATTTATTTTAAAGTTGCATCACTAACATTATGGAATGACTGCTCAAGTTTCTAACTATAAATATTAAAGTTATAGCAAAAAACACCTAGAACTTGCAAAAAGCAACAACACAAGCTGACTTATGTCCTGATAGCTGCTCACAGTACAGTAGACCCTGAACTAATTCCAGTTCAATGGGAAATGAATAATAGGTTAGAGTTAGGAGCAGCATTTATTACTCTATAAGCATACTATACAAATTACGTTGTTGACTTAATAGGATTTTAGCATGATGTGACACAGTACTCAGTGAGTAAATTTTACACTAAGATAGGCAGATTTATTATGTAAATTCACCAAGTATTAAACTGAGCAGGGTGCATAGAAAATAAAAGAGAAAGCTTGCCATAAGTTTTCTTTTTTCATGCAGGGCTCGAATTATTTCAAAGGTCACTCTAGCACTACAAAATCCAACACATTTGAAAGAAATTCAAATCTATACACAGTACATATAAAACACAAAAGAGCTAATTTCCTTAATATGTAGAGTTTACACACCAACCAGAAAAACATTAATAACTTAATAGAATGAGCAAAGGATATAAAGAAAAAGGTCACAAGAGGCAAAATATTAAAATGCCTTTTTGACATGTAAAAGGATATTTGAAATTATTTCTGAGAAATGCAAAATAAAACTCAGTGATATTGCTTACCTATTAGATTGATAAAAACTAAAACCACTGATATATCATCAATGGGTGGCAGCAATAGCCACTCACACACACTATCATCTGGGGAAGGCAATTCAATATCTATAACAATTTTGCTCTTTTTCAGTCAGTAATTCTACCTCTAGTAATACGACCTACAGACACTCATGCCAGGCTCCAACAGGTGCATACAGGAATACTCATTCCAGCACCATTTGTCACAACCAAAGACTGGACATAAACCAAATGTTTATCCGCAGGGGATGGGATGAATAAATTTTGGTACATCTATATACTACAAGGCAGATGCATAAGGTACTAAATGCTTCTCATAAAAATGATTAACAGCAAAAAGGTACCACATGCTACAAGTGACATGCTACATGCTACATGCTATAAGTGACATGCTACAATTAATGGAGAATGAAAAGGAAGAGAAGGAGGAGGAGAAAAGGAGGAGGAAGTAGAAAAAATAACATCCACTGATAAGCTTGCTCATGAGTGGAACACGCCTGGAAGACCTGAAGGACTAATAGTGGTGGTCACTTCTGGGGGCTGGGTAAAGCGTGAACTTCCTTTGTAAAATGTTATTGTTTCTTACCGAGTGCATGCATTATATTTTCCCTAAAAAAGTTTTCAAAAAGATTAAGAAATATTCTTCATAAAATGAATGGCTGTATATTTGAATTAAACTGTCCTATGAGTACAACCAAAAAAAAGATAAAAAAAAACTGAGTCTAGCCCTGGCTGGTATAGCTCAGTGGATTGAGCATGGGCCTGTGAAGCAAAGGATCACCGGTTCAATTCCCAGTCAGGGCACATGCCTGGGTTGCAGGCCAGGTCCCCAGTAGGGGACACGTGAGAGGCAACCATACATTGATGTTTCTCTCCCACTCTTTCTCCTTCCCTTTCCCCTCTAACAATACATAAAATATTTTTTAAAAAACTGAGTCTAGTACAGTCAGGAAATGATTCTAGTTAAGTTATGGCATAACGCCCAAAACTAGGGAACAAGAGTAGTAGGATCGCTGTTTTTTTAGGGTGACTTTTGGAGGTTATTTAAGGCTTTCACCATAAGCAAATTTTTCCCATTCAAATTAAAACATCAACAAGCAAACACGCTCAAAGTCAAAGATGTTTAATCTGAGACTGCACGAAATAAAGTTCACCCAGAAGCACAAGTTGAAGTACTCGTTTTTCCATAAGATGTTAACATCTGACACACACACATCTGAAATGTGCTTTTATTCCAATCTTCTGTAATATACACGTCTATATGTTTGAAATAAATCTATATATACATGTATGTGCATGTCTATATTTAAAGAAATTAAATGTTTGTACAACCCTTCAAGTATAATGGTTAATACTAATTTAAAGCAGTCCTCCCAATTAGAGTGCCTTTTCAATTCCTCTCCAACAATGCAGATGCAGTATTTACTTCCTGACAATAAAAACTACACCTCTTCCCTACACTCATTACTGATTAACCAAACCCTGCATTGAGTAGATCTTTCATTCCTTCATTCAACAAATATTTAAGAGCCTGTGATTTGTGCAGCGTTGGGAATACAGTGAAGGGAAACACAAACACATACTCTACACTGACAGAGCCTATGGTCCATCAAAGGACATGGACTTAAATAACAAGAAAAGCCATTTAAATCTGGTTTTGGTCTGTGCCACAACAGAAAGGACTATGAGAGAAGATCAAAGCTATGAACATTAAAAAGGCAACAAACTCACAACTATCAACAACTGAACCGAAACAAACTAACTAAGCAAACGACCAGAACAGGACCAGAATCACAGGTATGGGGATCGTTTGGAGGGTTATCAATTGGAAGGGAGAAGGGGGAAGAAGAGGGAAAAGGTGCAGGGATTAAGAAGCACAACTGGCAGGTACAAAACAGACAGGGGGTGTTAAGAATAGCAGAGGAAATGGAGAAGCCAAAGAACTTATATGTTTGACCCATGAACATGAACTAATGGGGATGGGGTAGTTTACTGAAGGGAAGTGGGTACTAGGCACAGGAGGGCAAAGGGGAAAATTGGGACAACTGTAATAACAACCAGTAAAATACACTTTAAAAATAAGAAGACTTCCTCGCCTAGCCTGAAAGAAAACCTCTGAGAAAGTGGGGTTCAAGCTGGCCTATGAATGATATGAAGGAGTCAGCCAGGCGAGAGGGGAAGGAAAGGCCTTCCAGGCAGAGAGACTGCACTGGGCTGTGGCAGTGACGAGCTTGGGGTGACTGAGGAAAGAAAATAAGGCCAGGGTAGCTAACACGTGGAGTGAAGAGGAAAATGACATGTAAGGAAGGGGAAGCAGGCAGAGGCCTTGTTATTCCTCGTATTCTAGGCATCTCAACGCTGATGTAGCCGTTTTAACTTGAATGTATTTTGAGAGTATTGATTTTGTCTTTTCAGGTAAATTACAAGTTCCTAGAGGGCGTTACTGTTCCTAACTATACTAGAACATCGCTGTGTTTCTCACTTACCCCATCTGTAAAATGAGGGTAGCAATAATGACCACCTTTATTTGGGAGAATTATATGAGTTAATAAAGTTATTAAGTAAGTATAGGGTCAGGCAAAAGTAGGTTCACAGTTGTATGTGAAATAGTTTAATCTTGTATTATTATTTATTAGTGATTGCATTATTTTCTATATGAACAGCTGCAAACCTACTTTTGCCCCACCCTGTGAGTAATAAAACAAACGTGTGTGCTATTGTTTCCCTCATGTCTCACTCCCCTGCCAGACTCTACGCTGCAAGAAAGTACAGATCATGTTTGTCGCGTTCACTATAAAAGATGCCTGGTACATAGTAGGTGCTTAATTCATATTTTTATTTATTTTTTTTCTCGGTTAATTATATTTTATTTTATAATTCAGAGTATACTATTAAGGTACTTGCATTTAAAAGTATTTTATGAAAATGATATTTTGGTATAGGGTTATTTACATTAAAATGCAAAGCACTTAATTATACTTTGATTTTGTTTTGGTGTTATAATTTTTTTAATATTAAATTTTATTTAGTTACTTTTCAAGTACATTTTTTTATCTATTTCTCCCATCCCACCCCACCCCCCCACCCGGTCTCCCCCCTTCCTCCCATCCCCCCCCCCAGTCCTCATCTCTGTGTATTTTTAAAAGAATAAAGTATAAAATAAAGAAACGGGGAGAGAGGGAAAGAGAACTACAGAGGATGTGGAGGGAGGGAAAGAGGGAGAGACAGACATAGAGAGATAGAATTATGGTAAGCCTGTGTGACTTTTTTAATTAGCAAAACCCTGGGCATTGTGCCTGGTCAAAACCGTGAACTGCCCAGCCTCCTTTGCAAACAGGCATGACCAATGACATATAAATACAAACTGTGGGGCTTCCAAGAAAACTCTTTATGCCCCACCACACTTTCTTCTTCTTGATTCTCAGAATACACGTGATGACTAGAGGTCTAGTAGTTGTCCTTGGACCATGAGAGGAAGGCCAGAGAGTCTCAAGAGACTTCACTGTGATATCCTGGAGTTTCTGAACTAATAATACCAACAACTTCCTCCCACCAGTCTTATCATACAATGATTTAAGCCACAGTTAAGCAGGTTATCTGTGATATTGCAGTCAAATCTAACGCTAATTAATACAGTCTATGAAACGCATATCGTGAATTTCTGCTAAGTTGAACTATTATGCAACTATATTTCACTCTACTCATGGTGATAAGAGGGTTGGAAAAAGAGACATAAATTTGTTGAAGCATAAATGAAGGAAAAATAATTGGATGTCCAAGCAAACCAATCAATAGAAAATAACTCTTACCACAAGCCAATATAAAATTTCAAAATCACCAAAAAATAATTAGTTTAAATGTTGACTTATTGAAAGTTAAAAGGTAGTTTTTTAGTAAATATTATGTTTAAATACTCAAACATCACCCTAAAAAGTTTAATAAGAAGCCTTTCATTTGTCGTGGATTTGCCACTTAATTACTTAGACTTCTTTTTTCCTCATCCTTTAGATTTTACCAGTGAACAAACCTTTGTGAAAATTCTCAAATTACACATTTCCTTCCCATATCCAGAAACACCACCCTAGGCTAGGCTTCAATCTTCTAATCCATAATTACTATAATTGCTTTCTAAATTGTCTTTCCAACTGCCCCTTCTTATCCATCTATCTCATCTCATCTTAAATCCTTCCATTTCATTATGTCATTTTCTGCTTATACAGCACTGACCATAGACTCCTGACCACACACTTATTTGTACTCCTGTGTGCTTTAGCTCTCTACGAAATGGTAACACTACGAGAAGACACTATGCCCATACTTTTCTGTAGTTCTCAACCCTGCCTGAAACTGAGATTTTTAAAAAATACTGATGCCCCAGACCAACCTCTAAAGATTCTGGTTCAATTGACCTGGGTGAGGCTCAGGCATCCATATCTTTTGAAATACCTACTGTCCACCACCAATCAAATCGGCAAGGGAGATACAATAGTAAACAAGCACACAACACACCTTCCACTCCAGTCACTCCATGCTTTTATTTAAACAACGCCTTGAGTATATGTGTACTCATATACACACGCAAGCATACACACCTACAACCTCCTCAAATGTAATTTACACATCCTTTGAGTTTGAAATCAAGTCCCACTTCCTTTGTGAATCCTTCTTTGATGACAACTATCAACACCGATCTTCCTTTCCTCTAATTCTTTGTGATGTACCCACCCACCCCCAATCTCTTTAAGCTCCTTTGGTTGTTATTTTTTCTGTAACACACAATTAGCACCTCACTATATGCTGTCAAGCTGCTCATCTGTGAAACAAGCACAATGGCCCCGTTGACCTCAAAAGTCACTTCCTTTGACTCTAACAATCTATGAACTTACGATTTGACTATACTGTCCAACTTAGCATTGATTATAGGTGCTGTTCCCACTAATTATTTAATATTTGTATATTTTCCCATTGCTGAGTAGTACAAGTCCTTCAAAGGAACACGGTTTTATAGATTTCTGGTATATTCCTACCTTCAGCACAATACTAACTGTGTAAACGTACACTGACGGGAATATTAACCCAGACTCAATATGGTACAAAAAATGGAGAAGAGGGAAGGCAAATCCTTTGAGGAAACAGTTTTCTACAAATTAGGAGAGTGAGCTTTGAAGACAGTCTGACTGGGTTAGTCATCAGCTCCTGCCCTCAACAGTCTCAGTGGCAGAGAGGAAGAAAGTTAGTTATGAAGGGTCTCCACCGGGAAATAAATGGTCATCGTAGAAGTGACAATCATTTCCACTTATAACTTACTGGCCAGAACCAGTCACGTGACTTGCCAGAGGCTTCTGAGTGCAATCACACAAAGTCTGGAGAGCAGAGAGTCTGGAATGTTTGGCCAGGAGCATCTGTGACTCCAGAACCGGGTTTCAATCACAGATTGTTTCAGGGAAAGTTTCCTTCCCTGAAACTTCCATTCAAACAAGTTTCATGTGCACAGCACTGTCAAACTGCAGCCCATCAAGGTAAGTTATAGACAGTTCGAGTGATCTAATAATCATTCTAAATGGATATAGTTGAAAGGCTTGTAATATCTCAAAAGACTTATTCTGCTGTGAGAAATTCATTTGGCACATTTCACTTTATATAATACATTAAGAAAGAGGAACTGATCAAAGAGAAAACAAATGATTAAATGAAAATAACTGATGGTCAGAGTGACAGATTTCCATCATGTAAAATGTACAAAATAGCTTAGATATACATATATAAATAGACCCTATCATGCTCCTTAAATAATTTGTTTATATATTTTCCCTATTATCTAAACTTCAGACCCAAGATGATACCTTTAATATCCATCAACCAGATCATTTTCCTAACATCTGTTGAAAAAATAATTATCAGCTTCAGTCTAAGAATTCTAAGGTTTTTTTAGTTGTAAGAATAAACACTAAGAGTTATATCTTAAATTTAAAAAGAACTAGAGGCATTTCCTGGAATTGCCATTTATTATTAAATTAATGAGATCAAGTTGAAAATAAGATTTTCTAACCATAATATTACCTACCCCCTGACATTAATATAAACAAGTCCATAAACCTATAGCTACAAAAAAGGACTTTCCCGGTCACACATACCAATAACAAATGATAAAATACCAAAGAAATAATGTACATTTAAAATAATCACGGACCCTTATAACGCGGAAGAGACCTGAGAAGTAATCAATTCAACTTTCTGTACCACTCAAGTCTCAAAGGGAAAGTCAAGTGACTGTGGCGATTATAATATGTCACTGCATGAAAGATAATGATTTACTTTCCAAATCCAATTGTTAGTCTAATTTTTTAATTTAGAAAAAACATATCTACAGTGAAAAATTACAGAAAGTAAATTTACTTTGTTAAGAAAGCTACGACTATAAAAAAGCGAGGAGGAATTTGGAGTGATCCCAGTGATTACCTCAGTGTGACATGACCTCCCCTGATGCGCATTCCCATAGGCACTGAAAATCTAACTTCCTGAGGAGAAGACTTGCTTCTCAACACATTCCACTAGCCTTGTCCAATTACTACAATCAATCCTGCAGGAATTCCCCAGGCTTATCTATACATATACATACAACCTCTTTAGATAGCAAAGGTAGCAGCCCCCTCATCCCCAAAAATCTGACCAAGGTTTCATCAAGTTAGGATGTGCATAGCTGTCAAAGGAAGAGCGGATCTCGTTAACGTGCTATCTGTATAAATACGCCAGGAAATGGCATTATGAGTGGCCTTCCTAATTTTAATAGCAATTCGCAATTTCACAGATAGAATTTCTTAAGTAGGCCTAGGAATTTTTTACTCTACAAACTATGATATGTTTTGTGCCATGCCAGTTTAGAGAACTCTGAAATATATACATGCAGAGCCACAAAAGTTGTGAACTTCTTGTGTGAGACACCCCTTTGAGTCCAAGGCATTTAAAGTGCTTCCACCACTGGAGAAAAATTCTTAAGAGTTCTTGCTCATTGGGTGTTTCCAGAGAGCTGTTTCATAGCTAGAGTGATCAAATTTTAATTTTATACAGAGTATATTGTAATACATAGCTCTTTTTGGCTGTTAAGTGTGGTGAAAGAAATTGTGTTTAGATTTGTATTATGTAGCTAAAGAACCCAGTCCATTTTACTGAGACAGGAGCCAACGATAATAACAGCAGTCTCTGAGGTTATAAAAAAATCATTCACTCTTAAGAATATTGTTGGTTATCAATTAAATGTAGGCATAATCTAAGTGCTGGGAACACAATAATCTCTGCAGTAAATATTTTTCCTTCTCGCAGGGGAAAAGTAGTCAAGTAAGACTACATCAAACTGAAAAAGCTTCTGCACAGCAAAAGATTACCATCAACATAATGAAAAGGGAAACCACTTAGCCAAGAGCTGGAAGCAACCTAGGTGCCCATCAGTAAATGAATAGATCCAAAAACTATGGTACATTTACACAATGGGATTCTATGCAGCAGAAAGAAAGAAGGAGCTCCTACCTTTGTAACAGCATGGATGGAACTGGAAAGCATTATGTTGAGTGAAATAAGCCAGGCAGTGAAAGACAAATACCATATGATCTCACCTTTAACAGGAAGCTAAACAACAAAACAAACAAGCAAGCAAAATATAACTGAAGACACTGAAATAGAGAACAAGCTGACAGGGACCAAAGGGGAGAGGGGAGGAATTTCAGGGGAAAGGGGAAAGATTCACAGGAACAAGTATAAAGGACACATGGACAACAACTAAGGGGGGTGGAAATGGGAGAGAGGTGGGGAGCGCCAGGGGGGTGAGCTGGGGTGGGAGTAAAAAACAGAAAACTGTACTTGAACAACAATTAAATAAATAAATTTAAAAAAACACTTGCCAATGATATGTCTGATAAGATGTTAATTTCCAAAATATATAAAGAAATTATACAATTCAACACCAAGAAGATAACCCAATTAAAAAACAGGCAAAGAACTTGAATAGACACATCCCCAAAGAGGACCTGCAAATGGCCATAGACATATGAAAAAAATACTCAGCATCACTAGCCATCAGAAATATGCAAATTAAAACCACAATGAAATACCAGTTCACACAGGTCAGAATGGTTATCACCAATAAATCAAACAAGTGCTGGCAAGGATGTAGAGAAAAGGGAATCCTACTATACTGTTGGTGGCAATGCAGACAAGTGCAGCCACCATGAAAACCAGTATGGAGTTTGCTCAAAAAACTAAAAATGGAACTGCCTTTTGACCTAGTAATACCACTTCTGGGAATATATTTGAAGGAACCTGAAACACTAACTCAGATGAGTATGTGCACCCCTATGGTCACAGCAGCATTATTTACAATCACCAGGATCTGGAAACAACCCAAGTGTCCCTCAGTAGATGAGTAAATAAAACAACTGTGGTTCGTGTACATGATGTAATACTACTTAGTCTTAAAAAAGAAGAAAATCTTACCTTTTGCAACAGCGTGAATAGACCTAGAGAACATTATGCTAAGTGAAATAAGCCAGCCAGAGAAAGACAAATACCACATGATCACACTTAGATGTGGAATCTAATACACTAAACAAATTGACAGACAAAATAGAAACAGAGGCATGGAACCAAGGAATACACTGACAGCTCTCAGAGGGGAGGGAGACTGGGGGGACAGATGAAAGGAGGTGAAGGGATTAAGCAAAAATGACATATGCGTACAACACATAGACGCAGACAACAGGGTGGTGACGGCCAGAAGGAAGTGCGGTGGGGGGCAGGTGGAGGTGGGCAAAGGGGGGATGAACAGAGAGACTTTGCTTTGGGCCAAGGGTGCAGGATGCACTGTGCAGATGGTGTTTTGTTGAGTTGTGCACTCAAAACCTGTATGGTTTTGTGAACCAGTGTCACCCCAATAAACTCAATTCAAAAATTATTTTCAAAAATTAAATAATAAACAAAAAATTATTCATTATCCAAGCTCCTTCTCAATTCAGGGGCAATTTAGGACACATTCCCCACTGAACTATGTATGTATTGGTGGAGGGTAGTTCTGTCTCCTCCTTGGAAACCAAGGGGAGGACCTTTCCTGGGAGCACAGGGAGCACAGCCATGTAGGCAGCCAGTCCCTCAGCTGCCCCTGCCCGGACTTTCCATCTGGAGTGAGTTTTCCAAAGACACACACAGTCTCCACGGTCCCAGGTTTCTGCCCCTTTTCCAAGTCTCTTTCCCCCCCCTTGCCCTTTTTGTTGTTGTTGTTGTTGATTCTCTGCCATTCCTATACTTTTTTGTCTTGTTTTATTTTCATTAAGATAGGCAGTTGGATTTGTGATTATAATTGTGCACCCTGACTAATTCAATCTCTATGGAGCAAATAAACAAGTGGTAAATTCACATTCAAGATACATAGTGAGAATCAGTGGAGAAATTCTCAATTTTTAAATGAATGTTCTCCATCATTCACCACCAAACGCCAGCTTCCAAAACTCTGCTCAGAAATCTGCAAGAAGATTTTTAGATTCATCGTCAAGGCAGTCAATTGTGTGGAAAATGAAATAACAGTATGTCAAAACCTGGTCATCTGCCCTGCTTTAAGATTTGGATGCCAATCACACAGTTATGTTCCACACTGAGTTTTGTGGGTTGTCAAAGGGAAAAAGCTTAGCTGGGTTTATAAAATGAAGACTAGAGTTGTCGCACAAAACACCAGCTGCTTCAAAAATGGGATCACCTTGGAGGCATTTGGGATGTTTAGCAGGTAATCTGAGGCTACTAATACACTGAATCTAAAATTTCAAGGGACAAGCATCAATACCACTGCTAACTTACATAATTATATCAAACATTTTATGCCAAACAAGAACTATACACAGAAAATCGGTGATAAAAATCCCCTTCACTTTTGCATTTGGATGATGCTCTCAAATACCTCCTCACTGGCCTCCCTGCTTCCACACCGGCACCCATTCTGCCCAGGGAAGCCAGGACAATCTTCCTGAAGCATAAATCAGCTCATTTAACTCTACTCCACTGGTTAAGACACCCCAAACACTTTACAGCACACTTTCCGTAAAATCACAGCTCCTCCAACTGACTTACCAGCCTCACATAACCCGGTCCCTGCCTGTCCGCCGAGCTGAGCCCCGTCCACTCTCCCTCCCTTCTTGTTTCTGCTCCGTGTTCACTCTGCCTGGGGCCTCTTGCACTGCTGTTCCCCGTCTCTGTACTGTGGCTCGATTAGCCTTGTCCTTCAAGCCTTGGCTTAAGTGCCACTTCCTCAGACAGGCCCTCCTTGGACCCAGTCACTCACTGTGTAACCTAACTATACTGGATTCACTACATACCCCACCACAGGCCCACGAGGCCCACTTATCTGCCTCTTGCCACTGTGGCTCTTCAGCTACTTACCTTGCTTCCCTGCCAGAATGGCCTTAGTGACCAATCATTACAGTTCCTCTAGCCATACAGCTCTGACCATCACCACCATTATAAACGTCAGAAGCCAATAAACCCCACAGACAGCACCGACTAACAAGGACAGACCACCAGACTTGCCTCCCTCCTGGCTGGCCCAGATTCTGACTCTGGCTTTGCCAAAGGCTGCCTGGCAAAATTTGTGGGACAATTAGTAAAGTTAGCAGAGATGAGAGGTGGCAAGGAAGCAGTTAATCAATTACTCAGCCTTACTTCTCCACTTTTCTAGATGATGCTTGAAGTGCAGAAACTTCATGCATCCTTTCTGGAAACACCCTGAGCATCCCACTATATTTGCTGCAAACCTGTGTCTAGTTTGGTTTTGCATTCCTTTGAATTGACTCACCCTCCTTCCCTGTCTCTCTTCCTTTTTTCCCTCATTATTACTTCCCTGGAATTGTACCCCCAAGAAAGCATTATCATGTGAGCTTTTTTCTCAGGCTCTGGTTTCTAAAGAACCCAAGGTAAAAGAGTCACACCATTTTAATTCATTTCCTGATATGTTCTTGTTAACCACTGTTTACCTGTTCGTTCCCCATCTCCAGCATCCCTAAGCTGTGGTCTCCTACCCCAACATACCCCAAATTTGAAAGCTGAAAACTTGTTTGACCGCAGACATCCTATCTGTCTGTTCACCAGGCACTTTGAAGCGGTGCCCAACACATAGTAGGTCCTTAATAAATATTTGCTTTTTATAAACATTTTATTTATTTATTTTTAGAAAGAAGGGGCAGGAGGGAGAAAACAAGGGAGGGAAACATCAATGCATGAGAGAAACACTGATGAGTTGCCTCTTGCACACTCTGCAATCAGGGACCAGGCCTGCAACCCAGGCATACGCCCTGAACCAGGAATCAAACTAACAACCCTTTGCCTCCTGGGACAACACTTAACCAACTGAGCCATGCCAGTCAAGGTTAATAAATATTTGTTGAATGAATTTAAAAAGTACAACCGCACAGCATCTCATGCCAGCCACATGTGCCAATCCCGCTGTGGGGGCAACTAGAGATTCATTCCATGGGACTGTATCTGTCTTGCTGACCCCTGTGACCTCAAAGCCAAGTATATAGTATCTGACACAGAGCTACCATAAAAAAGTGTCTAAATTATTAATGAATTAAAAGGCACTGGCAAGATTAATGATTAGAAATTATTAGCCAGCACAAGAAAAAGAAGTCACTCAAAGTTCCTAGTTGCAATCTTCTCCTGAAAGCAGATCAAATAAAACAGACAAAACACACACAGCAAAGTAAATAAGCAAAAAAAAAAAAAATAGAACTTAATGAAGAGAGTGATTATATGAAGTTAAAAATACACACTGACAAATGTTTCTTTAAGATCAAAAAGAAATCAAAGTGAATATCCTGGATAAATGGCCATGAACTTCATATAGAGGCACAAAATAAGGTGATTGTTTTTCAAACAAATTGAAGTCCAACACTAGTCAAAAAATCAAAGTGCACAGTCACTGTCCTGCAGACTTGGTTTAAAGAGAAACTCCCACGTCAGTCCAACTTCTGCTTCTGTCGGTCAGGTGGTCTCTCCCCAGGTTTCCATCATCACATCCTCTTCAGTGAGTCTGAAGCTCCTGCCCCCTCTTACGAGGGCCCTTGTGACTACATGAACCCCACTAGATAATTCAGGTTGATCTCTCCATCTCAAAATCCTTAACTTAATCACATCCTCAAAGTCCCTTTTGCTGTATGAAGTTACGCAAGCATGGACTGCAGGGATTTGGTGTGGGCATCTGCGAGAGGCCGCTATTCACTTGCCACACTTACCAAAGCTTCCCGAAGTAAAGAGTGACCGCGAAGGACCCCTGATGTTGCGTTATTCCCACATAACCCTGTAGACATGGTGACCAGTAATACAGGATAGTTGCAAATACTGAAACACTTATTTTAAGGGTATGTCCTACCAAATCAGCATAGAGAGTGCCCTGTAAATCACTTATCTGATCTGGTGGAGATGGCACCTACTTTAAAGTTGGGTAGGAATTCTACTTGGGGAAAAGTTACCATTCCCTGAGGACGTGTATTGTGTTCTAGTTCCATGCAAGGTGATTAGTATATTATTTAATATTTCAACTAAAAGGTTAGCTACATTATTTCTATTTATAGATAAGGAAAGTGAGGCTCAGAGAAGATAAAAATAACATCTTCAATGGTGCATGATTATGCGGTGGTGGAGCAAGGATTCGAACCGCGATGTGACCCTGAAAATCCTTTCTCCCCTGTGCTATTCCATGTGAGTGTCTTCCCTTCAGATCATTGCGACCCCTTTTCAGTCAGTAACCCTACATTCTTTATTTCACAGCAAGACATACTGGTAAATACATGATAAGTTACTGCTCTGTTTGTGGACAAAGAACTTTGATTTCCCCAAGTGACTGGGCTTGTGGGAACTCCTGGGACAAAGAGAGATCCTGGAGCCCTTTACGCCACGAGGGGAGGACAGTCGTAAAGGCTCAAACAAAAGTGTAATCGTCTCATTCTCATCCGTCAGGTTTTTAGCATCACTCCATGTTTCAAGCAAACACTATAAACAAGAACAAAATATGGAATGAGCTCAATCTATAAAACTTGATAGCAAAAGCAAAATCATAGCAATAATGATTCAAGACCATCCTAATCACTGCATCCACGCAACTTATTATCAACGTGCCCTAGAATATTTAATACAATTTTTACCCTAATTTAAGCAGTTCCCTACTCAGGGACATTTAGGTTGTTTCCAAACTGTTAAGAGCAAACACTGCCAGAATGAATGATACTGAATATTTAGTTTCAAATACTTGTTAATATAAATCCCTGCTTTGATACCTGCCAAATCACCCTCCAAAAAATTTGGCCTGATTCACACTCCCACTGGGAATGTCTGAAAATATCTATTTGAGTCACGCCCTCACCAGCTCCAGATGTGGGCGTGCTTTTTAATCATTATCACACTGTTAGGTGAAAACTTACATCATGTTTTAATTTTCATTTTTAAGTTATCTGTAAGTTCACTTAACACTATACATTACTTTCATGGCCTTTTGTGTTTCATTTTTCTGTAAATTTACTATTTATAGACTTGGCCCATTTTTCTATTGTCTATTTCTTTCTTTTTTCTAAAGGTGTTTTAGAACGTTAATGTCCTTTGTGTATTCAACATAAAACACTGACAGTGGATAAACAATAGGGGAAAAGACTCTTGAGCAAGGACCTTCCAGAGCTCACAGCCTCACTCTGGTCAAACACTGCGGTGAGAACAGTCAAGTGAACAAAGGATAAGGGAGTTTAACAGAGATTTTTTTAGTCTAATGGCATAACTGAAAATTAAGGAACCAACCAACCAACCAATGAATCATCTCTTCCACCTACTGAAATGAAAATAAAAGTGAATTGGGGAGCTTCTAAATCTTTCGAAGCAGCTTCAAAAGGAAGAAGAAAGACAAAACCATCGAAAACATAGTGTTATAATGCATAAGGTTCTAACAAATTCCCAAAGTCTCATATATTACTGAGAACCACATCATTAGAAATAAAAGTGTATAGAGATATAAACTATTTGGTATTAAAAACAGGCCTTGCTATATAAACATATGGTATGTCATTTTTATTTCTTTATAAGAAATAAAGAAATAAAAATTACATACTGTTGTGAGAATAACAGTATAAAGATCTCTTATTGGACCTTCCGCCTAGAATTCCTATACACTCACTACGTAGTCAAGGCTGACCTGAATTAACAATCGTGGCGACCAGGACCCCCTGCTGCTGTCACTTTGGAAAGAATCAAGTGGTTTCCACACACCCTCAATGCTACAAATTTGAAACATTAATACTTTGTGTAAGTCCTCAGGCAAGTCTGAATACTCAGATCTAGCTAGAAAAAGCAGCAGCAGAGACAACATAAGCTAGAATCATTCGAAAAGCTAAAGGAAGATTTTTTTAAAAGCTTCCAGTTCAAGTTGAAATTAAGGTTCCACTAGCTTTGCAGAGCTGTGGATATCTTGCTGCTCCTTGAAAAACAAAAGAAAAATCTATAATAATCACGTTCCTTTGAGAAAAACACTATGGTTAAGTTTTTGAAGCCATTGAGCTGTGTTCAATTTTGGACATGGTTCAAGGGTACAGTGTATATTGGACAGGATGTACTCACAGCTGATGCATCTCCAAAAATTTCTTCATGAAGGCTGCCAGCTCCTGTACATCCTCCATCGCAATGGCCTTATACAGGGAGGCCCAGATGCCTCCCACAGACCTATGCCCCTTCAAGAAGATCATATTGAGTTCGAGGGCTTTATCAAGAAGTCTTTTTTCTAAAGCATCACCCCCTTTGGCGTTGCCAATACAGAATGGAATTTCATCCTGCTTCTATTTGGGGGCTCCACTGGACACACAGAATCCTTGCGAATCACCAATGATATCAAAAATCATTGGAGACTTGATGGAGCTTCTCCATGGCTGCTGTACCACCACTGTTCGTAATCCACTCCAGGACCAAGCCCATGACCTAGATGCTGAAGCAGGGAGGAGTGTTCTGCTAGGAGCTGTTTGCAGTCTGCACTTTGTACCCCAGGACTGCAGGGCACTCTGTGAGGGCAAAGGCCAGCAGACCATCGTGGATGGTCACCACCATGACCCCAGCGGAGCACACGTTCCTCTGCGCACCAGCAAAGATCACCTCAGACTTGGAAACGTCCACTGGCTTGGATAGGAAGTTTGAGGACATGTCACAAACCAGCACTGCATCCTTGATGTCACAGATAAAGTGAAACTCTACATTGTACACAGTCTCATTAGCACAGTAACATGCAAAGGAGGCCTCAGGGCTGAGGGTCCAGGTGCTCAGGTCTGGAATTTTTTTATAACTGTCAAGTTTAGGGCGGTCGAGGTTCACAGTGCCAAAGTTCTTGGCTTCTTCTGCGGCTTTAGCTGACCAGGCTCTTGTCACCACAAGCCGGCACACCTTGCTGCTTTCCATCCAGTCAGGTTTAAGAGAACAGCACTGAACTGGTCGGACCCACCCCCTTGCATAAAAATCACCTTGTAGTTGTCTGGAACAGCTAGCAGTTCCCACACAAGATTCTCTGTGTTGTTAAGAATCTTAGCAAAATCTGATGACTTGTGGCTCATTTCAAGAACACTAATCCCAATTCCTCTGTGGTCTAATAATTTTTTTGTATTTCTAACCATACCGAGCATGGCAGCTTGGCAGCCCGGGTCCGAAACTGACCACCTGCTTCAGAGAGTCCACGCTGCGGCAGTGTAGGCAGCGAGGCAGCTGGAGAGCACTGGGCATGTGGGCTGCAGGAGTGTGTCTGTCTGTCTATTTCTTACCGACTTGACAGGGCTGGGCATAATCAGAAAGTAGGCCTTTTTCATGTGTGCTGCAAATTTTGTCTCTAGTCTATCATTTTTTCCTACTTTAATGATATAAATTTTACTGTTTTATCTCAAGCAGATATTATCTAGAAATATAAAAGAGAGTTCTCAAGGTCCATAGACAATGTCAAAAGGTACCACAAGGGTAGAATAGATGAATACTATGAACTCCAAAACAGAAATGTTGTTGACTGGTGGTGGCACAAGATCAAGATCAGTGAATGGGAATGAGGTACCACTCCACAGGGGTCAGAATGGCCATCATAAACAAATCAACAAACAAGTGCTGGAGAGGGTGTGGAGCAAAGGGAACCCTTGTGCACTGTTGGTGGGAATGCAGACTGGTGCAACCACTATAAAAAACACTATGGAATTTCCTCAGAAAACTAAAAACAAAACTGCCTTTTGATGTAGCAATTCCACTGCTGGGATTATACCGTAAGAACCCTGAAACACCAATCCATAAGAACCTATGCACCCCAATGTTCATAGCAGCACAATTTACAATAGCCAAGTGCTGGAAGCAACCTAAGGGCCCATCAGTAAATGAATGGATCAAAAAACTGTGGTACATTTACACGATGGAATTCTATGCAGCAGAAAGGAGCTCCTGACCTTTGCAACAGTATGGATAGAACAGGAGAGCATTATGCTGAGTGAAATAAGCCAGGCAGTGAGGAACAAATACCATATAATCTCACCTTCGACTGGAACATAATCAACAAAAGGAAAAAGCAAGAAAAATATAACCAGAGACTCTGAAATTAAGAACAATCTGACAGCAACCAGAGGAAGGTGGGAGGGGATAATGGGGGGAAGGGTTTTCAGGAACTACTACAAAGGACACATGGACAAAACCAAGAGGGAGGGTGGAAGCAAGGGAGGGAGGTGGGTTTGGATGGGGTTGGGGGGAGTCGGGAGGAAGATGCAGACAACTGTAATTGAACAATAAAATAAAAAAACATCAGTGGGTGGGTCCTATGGATGTTAATCGGTCCTTTTCCCATAGTGAGCAGGAGAGTGTGGGGGTAGATAAAAGAGCAAACTCAAATGGAGACCAAGAGAAAAAGAGTGATGTCTGTGAAGGGTTAGGTTTAAACTGCACCCAAGGGGTGAAGGAATGAAGGATGAAGAGGGTGAAGGCTTTCTCTAGCCTAACAGGTCTTCTCAGTATTGAGTATTCAGCATATTTATTCCCATCTATGTGCCTTTGCTTGACCATACATCTTCCTTTATCTTTCCTCCATTCCACCTGTCCAATATATATTATTGTAAACAAACATATATTTACCAAAGGGCTATATTTTAAACTTCATTGTATGCCCTGGCATGTTCAGCACACATAGGTCCTCTATAAGTAGGTAGATAAGCTTCTCTACACAGGCAAATGGTACAGTTTGATCACACAAAGGAGAAACCAGGAACCCACACTTCCTTTTCCTTATTCAGCCAATCACAAAGTCCCACCAACTCCAACTTAGCAAAATCCTTCAAATCCTTCTTTGTCTCTTTATCTTCACTCATAACATCTTAATTCAGAGCTTCATCAGGTCTCACCTGGATCATTGCAATAGCCTCATGACTATTCTTTCTGCTCTCAGAACTAACCTACTCTGATTTATCCCTTTTGTATTGACAATTTTCTTCCTAAAAATATAATTACGACCCTTTCACTTCCTAATTAAAACCCTTTATGGAAAAACTCCTTAGCATCACAAACAAGAACTTAATAGTCCAGTGTCTGCTTATCTTCCCAGCTGTGTGTCCCAACTATACCATCTCTCTCCACTGAACTATGTCCCAACTATATATCCCACTGCGTCAGTTACTTAGAGGTTTCCATATACTTTACTGCCCTGCTAAAGTACTATTCCTTGGCACAAGCTATTCCTCTGGCAGGAACTTCCTCCCATCTTTCCTGAGCTCTAGTCGTGTTTCACAATTCAGTTTAGACATCACATCTCCTAGTGAGCCTCTCCTGATATGCATGTACGTGCACACACACACACAGAGAAAGCATTACTCCCTACTTTGTATACTACAGCACCTTTGTCAGGATCTCTATTGTAACAATCACTGTGTCATATTGAATGTACTTATCTACAGGACTTCCCTGATGAAACCATGAGCATCTCAGGCCATCTCCTGAAACTTTCATTTTTTAAAAAATATTTCACTCCTAATGCTCTACCTGATACACACTCGGGTATCAATAAATGTTCACTGAATAAATAAATGCATAAATATTTATCAGTGAGTGATCTGCTCACCTTCCCACTACCTTTCTACTGTGTGGTGGTAGAATTCTGAAAGTAAGCTCCTCCTTCGGCTATGTGCCGGTCCGTTAGTTTCCACAGCCAGTTACAGCAGAACAAGGATTCAAAGGAGAACGACAATCCTGTTGGCACCCAAACTCCGTCGCATTCTGGCATACTCATTTCCACCCCAGTAAGCACCTCAGACTAGACAATAAAATGCTGTAGGTGAGCTTGCAAGGGTAATTTTAAAGCCCTGCCAGAGACTGAGAAGTGTCTGTGGGGAAGTTATTATGGCTGGAAAACATGAACAACAAAAAGCTATTTTGAGTATTCCCATAGACAAGGTTAAGGGGTGTGAAATTTTCTAGCCACTCAATGCATCTCAGGGTCGCTGGCCCCACGGAGTGGAATCAGAGTACCAACCAGGGAGGTCCCACCACATTTAAGCGTTTGGGTCACAAGTGGTATGACGTGACTCCATGTACTTTCAAAGTGATGAGTATAAAGTACTATTCAAATTTGGGTTGTAAGACCAGAATGATAGGGTTCCTACAATAGGGCTCTGATACGTAAAAACAGAACCTAAGCCACTGAGTGTGGAGACTTGTCTGTAAGATTTTGTTAACAATGGGTGCAGTTCTGGTTGTGTGCACTAAATCCTTTTAATATAGACCCTCTGATATTCCTGGCCAACACGCCTAAAATGAGAACATGATCACATGACATTATTATATATAATGACAGACATACTATAAACATGAGTAATACTGGAAAACTGCCCTAGAGGATAATTCCTAGCCCCTAGTTTGTACAAGTCGAAGGCCCTCGGGGTGACTGCAGAGGTCCAACCCTACACCACTGACTTCTGACAAACCAGTGAGGCAAATTCCTGGCTGAAAAAGACCTCAGCTCAACCTGTCTAGTCTTGTTATTTAAGACATAAAAAAACTAAGTTTGAAACAAAGAGACACACACAGGTTCAGAGAGTGACCAGTGGCAGACACTAGTCCCCTGTTCTCTCAGGTGAAATCCCAGAAGGGACAACCCACACCACTGCTTCCTGAGGATTTCCGAACTTCTTCATAACCTTGAGGTGGAAGAGGGTACAAGGGGGGTATAAATGGTAAGGGAGAAAATACAATAAAAATGAACTATTTTTAAAAATCTGTCATTGTAATAAAAGAGCCATTATGCTTTATTCTTTGGGATATATTAAGGACCAAATAGTGTGCAAAGATGTTCTTACTGAATGTAATGGTTTTGTTTGCCTGGGCATCTCCAACAACTAGAATAGTACCTTGCACATGGCAGGCACTTGATAAATATTCATTGAAGGAACTGAATCCAAAACTCAACAATGAGGTGATGACTAAAAGACTACAGCACATGGATAATGGAGCTAGTAACAATGACCAGAAAACCATATGAGATACCACCAGCACACACTCATCAAAATGACTGAAATTTAAGACTGACAGTACTAAGTGTTGATGAAGATGTAGGCTGATGGAACCCCTATAACAGGCAGGTAGGAGTATGAATTGGTTTGGCCACTTTGGAAAATACCATGTCAGTATCTATTAAAGCTAAATATATTCCTACCTTATGTTCTAGCAGTTCCATTCCGAGATGTACATATCCAAAAAGAATAAGTAAATATATCATCAAAAGACATGTACAAGAACATATATCATTATTCATAATAGTTAAAATCTAACTGAAAAGAACCCAAATACCCATCAATCAGAGAATGGATGAATAAGTTGTGGTATGGTATAGTACAGTTTATAATGGATGCTACACAAAAATATCAAAGAATAAATTAAGATACTCAACAATATGATGGACCTCATTAAACTGCACAGAAGAAGCCAGGCATCAAAAAGTATGTACTGTATGATTTCATTTAGGTGAAGCTCAAGAACAAGCAAACAAATCAATGGTTATAAAAGTCAGAATAGTGGTTTTCTCAGGGGACTATTAATGAGAAGATGCAAGAAGAAACCACCTTGGTTGCTAGAAATGTTTTTTTTGTCTTAGATGGTAGTTACAGGTGTGAATTAACATCTTTAAAACCTCATAAAGCAATTTACTTATGATATGTACCCTTCAGTATATATAGATTATAGTCAGTTTTTGCAGGGAAAAAGTCATTTAAAACTTAAATTAAAATGTAAATTATTTTTATATAAAAATGCATAATGTAATAAATTTTAGAAGACTTCTAAAATATGTACTCCCTCATTGCAATGATAGACCAGCGTGTGTTGGGCATTAAATATTAGATAACTTGGCTATTTGCTAAAGTGCTCTGTTTATTGGTTGTAATTTTTCTTGTATGTATGATTATTACAGCCTCTTTAAAAATCAAATTCCCTAATTTGAGTCATTTACTAAATACCATATCTATTGTGTCCCTGCCACATGTTAGGTAAGCATTGCATCAAGTACAGTAAAGATAAAAAGGTAAACACAAAAGGTCCCTTTCCGGTGCAGGAGATATACAATGACCCCTTTTTTTTCACAATTTGTATGATAAAAGGCAGACTACATTTTTGTGTTTGTCTCTCCACAATATTGCAGCTTGTGCTGCATCAGTGTGAATTTGTTCATATATTGTGATATATATGTTCTCCTATCAGTATGTGGCTTACTTCTCTAGTTGGATTCTACACCTGTCCAGGGCACAGACAGTGTCTGTTTTTTCTCTCTCTTATGAACAGTTTTTGTATAGTGTTCACAGCAAGCAAGTGCCCGAAAATAGGATT
This sequence comes from Artibeus jamaicensis, assembly GCF_021234435.1. Classification (NCBI taxonomy): domain Eukaryota; kingdom Metazoa; phylum Chordata; class Mammalia; order Chiroptera; family Phyllostomidae; genus Artibeus; species Artibeus jamaicensis. The sequence continues at coordinate 17,326,992 of NW_026521977.1, forward strand.
AACGAAGTGATTGACTCGTGCCCCTTGGAAAATAATAGATGGCACATAGGCCACCAGGTAAATATTACGTTGCCCTCCAGTGGCCTCGCCCTCCTGTAGGGAAGGCCATCATACCAGACACTGAGAGCCATTGACTGGCTCTTTGGGGAACACAACCAAACACCTTACCCTGTTGACCATGCTGACTCAACAGAAAGAATCATTTATTTGATACCACACAGGTATTGTAGATCAAAATGTTTTGCCTGAATTTATGGTTCCAGGACAAAGAAAAAATATTTTGAGTCCTCACTCCCAATTATAAATAGGACGCATGAGCAAATCAATGACGACAGTGAGGTGAGCTGGACGGTTCTGGTTAAGGCCTACCTGGACCAGCTCTTGATCTTAACATTGACAGGAAAACCTGTCAGCTCTATCCTTTACACAACCAGTGGGAAGAGTAGGAAAACCAAGGCACTGGAAGCCCTTATCGCCGGCACCACTGCAGTCACTTAGCTACAGAAAGTTCTATAACATCACGAGTGGCCATTTTTTCAGGGTATCACGAGTCCTTGGCATTGATTCAGTGTAGACAATACGTTGTTTGTTACCATGACACACAGGTAGACTGAAAATACGCTTATAGTTGGTCGTGGAGTCATTTGCCCCAGATTTATCTATAATTTCTCTGTTAGAATTTCTGATGATACCAGCTCAACCCATATGCATTTATTTAAGTAACTATTGTACAGGGTAACTTTTTCTGATTACTCTGCATGCTCATTTTAGACAATTTAGAAAATAAGGAAAAGTATGAGGAAAAATTTAAAGTTACCTATTATCCTACAACTTAGAAACAAAACACCATGTGTTTTTCTTTACACAGAAACCATATTTTATATGTATAACTGAGCTATATTCTATTCTGTTCTGAAACTTCACTTTTTAATGTAATATTGTGAGCCTTCTCTACATCATTAAAACAGTTCCATGAGCATTATTTTAATGACTGTGCAATTCCATCATATGCACATATGATCATTTATTTAATCTTTTTTTATTGATGGAGTCAAATCCTTGTAATTTTGCCATGTCTGCCAGACCTAGATCATTTGAGGAAGTGATGATGCAATGGACAAAGTATGGAGTTCAATACCAACCTGAGAACTTACTAGTTAAGTGACCTTGAATATTTGCCTAAATGATTTTGAGTCTATTTCACCATCTCTAACATTGAAAAAAGCTTACTTCACTGTTGTTATGAGAATCAATTGATACAATGTATGTGCAAGTAGTTGATGAAGTATACAGTTGTGAATCCCACAACTGTTTTTGTCACCATCATCATTAAAATGAACATAAATAAGGCCATTAAAGTATCCCTGAGAGGCACATGTTACTATCCTTCATCAGGAAAGCTATGCATCGATCTGCCTCTGCTGCTGAAGAGTGTGTGCAGGGTGATTGTGGAGGTAACCATCATGCGCCCTTCCGATACAGTTCCAGCTGGTGTGCCTTTCACTCAACTCTAAGATTGCCTCAATGGTGGGTCCATAAAATTATCTTTAAAATGTCTAAGTGCCATTTTAGGGAAGGGGTAATCATGGGATTTGCTTAAGGCAATTTTTAGCTAGCAAATGTATACTTTAATTAGATGTGTTATAGAACAATAAAGGCATAAATTCTAAAGATGCTTTTTTACACTTTGAATAATGTTGAGAAAATATCATCAGGTTACATCAAAATACAGCCTACTCACATCATTGTTGGGGAACTCGGGGGGGTGGCAGGAGAGAAGCCTCTGCCAGGACAGAGGCCTCCATTCGGCAGCCTTGTCACTGCTTAAGGTTTCTGCCCCTGTTCACACCATCATGCTCTTGGCCTCCTCTCTGCTCTCTCCTCTTTAATTCATACTCTTTCCCAGGGTTGTTGGCTTCTTCCTATGGTGATCATTAGCCAATTAGAGAGCTGTTTTCCATCAGCAGTGAATTGATTAATTCTATCACAATATGGATGATTTTGGTGTCTGGGCCATCTCAACTATGTTTTCATGCTCACACCTTAAAGAACCATTTCTCATCACCAGACACGTCTTTTAACTTACAGTCCCTGATGTTTGAGGTTGTCCCCAAAGCTGACCTCTGAATACAGAAACTGGTGTTACACATTTTCTATAAGACATGACTGCAAAAATCAGAGTAACTTATTACTGAAAAAAAAAATCACATTAGTTTATTGACAACACATAGTGAAAACAGGGATTTCGTTGATTTTCTTTTCAAAGAGGTTATTTTGGTTTAATGAAGACACAAGCACAACATAATAGCTGATTTCCAAAAAAATTATTTCACTGAGATCTCAACAGCTAATTTGAATTACTCTTTCTTTCATCAGTGATTCACATTTACTGAACATCCCCCGGAGCGATCTGAGACCAGACCATAAGAGCCCTCACTCTGTGAGATACGATAAAACAGCTGGAAAAGCCTCCTGAGAACTAACGACCACAAACACCCACAAAGTGAGTCACCTTGTATCACATGCACGCAGAGGAGATGGAAATTTGTCTCTACAACAGTTGGCCCCTAGTTTGTCTAAGTGGATCAATAATTCACCATTTAAGGAAATCTGGAGAGGATAACAACACTTAAGAATATTTGACAAAAGTAGTCAGACCAGAAGCTCCTGACACTTCCCACCAAACTTGGGAGAGGACTTTGCCTTTCAGCCTAAAACCTCACAGAAATGTGAGGCAGGGCACCGGCCTGTCACAGGGCAGATACTAATTGTTCCGATTAAAGTCTAACAATCTTGCTTCCCTGCTGCTCCGAGAATGTCTCTGACTTTTGATCCTGACATCTGTGTCTGACAAGAATTTCACTCTGCTCTGACACTCCTTCTGATGTTGATCCAGGAATTAATGGATTGTGAAAAAGCTGGCAGGATATCATTTAAAAAATAGAATTCCTAGTGTACAAGTGATGAGAAGGTATCAGAATTCACATACTCGGGGACCAAGACAATGATCAGGGTTGGGTGTTTGGGCTTTTTCATATTAGTTCACAACAGAACTGAAAATAAAACTTAGCCAAAAAGTTCTCAGGACAAAATAGTTATTTTCATGTCCTTTCCATATGTAGGAATAATGCTTGTTTTTGCAAAATACTAAAACAAATCCACAGGAGATTATTTGCTCTGAAAGTTGGCTTTTAACATGTACAGTTGACCACGTTGTGTAAGGAATTATAAGGAATTTTGTAAGGAATGTCTCTATACAATGGAAAATTTTGATTAGAAAATGTAAGAATTTTTAAAATGACACTGTTAATACTTATGCCATCTCTGTAATAATTTATATATCTGTATACACAACACCCTAGTAAACTACTGATCAAAGGATAACTTTAATTATGGAAAGTGTGTAATTTTTAAATGTAAAGGAAGTTTAAATTAAAACTGTCTAAAGATGTGTTTTAAATTAAGGAAGTCTCTTCAGGATTGAAATTTTACACATCAGAAGATACTGCCTTGTATTTCATGGTTCTGGATAATTACTAGATGCCAGTGGATAACTTAAACATAGCTTACATTCATTGACACTAATGTGTGACAAGCATTACAGAACATATTTAGTGATTCTAGATAAAAAAGTAAAAGAGATTTTGAAAAACCAGCAAAAAGTACCACAGTAGCAACAATATAATTCTTTGGGTAAGAAAAAAAAATCTGCTTTATGTCATAATGATCAGAAATTTAACAAGTTAAAAAGAAACACCAGTCACAAGTCAGAATGGCTACCACCAATAAATCAACAAACAAGTGCTGTCGAGGACGTGGAGAAAGGGAACCCTTTTGCAGTGTTGGTGGGGATGCGACTGGTGCGGCTACTGTGGAAAGCAGTTTGAAGTTACCTCATAAAATTAAAAATGGGTCTGCCTTTTGACCCAACCATCCTACTTCTGGGAATCTATCTGAAGAAATCCGAAACACTAATTTGAAAGATCATAAGCATCCCTATGTTCACTGCAGCATTATTACAATTGCCAAGCTATGGAAGCAGCCCAATCATAGATGAGCCCATCTATGGACTCATCCAAGCTATGGAAGCTGTCCATCATAGATGAGTGGATAAAACAACTATGGGATGTTTACACAATGGAATACTACTTGGCCATAAAAAAAGGAGAAAACTTTACCCTTTGCGACAGCATGGATGGACCTGGAGAACATTATGCTAAGTGAAATAAACCAGTCAGAGAGAGACAAATACCATACAATTTCACTCATATGTGGAATCTAATGAACAAACTGAACTAGCAAGCAAAATAAAGACAAACTCAAAGAAGGAGAGCAGGTTGACAGTGGGGTCATGCAGGTGGGGGCTTGGGGGTGGAGGGATTGAGTGAAAAGGAAAAAGAACTCATGGACATGGATGACAGTGTGCTGATTGGAGGGGGCAGAGTATAAGGGGGCAGAAGGTAATGGAAAATATTAAATTTTAAAAAATGTTTAAAAAGGAAAAAAATATATATATAAATATGTATTAGGTATATATGTAAATATATATACATATATTTAAATACATATATAGACATACCCCCATCTACCCTCTCAGCGAAGCCCAAGCAGTGATCACTCCCATCTCTGTCATTAAAGGGATAGTTTGCAGCCACCAATTACAGACTAAAGTGCCTACACAACAGCCTGTGCATTAAAATTTCCCACTCTATCCATGGACATGACCTTACCGGCAGTCATAGCCATGGACTTCTCCCTCCTGCCCAGTGGCTACTATGTTGATGCTGAGGCACAGGATGGCACAGGAACCTGGGGTGCTCTCATGTGCATAACCCTGAAGTGTGGGAAAGTTGATGCTCCACAATGCTAACCTTTGACCAACGGGAAAAGGAAGCCATTGGACAAATACTTCCCTATCTCCTACAGAAAGGACACTACTGAGATTTAGTTCACACGGCTGTTGAGTGTTGAGTCACACTTCATGTTGCCAACTCAGCAACAGATTTTTGCACAGGCTCTTCCTTCTTCTCCGCCTCCTTATACCCATTATTTCTGCACCTAGTATCATCCCCACCAATAAGAGAAGAATAGAGAAGTCCTCTCTCTCATGCTGTGATTCCAGGGGAATCTAACCTAAGATACAGACCATACTGTCTGACAGAAAAGCAACTGAATTAAAAATCTGCAATTGTAAGGAGAAAAAAAAGGCACATATTTGAACACTTAAAAATACATTCCTAAACAAACTTTGGAATAACAGGGACATCACAATTGACACTATAGAATATAGAGAACTAAACAATAATAAAAATACTACATAATGGAAAATGTACTAATAATTTTTAAATCCCCTTCATAGTAAGAGCAAAAATATAATGTGCGAAGGATTAAAAAATAAGATATTCAAATAAATAAATAAAATCTGTTAACTGTCTCTCCTGCTAGGTTATACCTAAGTATTTCTAATCACCACCACCCTACCCTTCCTGGCCAGATTTGCATATAAAAATTTAAGATGCTCATTACATTTAAATTTCAGATAAATACTGAATTTTTAATATAACTATGTCCCATGGCTAAACTACTGCTGTCCCCAGTGATCATGAACATTCTGAGGCAGATGAACTTTAGATTACCTTAACCAAACTTCTTTTAAAAAGATTTTTATTTCTTTCTTTAGAGAGAACATGGAAGGGAGGGAAAAAGAGAAAGACAGAAACATCAATTGGCTGCTTCTCACATGCCCCCAACCAGGGACCTGGCCCACATCCCAGGCATGTGCCCTGACCAGGAATCAAACTGGTAACCTTTCGGTTCACAGTCCAATACTCACTCCACTGAGCCATACCAGCCAGTGAGTGCTAACCAAACTTTTAGAATACACATGTACTTATTCCTTAAAGACAAATGAATAAAGAATGAGCCAAGAACTGTTTCTAGCTTTTTATATATTACCTCATCAATACCCACAGACCCATGTAAATATTCTCATTCAATAAATAAGAACACTAGGCAACATGGAGCTTGCCTCATTCACAGTCACACAGTAAGAGGCAGCAAGGATTTGAACCAAAGAAGTCCAGCTCTTAACCTCTGGGTTCTACTGTCTCCCTGATCCACGAAAAAGATAAATATCTCTATGTCTCTGGAATCTGCTCCTTTGACCTATACAGGCAAGTTGAACAAATTCTAAAGAAGACCATTTTTCAAGAGGCCTAGTTTTCTTGGTTGATCCACAAGCTACTTCAGAAAACGTTTATGGCTTTTAAACTCTAAACAAAGTAACCACTCTCATCTGTGCATAATCACCTCCACAGATGCATGCACGGACTCAACATGCACAACGGAAACCCACCGTCCCCCATCAGACTGAGCTTGGGGTCAGAGCTAGACTGCCCCCACATACTCAGGCTCCTGTATTTCTCATAGGCCATTTTTCAAACTGTCATGACAATGAACATCTACCAAAGTGTAGGAATATTATAATGATGAAGAATGTATGATGTCTCAACTGGCTACATTAGGATTTACTCATTCTTCTATTTATTTACCATCATCTATGTCTATCAGAAACAAATATTTATACGAACACAATCGGTTCCCCCTAACCAGTGGCTCCCATCCACATTGGCTACTACCTGCCAGGATCTTTAATTACTTCCCCTAATTCCCCATCCTACCTCCACTGTTTCAAGTTGTGAGGCCTTGGGATTTGAAAGTAAATTCAATACCAAGTGAATCAAACATGCTTCTTGGATCAAGATTGGATGAGTTAATTACTTACCGACATGCAGAGGAACTTTATTCTTTAGTCAAAAGAAAAATCCATATGGAATTGCTTTCAATATTTTGAAGGTCTCCTATGTACAAGCTATCAGTAATTTTCCTCTTTGTATTCTCTGCTACAGAAATTCATAATGTGGAGTCTATATACAGTCATAGTTAAAATTCAATATAAGGTGTATGGAACACCTAAACTTTCAGAGCAATTAATTTATGAACTACTCTGTTAATTAGTATTTTAAAAGTTCTACAACACAAATAAATTAATTTTGTAATGGGAAAGTATGGGCTTTTATATGGGCCTATATACCATTAGCATGACTACAAAATAAATTCCAAATAATTAAAGATTTAAAGGTAAAAAATAAAAATACGAGGGGAAAATATTCTTATATTCTTGGAATGTGGAAGTTTCATTTAGCATGATACAAAACCAAGAAACTATATTTTTAAAAAGTGACAGAGCTGATTAAATAGAAATTTAATTACTATATGTCAAAGGACACAAGAAAACTTAAATGACAAATTTAGGGAGAAAAGTATTACATTTTTCTGTGACAGGTAATTTAAACACAACCTATAGAGAATGTTCACAGCTAAATAAGAGAAGATGAATATAACCTCTGGGCAGAATTATGAATGCATGAATTATAGAAGAAACACAAGTGACCAATAAATGTACAGAAATATATTTAAATTCACTAATAATCAGCCTGTTAATTTTTTAAGTAAGGTTTTTTTTTAATCCATCAGGCTGACACAGGTGGATAGAAGTGAAGACACAGGAAAATAAAGCACTAATTCATCTTTGGACACAAGGTAAACAGGCTCAAACTTCCTATGGGGGTATTAGGCAATACCTGTGGAAAACTAACTGTGGATATTATTTCTTCCAATAATTCTAGTTCTATTTATCATAGCATCTATTTATCTATTTACCAACAGCTAAAAGAGTTACTAGGTCCCAAAGCCTAACACAGTGGAAGACATACAGCCATGAACAGCAGTCTCTCGGCATGCTGTCATGTGGGAAGAGGTCCATGTCCATGGTATAGTAAATGAAAAAACAAGTCACAGAATATTACTTGAAAAAAGGTATATAGTATTTCCATTTTTGTGTTCATATAGATATACACACACATATACATATACAGATATGTATATGTATGTATTTATACGAATATGTCCAGAAAACATGTTATTAAAAGCAGTTATCTCTGGGGGATGGTTTTGGTTAGGAGACTTTCATTTTATGCTCTATAAATTTCTGTAATTTTATAGATCATTGATTTACTTATGAAACAACTATATTTTAAAAAATGGATGGGAAATATTAGTTCACTATGAAAAAGAGGAGTTGTTTTCATGAAACCAGGGTGATCAGGTTACCACATGAGGCCTAGATTCTGTTTTACAGTTACAAACAATGTCTCCATAATTAGAAATGTGTGCATATATTATTCCCCCAGACTATTACAATATAATCTATTACAATAGGTCATTTGCCCATGGATTTTCCAAAGTAAACCCTGGAGAAATGATTAATATTTTAACTATAAGAAAGTAAGGTGATGAGACATAAAATAGTGAATGACAACAAAAAACTAAACTTCAATATGAATAATGTAAAGGCATATTTAAACATTTAAAATAGTCAAGTTTATTTTTAAGTTACTTTTTAAGCCTCATTCATTATGCTTCACAGAGCCAGGACCACTGGGATTAAAAGAGAGCTGGAGAAGAACGTCAGTCTGTGGGGGAAGCGGGAGGTACCTCCTGACCACGCCCTCACTGAGCATTATGCAAATCAAGAAGAGCCACACAGGCTCTGATTTCCCCCAAGGATTGATGAACAAGTACAAAATAATAGGAAGTGACAGGAAACAGACGACTGAGGTCTAATTTAATGTCATTTAATGAGACAATATACCTTAAATTGGGCTTCAGAAATTACAGGTTACAAATAAGATAACAGAAATGTGTTTTTATCATTTTAGTTCACTAATATAAATGTCCTTATGAAGGAAAAGGATATTATTTGCTATATAATGCAGTTAAATTTAAGAGATGTGCTAATTTAGGATAATTTGTTTCTTACCTTTAGTAATATATGAAATAAAATACTGTAAACACATGTAATTAAATATAAAGATAAAAATATATTTGACATTTTTTAATGTTTATAAGAAATATAAGTAAAAATTAAGCAACATATTTTAATATCTATATATTTAAATAATATATATGCATGAATATAGATGTGTTCCTTCATCAAACCCACATCCAAATAGGGCTTAAAATCCCACTTACAAAAAATTAAATTTGGCCCTGGCTGGTGTGGCTCAGTGGACTGAGCATGGGCCTGTGAAGCAGGGGGTCACCACTTCAATTCCCAGTCAGGGCACATGCCTGGGTTGTGGGCCAGGTCCCCCAGTGGGGGACACATGAGAGGCAACCACACACTGATGTTTCTCTCCCACTCTTTCTCCTTCCCTTCCCCTCTAAGAATAAATAAATAACATACTCTAAAAAATTTAAATTTGTCTAAAGAAAATTCAAGCATGTCCAAACAACTGAAATATAAAACATGTTCAATACTAGTAATCTGGAGGTCATGGTGTATGTTCTGTGTGTGTACAGACATGACATATATGCATAACACTATAAGTGTGTGTTGTATTGGCATACTCACAAAATCTTCCATCAGCCAAACGTTTTGATTTTTTTATCTGCCATTTTAAGCTTCTCAGCCACTCCACTGCCAAAAAGTAAAGGGAACAAACCTCCTTTTTTGTTCTGGAAAGAAGCTCTGGAGTAAGTGCCCTTGTTAAGTTTCATGAACCTAAGGCACACAGTGACTGTCCTGGGAAAAGGGTGTCACACCGCCTTATCTGTGGTTTGACAAGGCCACTCATCACCGTATTTCTCTGCAGAGCAAAGGAGCATCTGGGGCAGAACACGATGGAGCTCCTGACCCTTTCCTTGTGGAGGTCCTGGGGCTGTGGTACAGCTTCACTAATGCAATGAGAGGGGCCCCACTGAGATGGGCTATTATAGGAAAGAAAATTAAGAAACTTCAAAGGAGAGACTTCCAGAGGAAATCCTAGAATTCCTAATCTGGGCAGAAAGGAACTGTAACTATTAATATAAATATTTTTTCCTCATGGCTGGGGAAAATATAGTAGAAGATAGAAATGGATAGATGATTAATAGAGACCAGACAGACAGATAAATTTAGGAATGCTTATAAGAGTTTAAAATCAATTCTTAGTCTTTAATGCACACATACAAAAAAGTTAGGAATTTATGTTGTAGAAGTCTATAACACTTGAGCTCAGATTTCAGAATCCATGGATGAGTTGTGACCCTACTCTGACCCCTTGAGAAGAACTCTGACTTCGCTACGCTTGTAAACAGTATCTGCAGAAGGGGAGGATCTACACCCCAGAGTCCAAACTACTTCAGAACCCCAACCTGGCCACATAGCCCATGGCAACCCCACTTCTGCTGAAATGCCATATCCTGTGTCATAAAAACCAAACTGTTCCTGCCAGATCATATAAGGGAGCTACGTACAGTGGAAATGACCTCCGGCCATCCAGCACTTATCTCATCATCAAGCCCAGGGAGTCCTAGCCACTGAAGACTCAGCAGTCCCAAGCACACAGAGATGGTGTGTACTTGGTTTCAAATGACCTGTCCCATTTTCCCTCACCTGAGCCTCACGTCCAAGCCAGTGCTCACTGGGTTTTTGCATCCACTCTCATCTCAGAGCAGTCACAGTGGTCCTTCTAAAGCATAAATCAGATTGTGCCACGCACAGCAGCAAAATAATTCAATTCATCTCTCAGTCTTTCCATCTAAATCTTGTTTTAAAAGATTTTATTTTTATTTTTAGAGAGGGGAAGGGAGGGAGAAAGAGACGGAGAGAAACATCAATGTGTGGTTGCTTCTCACATGCCCCCTACTGGGGCCCTGGCCCACAACCTGGGCAAGCGCCCTGATGCAACATTTCAGTTCACAGGCTAGTGCTCAATCACTGAGCCACACCAGCCACAGCTAAATGTTTGGGTTTTTAAAAATTTAACACTACAAGTAAATTTTGTTTCAATCGATGTGTTTATTGATTAGCATAAGATTCAAAATACATTTCCCTCAGAAACAACATTATAAACGGGGTAGGGAGAGAATAGAAAAGGAAGATAGGGCAGCAGACTCGAATGTTAACATTCACAGAAGTCCCAAAGCAAACAGCGCTCATTTCCACAAAGATAAAGAAATTATGGCAAGAAGTAGATGAGATGTCTTTGCCTTGGATCTGTGCTGAACTGTACATTTGAAAGTGGGTAGGCCTATTTCTAAATGCAAGCTGAAATATACAAACTTCAAAATTATTAAAATAATAATTATAATATAAAAGTGGGCAGTCAAACTATGAAAAATCACATTTTTAGATTTTCTGATCTGGAGGACTATAACCAACTCAAGTAGATTTGAAAACTTGTCTTAGTGAATAATGTCATAAAAGGGAAAAGTAAGTATGTATACGTATGAAGAAAGAGTACAAAGTATTCCACGTGATCCATCTGTTAATTAGATGTGAGGGGAAATGGAAGTAACTCTGCAAGAAGAGATTTACGTGCTGTCACTGGGAACCACATCGTGCACAGAAAAATACTGCACTTTCACACGTGTCATTCCAATGACTGCACACTGAAATTATTCGAAAGAAAGGACATACTTGAAAGGGAAATTAATTACTATATGACAGGATACTTCAAATATAAGAAGTCGCAAAACACATACTGTTCTAAATGATGCAACATGTATATGCTATATAGTTTTTTCAACCTTTAACATGTAAAAGTCACTAACGTAATATTCCATTTTTGTAGAAACAACTTAGTAGAGAAATAATATGTAATGAGAATTCAACTAATAATTCTTTTTATAATGCATATTCTATATCTATGTTGACATGTTGTTTCAAAGACTGTGTGTATTCAACCTGTATTTATCACTTGGCCATTATTTGAAAATCTATGTTAGATATTTGAAGAAATATAAGCATTGCAAGATGCAGAAATTAATCCTCTGTAAAACAGGGTTCCACCAAAGAAAGAAAATTTTCATACTGCATTTTTATCTCTTAGTATTTTACTTAGAAAAAATTAGTCATGATATAAATATTGCCAAAGCAGAACATATACAGGTATGATTATAGAGTTTTTAATTAATGAGGACATAGGGAAGAGAAAGCATTTCTAATGTAGAGCAAAGTTCTCACAAAAGCCAAAACACCAGGAAATTCGTGCAACTGATACACACATTGGTACAAAAATAAAGATAATATGATAATCATCACCACTGTTACTCTCCCCAAAAGCCTTTTTCTCAATACTAGAAGAATAAATGTTTAAAGGAAAAGGCTTACAGCAATGACTTCCTCTTCAAGTCCTATTTTCTGTGTTTCTAATTTCCAGTCACAAATGGAACAAATGGCTGTTTTCCTTAATAGATATCACTTTTTTTAAGAGTCGTTTTCATTAGAAAGCTGCCTTGATTTTTATACTTCGTGACATCAGGTCATTTGGGCTACAGTTACTGTCCAGTGCCCAATGACATTTGCAGAGGGCTTTAAAGATAAATGTTATCTTTTATGATATCAGCATAAATATGCTTTTATAGACAGTCACAATAAGATGTAACAGATAATAGGCTGGAAAGGATTTAAAATTCAACTATAACTTTGAAAACCATTTTTAGAAGTTCTTAAACCTATATCCTCATTTTTAACTTAAATTTTCCACCTAACCCCCACTCCCACACTCCCATCAATTGGTGTAAGGGTTGTGCTGGGGAGGATTTATCTGCTTGGAATTTGTTGAGCTTCTTGGATCTGTTAGATTTTAATATTTATCAAATTTTTGGCCTTTGTTTCTTTGAAAAAAATGGGGTTTTTTTGTTTCTAATGCTCTCTCCTTTTTTCCTGGACTCCTTACACATATTTTAGTTTGCAGGTTTATTTTTCCAGTTCTTTTTCTCTGTTTTATTCATTTCAAACTATTCCTGTGGTAACCATCAGCTAAACTAGGGATCAAATCACCTCCAGTTCCATAAGAAGCTGTTAGAGAAGACAGCTGCAGCTCCAACTGTCTGCCCGAAATGAAGGCCTTTAGTTCCAGAATTTCCAATACAAGAGGAAATTACCATATAAACACTATTCCTCCACGTACATTCTTCCACCATCAAGACTCTCTTAACAGTTCAAGCTTATTTCTCCTGGTTCCTGAATGCTAGAATTCCTTCTTTTAAAAAAATGTTTTATCTATTTATTTTTAGAGAGAGGGAAAGGGAAGGAGAAAGAGTGGGAAGAAACATCAATGTGTGGTTGCCTCTCATGTGTCCCCCTCTGGGGACCTGGCCTGCAACCCAGGCATGTGCCCTGACAACCAGCGACCCTTTGCTTCACAGGCCCACGCTCAATCCACTGAGCTACGCCAGCCAGGGCTAGAATTCCTTCTTAAATCAAGTTATCTCACCATTTTCTCATAATCATACCACCTTCTTTTTTAGCTTTGTGTTTCCCATTCTCCTATATGGGATGGAAATGTCTTTTTTATTTCTCTTTATTTTAAAATAATGAAATATTTAAGACATATGTATATGACAGTAGTAGCACAAAGAACAGGAATAAATAAGTGGAAATATATTGGTATAAATGTCTTAGATTGTAATAAAGTAATAAATATTATTCAATGATAGATTATGAAAAATTAAATATGTATGTCATAAGTCCTGGAGCAACTACACATATACTCATACACATAAAACAAAACAAAGATATATAGCTAATAAGCCCATGACAGATATAAGGTCAAATCATTAGGAGATTATTACATTTAAAAGAGTTATGGAAAAAATAGCAAAGGAAAAAATAACAAATGAAAGAAACAAAACTCAAGTGACAAGATTAAATCCAATCATATCATTAATTATATTAAATATAAATGGTCTAAACACTCCAATTAAAACAGATTGTCATATTGGAGTTAAAAAGCAAGATCCAAATATATTCTTTCTGGGAGAAACACTTTAAATATAAAAACACAGAGAGGTTAAAAGAGGATAGAAAACAATGCCTCATAGTAACACTAGTAAAAGGAAAAGTAGAATAGGTATATTAATAAACAGAGTAGACTTCAGAAGAAAGAATATTAATAGGAATAAAGAAGAGTATTTTATAATGATTTTTAAAAAGTCAAGCCCTGGCCTGGTGTGGATCAGTAGATTGATCACTGGTCTGCAAACCAAAGGGTCACTGGTTTGATGCCTGGGTTGCAGGCCAGGTACCCAGTTGGGGGTGGGGGGACAAGAGGCAACCACACATTGTTGTTTCTGTCTCTTTCTCTTCATTCCCCCTTCCCCTCTATCCAAAAATATTAAAAAATAAATACATAAAATCTTTTTAAAAATAAGAAGTCAATTCATCAAGAAAATATAACAGTCTTAAATATATATGACTCCAACTGCAGAACTTCAAGGAGACGCTAACAAATCCACAATGACAGCAAAGATAATGAAAAATGTAAGCAACAATTCTATTAAGCAGCTGGAGCAAATCGACATCTACAGGACACTCCCAACTAACAAAGCAGAACACACACAGCACATTCGTTTAGAGCATATTTTCAGCTTTAGAACAAATCTCAAGATTATCCAAAGAGAGTTACACAGAGTGAATTCTTTGGTCACAAAGGAAGTAAACTCGAAATCAATAACAGAAAGTTATATAGAAATAGTCCAAATAAGTGGAAATTTTAAAGCATACTTCTAAATAATAGATGGGAATTGCAATGAAATTTTTAATCTTTTGAAATGAAAAAACCAAAATACTAAAAATAGGTAGAGTTAAACAGTGCTTTGAGGGAAATTTAGCATTAAATATTTATATTAGAAAAGTGGAAAGGTCTAAAAACAACAATCTAAACTTTTACTTTAAGAAACTTGAAAAAAAAGAATCACTAAAACCCTATATAAATAGAAGAAAAAAATTAAAAGAAATGAAATCAATAAAGTGAAAAGCAGACCTAAAAATAGAAAATCAATTAAACTAAAAGTTGTTTCTTAGAAAATATCAATATAATTGATAAACTTCTATTTGATCAATCTATAAGGTCACCATTATTTCTTGAATGTGTTGCCTTCCTTCTGAGTTCACTTCTGTTTTACTGAAGCTCAGCCCTTGTTGAGTATCTTCCTTGAGAAGTCCCCCCTCCCTACTCAGGAATGCTTCCATCATTTCCACCTAGCTCACTGATTCCAGTGCAAACCCAAGTCCAAAAACTTGTTTGTTTCTCCTACTCTCTGGTGTTATTATGGGTAGTACATCCAATCACAGAAGCAGTAGGTGGCTGGCTCAGTTCTGAGAAACCGAACTCTATCTTTGCTCCCCTTTCACTTCATAAGCACGGAGATCTCTATAAATCCATTGTTCCTATCAACAGGAACAGCAAATTTCTTCTGCCAGTTTTCCTGAGCTAGAATGAGATTGGGGGATGAGATTAGAAACCCTGTCCTTGCCTTCACACAGTGAAGCAGCTCCCAGAACCCCACCTCACATAGAGCCTTTTAAGTTCCTGTTATGCTTCAGTAGACACGATGGATTACTTCCAACCAGGAGCCCAGCAGGCCTGTGGCTTTAGTTCTGCTCGCAGCTTTGCATTTCTATTCTACCTCTAGCTTATAATAATATTGAAGATATTTAACAACCTAGTACATCCCAGACACAAAACAATCACAGCATATGCCAGCTTAGAATGGAGGGAGGGAGGGAGAGAATGAGGGAGGAAGGAAGAAACAGAGAGAGGGGAGGAGAGGGGAGGAAAAGGGGAGAGGGAGAGAGGAAAGGAGGAATGGAAAAAAGGGAGAGAGAGAGTACGTGATGTCCAAAACTTTGCAGTGCATCCCAAATGGCATGACAAATACAGAGATGATTAAATTAATGGCCACCTGATACACTAAGTACAGTAAAATGTTAATACTAGATTCTAGGTGGTAGGAATATGGTGGTAGGAGGTAGGGTGCTCACTGTAAAATTCTTTCAACATTTCTGTGTGTTTGAAAAGTTAATAATAGAATATTCTAGAAATATCTGAATTAAAAAAACTGTATTAAGTTGTTCAGGATGGTATAGCCCTAATACTATACATTGCTAAGCTATAAAATCAATTTAGTGGGTACACACCAGCATTTTGACATGTCTCACACGCAGCAAAATTAAACCTTGTTTTGAAAAACCCTTGTTTTATATACATATGTAAAAGAGCATGTATATGCAATGTAAAATGTATTTTTTTCCATGGATTATGATATGAACTATATTTCTTACTACGGGTTCAGTCTCAGAAGTTTGAAAGCCACCAATATAGAAGAGGCATAAAGCTCAAAGTTCACCCCTGTTGGTCTCAAGGGATTATAAGGAAAAGAAGAAAGAGGAAGGATAGGAAGTGCTGGGTGGGTGGGAGCGGAGGGAGAGCTGGCACACACAGGGTTTGAACTACCATCTCCTACCGTCAGCCCGGAGAATGTCAGTGTCCCCGATAACTTGAGGAGAAGCCGAAGGACAAAAGGCCTGCATCTGGATTCTCACTTGGAATTCCCATCCTGGAAGGTGACTGTACTGAGCCTGCCCCCTTCACCAACCTTGAGCTGAAGTGAGAGGGATGGAGCCACAGAGTCTACAAGTGCAATAGCGTGCAGGAGGCAGACAGAAGGCCCTATTCCAGCTTTCTTGAGTTGTTTTCAGCTGGGGTGTGGACAAGACCTACAAATTCTCACACAGCCCCTGGGGAAAAAAAAGGTAGCGAGGCTGTTAGCAAAAAGAGCTACAAATATTAAGGTCCCCAAAACCCACAAGTGACTGCGCTGCAGAGGCTGTAGGGTGACCTGCTTAGGCCACGAGCAAGATGAAGAATGAGGTAGAACCTCAGTGAGAGACAAGCTAAGGCCAAAGCTTCAGGGGGCGCTCCTGACAAAGCAGACGGCAGCCAGCAGTGCAGGAGTTTCATCATCTACAAACCTCAGCAACAGACAACACCAGTGATTAACTCGGTAGTTGGAGACCACGTGGCTCAGAGGACCACTTGCCTTCACCTTCCTTTCATGACAGCAGGAAAACTGCAAATATTTTACTCACACACTATCTACAAGAGTTTAGAAAACTATGTACTAACAGTTTAAGTCGACATTTAAACTTTTATCATTAACTTAAAAACAGTTGCATTGGATGTCTTTCCTGGCATATTATAAATACTGACATTACTAAATAATTTTTTTGTTTTAATTCTACCCAGTGAGATTAAATACCACAACAACTTTTTATCAACCATCATCCATTTTTAAACTATATGGAAAAGCTCTTCTTTAACAATCAGGAAGGTTACAATGTTGTTTTTTCTTCTCCAATTCATATTTCTATCCCATTTCTTCCTTAACAGTAACATATATATAACAACAAGGGGAGATTCAGAGCCCTCGAGAAGTTTATGGCACTGATTTTACCAAATGTCCCTCTGTTTGATCCCTGGACATTTTTACACACCAGGAGGAAGCACAGAGTCGAGTCAGGTGAGAGAGAGGTGTGGGCTGCCCCAGGAAGATGAGGCAGGAGAAAGGGCACACGGCACCCAGGCCCACTGCAGTCCCATTCACAGGCACATTGATTTTAGTGAGAAATGCATATGGGGGTTGAGAAGGATCTAGTCATTCATTCCTTACAATTCCTCCCTCCTGCTCTCTGTGTACCTGTGGAGGAACAGCCCTGGCTGTGACCTAACCCCCTCTGCAACCCCAGATGGCTACTTGGAGTGAACACAGAAGAGCAGGACCATGAGCATCTAAGCCTCTTTATCCAGAAAGCTGAACATTGCCTAAAAGAAGTGGTTAAATGATTTTCCCTGAAAGAAATTTAGTTTTCACATTTCCCCCACTGCCATGAGTGATATCTTGTATGAAAAGTCAAGTCGGATTTAGGCAACAGGTAAAAAATACTTCTCTGCATCTTCTGTGCAGTGTCTGTGTGAATTTGCTTTCTAAAACACGTGTCTCCTTCACTCTGGCACAAGCTCTCCAACCTCATCGACTCATTCCCCATTCACAGCCCTCAACCCCTCTGGGACCCCAGATGTTTCAGTCCTGAGGTTCCGGAAGGAACTTTGGCCTCATTCCAAATGGGCCATACATTTAGCCTTTTCCCTTACACCCAAATAAAGTTAGACATAACAGTCAAAAAGGTGCAATGGCAGAATCAAACAAAAAAGACAACTGTTACAAAAGGCTGTTCTGCTATCACCAGACCTGCTACCTACACGGCTTATCAATGAACATTTTTATAAACTTGTAATTATCATAGAAGTAGAACAACTATGTCATATTGGGAAGGGTTACTGATAGAGTTAATTTTATGTATAATCATGTAGAATATACCAAATGGTTTCAAAATCCTCTTTTTTTCACTCCTTCATTATTTAATATACTGTGCAGCTCAAAAAATATGAGCCACTCTCAACCTCTGAGAAGCTTTTATCTGTACCCACTGGCCCTTCCTCAATATCTCTAGTCCTATTCACTCAGATTTCATTATCCTTCAAAGGTCACCAATAACTTTGTACTAAGTACCGGGTTGGCCAATAAGTTCATTCTGTTTTACGGTAAAATTTAAAGACCTATTTTTCATTTTCTCCAATAACTTTATTGACCGATGTATTCACTGTTTTGCTCCACTACCTTCTGCCATGTCTCAGTCAACTTCATAATTCCATCTTCCCCAAAACTTTTGATCTTTTTGAGCAAAGAACTATTCCAGGTACCTTTTGCAATATTCCAGATAACTGAAATTTCTTCCATTGAGGGAATTTTGTAAAGACTGAAGTAAATGGAAATCTGAAGGCGCAGTGTCTGGTGAGTATGGCAGATGAATCGGAACTTCCTCGCCAAGCTCCAACAGTTTTTGCCTGGTCATCAAAGAAACATGTGGCCTCCTGTAATCCTGATGGAAGATTACACATTTTCTCTTGATTAATTCCAGATGCTTTTCTTGGAGTGCTGCTTTCAGTTGGTCTAACTGGGAGCAGTACTTGTTGGAACTGTTTGGTTTTCTGGAAGGAGTTCATAATAGAGGACTCTCTTCCATTCCCACCATCCACACAACATCACCTTCACTGATGAAGACCAGCCTTTGGTGTGGTTGGTGGCAGTTCACTTTGCTTGCCCCACAATCTCTTTCATGACACATGGCTGTAAAGTATCCACTTTTCATTGCCCACCACCATTTGTTTTTAAAATGGAATGTTTTCATTATGTTCATTAAGTAGAGAATTGCATGCAGAATTACCATAAAGAAGGGTTTTTTTCGCTTAACTTACGTGGAACCCAAACGTCAAAGTGATTAACATAACTAAGCAGGTCCAAATGACTTTCGATGCTTCATTTAGGTATTCTGAGTATGCTTGCTATCTCCCACCTGCTATAACATTGATTGTTCTCAGTTCATATCTCAATTTGATTGCGTCAACTTCAACTGGTCTACCCAACTGGGGAGCATCATCCACTGAGAAATCTCCAGCACGAAACTTCACAAACCACTTTTGACACATTTGGTCAGTCACAGCACCTTCTCCATACGCTGCACAAATCTTTTTTTGCATTTCAGTTGTGTTTTTACCTTTCTTAAAATAATAAATCATAATATGCCAAAAATGTTGCTTATTTTCTTCCATCTTCAATAGTAAAATGGCTACACAAAAATTCACCAATTTTGATAAGTTTTTTTAAATGCATGCTGATATAAGAGCTGTCACAATACAATCTAAGAGAATTGTTTTGAATGAAGTTAAAGACAACTAAGCACTACTAGAACCATCATGTGGAAAAACTAAATGAACTTTTTGACCAACCTAATAAAACCTGATTGAAAATAATATCTTAGTTCCAAATTCATGCCATTGCCTATAAAAGTCTCCTTTTCAAACCCTCCCCATAGTTCACCTAAGGAAACATACCTGAGCGCTCTCACAGCACAAACAGCACTCTAGTCCCTGTACAGCTCTGTCTGGCTGTCTCATTCTAGACAAGTATCTTAACTGTCTTACCTGAAATATTAATTTAACTGTCTTACCTTAACTGTCTTACCTGAAATATTAATTTAAAAAGGTATCACTTATATGTAGAATCTTTAAAAAAATCAAATTCATAGAAATAGAGTATGGGAAAAAGGAAGAGGTTGGTAATAGAGTAGAAACTTTCAGCTACAAGATGAATAAGGTCTGAGACTCTAATATAAAACATGATTATTATAGTTGATGACTATAGGTAAAATTTGCTAAGCGTAGAACCTAAATATTCTCACAAATATATATATAAATTTATATGTATATATAAATTTATATATATATATATATATATATATTATATACACACACACACTAGATGGTGGGAATCTTTTCACAATGTATAAGTATACCAAATCATCATAATGTATACTTTATGTATCTTACAATTCTATTTGTCAATTATACCTCAATAAACCTAAAAGATAAATATAAAGATGAAAATGATGATGGTGATGATAACTAATACCCACTGACCACTTACTATATCCCAGGTACTGTTGAGAATAGTTTCAGACACGTTAACTATTTAACCCCCACAACAGCCCAGTGAGATGAGTATTATTATTGCTGTTGTTCCCCTTAGTATCTATAAAATGAAAGGACTGGATTAGATGGTCTCCAAAGTTCACTTCAACTTTAAAATGATTTCATTCTCTTTTTCATTCTATATTCAATCTTTCTTTTATTTAAGTCCCCATACAACACAGACTTTGTACCATATGTTTTTAGCACTTAATTACACACTGCAAAGTATATTTCCTAATAATGTCATACGTGTTTATTTTACCTCCAGTAAAAGAATGTAAGCTTCCTAAAGTTGAGGTCTTAGATAGTTCTCCTATATCCTTCATCCTGGCTAACACACAGCCTGAGCACATAAGGAGTAACCAATGCTTTACCATTTCAGATGGTTTCTTCGGTTCTCTCATTTTTTGGCAGGGGTGGGGTGGGGGAGGTGGATGTTTTCTCACCAAACAAGAAAAGGTTAATTCGGTTAACCTGGTATAGATGGCAAATAGACTGTGAGCTATGTGAGTGTGGGTTTTCCCCACTATTTTTGTTTGTTTTGTGAAGATCAGAGTACCTTATCTACCAGAGTGCCTCATCTACTACCCAGCACTGGATTAAACCCAGATCATGTTAAAAGAGCCTTTATTATTTTGTTAGCCATAAAATGTGGAATCCCACGCCAGACATATAATTACAGTATCTAGCCTGAACTACTTCTTCCTTCTAGAATAGCACTGTCCAATAGAATTTTCAGTGCTGATGTGGCTGTGGAGTATTTGAAATGTGGATAATGGCCCAGAGAAACTAAACTTTTTAAATTGTATTTAATTGTAACTAACTTAAATTTTAAACCCACAACCACATGGAAATAGAGTTTTAGGCAGTATAACTCTAGAAATAACTCAACTGCAGCTTGCCAAGGCTGAAGACCAGGATCTTTCCAGCGCGTTTTATTTCCCTACCATTCTCTTCCCTGAAACTTCCAGCATCTACTTGCCAGTGACATATGTTAAGTGTTGATAAATAGACTCCTGCCATCTCCTTTTTCCATGCATAATTGGCTTTGTTTAGGAACTTGAACTCCTTTTAAAATGTAACAGCATGTTAATTATTTTTTAAGAAATTACATAGAATTGATTTTCTGATATAGTTAATGAGAAAATTTGAAGAGAGTAATAAGTTAATGTTGTTTTCATATTTTATTACACACATAAAATATAAGCAAATAATAAATTATATTATTTAAAAATCAGCAATTTGTTGTTATGATTGATGTATTCAAATTAGTGATATTAACAACAGGCAAGAGGAAACTACTATATGTATCTCTTAATAAAATAAAGCAAAGCAACAATTTCCAAAATGTTTACACTTAAGAGCCTCATCAACCAGTAGTTCAGCATTAATAATCAAAGGTTTTTAATTAACAGCCCTAGCCAGTGTGGCTCAGTTGGATGGAGCATGGTCTCATGGACCAAAGGTTTGCAGGTTCAATTTCCGGTCGGGGTATTCGCCTGGGTTTCAGGTTCAGTCCGTGATCAGGATACATTCGGGAGGCAACCGATGTTTCCCTCTCATCAGTGTTTCTCTACCTCTCTCTCTCCCTCCTCTCTCTCTCTAAAATCACTGAGCATGTCCTTGGGTGAAGATTAAAAAGATTTTAACTAAGAATCACTGACAACATTGATTAATTTGACAAGAAAATTAGAAAACATGAGTCAATCCTCAAGACAGTTGGTTCTCCTCCCCCTAAGAATATGCCTTCAATACTGTTTTAGTTCTTCAAGGAAAACGAAGAAATTCATATTCTTGTCCATTCACACAAACCTCTGAGTGAGCATTACTGTTTTGGGAGGAGGGGGCGGCAGGCGGGGTACCCAGGATGTTGATGAAACAGACAGGATGTCAGGTGAAGATAGAATGCTATGCCCTCTCTAACCAGCTGAAGACTCAGCATGATTGTTTTCTTACAAATAATACCTATGGGTGTTGAAACTGTTCAGAGAATCTATCAAACACACTCTTTTACTTTACTGCTGTAACTCTATCAAATTTATTCTCATTTCAAAAGACTCAGAGGCAATAATACCTGTAGGGGGTTGAGTAATTTAAAGAAAATTTGTCAGGTCTACTTTCACTTACTTTACCAGAACAATTCTATACTTACTAGAGGTTTTAAAATATTACATTTTCTACTCAGTATGATTTAAATTTTCAAAATAAGAGCACTTCATCTAATTAAAGAGTTATCTTAAACAGAAGTAGAGATAATATGCTAACTAGGATGTTTGAGGACAAAACTTTGATCACAAAAGAAAAATAAATGTTATAATCATTCCTATTTTTTTACATTTATAAAAGTCATGCACACTTAAACACATGAGAACAAAAAATACCTAAAAAGAATAATATTAAGGAGAATGCATTACCAACATATTAATACAAAACTATTGTTCTCAGTGAAGTCTGAAAGCTGAGGTATAGAAACTTATAAAAGTTATCTATTCAAAGTGAAACATTTGGAAGAATAAAAGTAATACCCTTTCCAGATTAGCTAACTTTCCTTGTTGTTGTCTATATCCATATTAACCTTATATTAAGTATCATAAAACACTTGAATGTAGATTTAAAATTTTTCTATTGGCATTTTCAGCCAAAAGTTCAGAAAGAGAAAGAAATAAATAATACTTAGTTTAACAATGCATTTTCCATACTAGTTCATTCAAAATGTTATAAAATTAAATAAGTTTTCAATTAAAAGTATTGATGTAAAGACAAAGACATGTTCTTAGATAATCCCCAGATGGAATGTACTGGTTAAAATGATCATAATCATGTTGTGAAAGACTATCCTCTCCTATAATTATTTTAAAATACCATTTTATAGATAAATTGGATCTTACTTTTAGGAGTGCATAATATTAATCAATATAATACTTTGAATTGAAAGCTACCAAACTGAGATGTAAATACAGTGCCCTGTTTTATATAACCGAATTACGACATTAAAATAAAAGAAAAACCTTTAAGTTCAATCTTTTTACAAAGTGACTTATTTAATAAATAGTTTTTATGGTAAAAAGTTCAACTTTGAGCTGGAGATACATATTTGACATTTTGTAGTATAATTATAAAAGTAGAGAAAATACTTTGAACATTTTTCTCATGACTTAAACATTTTTAAAACAAAGCACACAAAATGTCCCATGAATCGAGGATTAATAATGGAACATAAACAGTGTTTCAATATGATTTCTTATTTTATCTCATTGTCAGCTTTTCCCCTTTGTAATAATTACCTATGCACAAACTCTAGATGGCAATATTGCACTTACTGTACTTCCTAGGAAACTGTCACAGTCGGTCCCCACACGGCCTCTTTATCAACATTTTATGTGCCACGGATCTATAGCCTCTTATTATAAGTGTAATGAAGCAGAAGTTATTGAAGCGTTTTATTGATTGCTCAGATCACAAGTTTACTGCCATACTGAATTGGCACCTTACTCGCTGAAGCAAACTGCTGACACCTTTTTTAAAAAGTGACAACTACATCTATTTCATGACCAGAAATCCATTTTCATCTCTATCAAGGCAAGAATGCAATTTTCACTTCATTTAACTGATGTTAGGCCTGCTCAAAGCATGACACTTAGAAAAAGACACAAGTTTAAGGTTCTTAAAATACTTCAAGTAACTAGAACGCAGCTTGGTTTCAGGGGGAAAATGCAACTATCACTCAAATCTACAAACAACCTAACATTCTAAAAAATTACCTATCAGGACCTGCAAAAGCAGATTTCATTTTGAAACATTTGAATACTACTTTAATGTTTTTAATAGTAAGTCATATTTATACATTATAGTTTTGTTTCAAGGCATCAGAGGACATCAAGAAGTTCAAAATAGAAATATCTTTTGGTATTGCCCCCAAAAAGGGTAAATCAAGAAAACAGCCCAATTTTTCATGTACAGGTAGATGGGAATCTAACACAGAGCAAGCAACTATAGGTAAGAATACTGTGTTAGCTACTTGAAAGTTGCTGAAAGAGTGCATCTCGAATGTTCTCACCACAAAAAAAGGAACCCTGTGAGGTGATGGAGGTGTTAACTAACCCTCCATCGGCAATCGTTTCAGAACACACCGGCACCGAGTCATTACACCGTACCCTTGAACATGCACAGTATTCTATGCCAATTATTTCTCCATAAATCGGGAGAAAAGTAGCTGGCATATTAAAAAGAGTATATATTAAAATAAAAGAGAAATAGTTATTATTTCAACAATGTAAATAAGGACCAATACATGATTTTGATTGATCTAAGACACAAGACAAACTAAAAAGACAATCTGAAAAGGCAAACTTCCAACACTTTCTTACAGAAAATTAAAATAGTAAGATTCCTTTAAAAATGCATTTTGCAGTAAACAAACTCTGTTTGCACTAAATGTAATTCAAGTATATTCTGAATAGTAATTCTATTCTCAACAGAATTATATTTTATTATTGAGTTGATATCTAAGTATCAAATTTACTGAAAGTATATGCAAAGTGAACCAACACTGACTTATAATTTTTTAACAAAAGCTAAGGGCTTTGAGAGAGGTTAGTTTCATGTAATAATAAAGTAAATATCAGTTTTGAACTGGAAAATCAATATATGCTAAGGTCTCTATTTAATTATAAAGTTATAGTACAGTTGCAGTTTAAAAAGTGAAAGAATTTTGAAATAGATTTAATGTTTGAGGTTATTAAACTCAAAACACCAAATATGGAGAATTTAGAAATAGCATATAACAGCATTCACAAAATTACCTTACTTAAATTAATAAACAAAAGACCATATACCATAATAATTTAAATTACTTAGGCAGAAAAGCATACTTTTTAACAAACTTCATCACTAATAATCTATTAGAAATAGCCCAGTTATGTATTTCCAAATTAAAATTATAAAAATAAAACTGAAGCTTCAGATATAAATGAAAACTGACATTTTTCTATATAATGCTAAAGTTTTGAAAATGCCCCAAGATTGTAAGAAATATTTGAAATTTTTTTAAGTAATCAAACAAGACAAAATTTAATTTCAAAGTCAATCATTTCTTTCCAAAGAGCTGAACATTAGCAGTAGGATTAAAACTTCCCCAAGTTTGCTTATGTCTTAACTACCAAAGGGACTATGATTTTTTCATAATTAAGATGGTGGTTGTTAAGATACTATAGTTAGATAGTCTTTGTTTCCCCCTGAATTTCAGAAATCACTATGTAATCTGTAACAGCTGTTAGGCTATCCTGTAAACACTTTAAATGATTAAAACTATATGTTTATGAGCTCTTTTAAAAACTGGCATTTTAAAAGAAGAGTGCTATGCAATCAATACATAAAAAGTCTCCAAGAATTCTGATGGTTGGGGGGAAAAATCAAAGCCATGTCAGAATTGGGAAGACATTTCCAGAAATGAACGTTTCCCTAAAATCTCGTGTGTTCTAAAGATCAGCCGTCCCGAAGCATTATTTCTATCGCCTCCTGGCACAGTTCCATGGACTTGGATGCATCTCTACAGTGTTTCTGAACAGACTGACATATATTTTGTTTACTGACAGCAACTAAAAGCTCTATGTAGGATCATAAATAAAGAAGATCATGTTTAAAAATCACTAATATCATTTTAAAAGGTAGTGCAGGCTTGTGTTTTGGCCTCTGTTTAGCTGTGTTAGGCCTATGAATGACAGCTTCCCTGCTTGAAGCACACAGAAAGCACAGCCTTCCTCATTCACTGACAGGACTGTGGCCTTTTCACACGTTCCTTCCACAGCAGTGTTTGTCCCCAAACACTGGAACTCGACACAATGGCATTCCTACTTCAACGCCCCCACCAACAGCACCACTACGGAACCAGAATGCTAATGAGATGGAACAGGCCTGTCTCGGAAAGTGTTAACTGCATTTTATAGGAACTCATTTATGCTACTTCAAAAATTACCAATTAAATAGATTCTGCTTAGCTCTGAGCAATTTCTAAGATGTTTCCACTTTTAAGAAAATAAATGTGAAAATGTAAGAGTAAGTGACTTTATGCTGTACTAAAAATATCGCATTTTATACACACGAATCAGTGTTATTTAAGACCACACTGGCGTAGTGAGCTTAACATAATTCAGTTGCATGCTATAATAGCCAAGTTAAAGTTAAAAATGAATAAGTTCATAAATATACAACCAGTGGCTCTGACTTCTCTTTTGAAGCTATATCATCACAGTTTACTCAACAAATTTCCTGTGGACATTCCAAAACAGCAGTTCAGAGTCTACAATCTTCTGACAGAACCCCAGCGAAACAATACTGTTGTTTTTATATATGAACTGAGAAGTGGAATGAATGGAAATGACATTAAGAGTTCGGATAATCCTGGAGTTTATAAGCTTAGATTCATGGAGGAAATAGCAACCATCATCCATCTCTATTTTGCCTATCTAATGATTCCTTAACACAATCTTTTATAAAGCTAAATAGGAAAGGCTGTTCCTAAGGTCAAATGAAGTAAATGCAGTTCAAATAAAGTTCATTAATGCTGAGACATATTTGCTAAGACGTCCTACTGACAAATAAAGCTACTGCCCGGCTTAACACTGAGCCACCGATGACCTGATAAGCGTACCAGTACAGTGACTTTTCTCAGCATCGCAAAAATTTTCAAGTCAGTCATAATACAACAATACAAAAAAAAAGAGGCTCAAGAATACATGTAACTGAGAATATCTAAAAGAAATAGAAATTTGAATGAAATGCATACTGTGCAAATACCTATTTCTTTTTCCCCACTTTTATATTTTAAAATATAACTTAAACAAGTAACATATTAAAACTACCTGGTACAAAGCTTTACATGTACCAATTTAACAAAAGAAAAAAGGTTTCTTTAGGAATGGCAAAGAATGTACGTTCTTTTATATATTTCTAAATTTAGCATAATGTTCATGATATAGATAATTTCAGAGAGGTTAAAAATGTTAATTTTGTTCATATTTACATGTAATGTTTATTTTAATAAAATATAGTTTTCATCAATATTGAGTCATAAAGAGACCTTTATTTAAAGCATTTTCCTTTCTCACAACACACAGAACACTTTTCAATCTCATACAACTGTTTATCTCTATTTAAATTTTAAATGTTTATTACAATGGAAGAAAAACACATCATAACTACTTTCTGAGCTGTTTTTTATCTCTGACACTCTCACTTTTAATAAAATTCAGAAAATGTTAAAGTTTTTTTTAGATTTGATGTAAACAGTGCTTTTCTTGCATTGGAGAATGACTTCATGTTTTCTTTAACATTAAGTAGTTTTAAAGTGAATAATTAGTGGAATCAAACCATTTAATATCAAATTAGTGGTTGTCATTACATTGGTCACAATCCATTTTATAATATCATTTAATCATGAAGGTTAAATAATATTTTAATACTATACAATATTAAATACAATACAACAAAATGTATTTCAAACTAGTTTTTAGATATATCAGCTTAACAAAGTATATAAAATAAAACAAAGCACTTCCCAGACAAGGTCTGAAACAAAACTTTGACATGGCTCAAAAATTTTTTTAATTAATTAAATAAAATAAGATTGATTCTTTTTATATTTATTATTTTAAATAGTCTATGACAATTATTAATCTCATTTATAGATTCACTGAAATTTATTAACTAGGCAAACTAATTGCATTTTGAGAATTAAAGTTTCTCACCAGAAGCTGTTGCTTACTAGCTCTGGACACTCCAACAATTTCCTCATCCATACAAGTTGTTCTTTTCCAAACCAGACAGCAGGAGGTGCTGTGTGAACACTGAGACTGAATCCCATTCCCGCCGCCCCTCCCCCTGCACACAAAGAATAATAATACGATGCTTTCAAAATATTCATTTTTCAGCAGCCTGTGACCTGAGATAATGAGTCCAGTTCAAAACCGAAACCTCCCAGTTAGAAATGTAAAGCCTAGCTCTTATTTAACATGGTAAAATGTATTCTCAAGACTAAATTCAAAGAGGATTCTAAAAATATGGAAACTCCACTTTTATTTTTTAAATGGTATCAATCATTCTGCTTTGCCGCATGAATTCTACTTTAAAACAAGTCAGAGTCCCTGTAAGTAATTATAAAAATACCAGAGTCTTTACATACACACAATTGTTAAATAAGTACTTAGAAAGGACAAAATTTACTTTAACCTAATTCAAATACATGAATTCTATTTCTATACTTTCAGATTTGGAAACATACAAATGAAATAAGCACGAATGAGCTAAGTTACTCTTGACATGAAGTTAATTTGTAATTTCATTTCCCAGAATACTATTAGTTATATTTTAGCCCAACTTCTACAACAGCAATTCTGATTTCATACTGGGGGCAGAAAACACTGAACATTTAAACCTCCAAATGGCTTAGGAGCAATTCACTTTCTTATTTAAAGTAATTGTCTATAGAATTTCCACATAAGAAGTTGCCTTTGCTTTGCACAGTATGTAACAAGAACAGATGAGACATATGACATCCCATGCCGAAAGACAGATACAATTAGCCCCATTATTGTTGCCTTTGAGATTACAGAAGAAGCATTTTGGCTCCCTAACGAGCACTGAGCTCACAAAATACATGTCACAGTTCTTTTATGACAGGACGCCAATCACTGCTTCTATACAATCAAGTACATTTAAAAACACATAATAAAACAGCTCGCAAAGAGGGATGACTCACCTGTTTATAATATTTTTTTGCAGACTTTAAACGTTGGTACAAGGCCAAAAGAACTCCTTGGATGTACATCTTAGCTCCTGAGGGGCTGAAACCTTCTCCCTTAGAGACCCACACTGGTCCCCGCAAAGGTGTGATGGAATTTTGCAGGTATTTTTCAAGCAGAGGAACTATGCAAGAAAAAAGGGAAAATAAATTCTTTTGACCCAACAGAAATACACTGCCTGGAGCACAGCCCCAGTGCCAGAGATAACTCTTAACATCTATTATTTATATCTGACCTTGGTTACGTCTTAGAGAGGCAATTCCTGCATTACTAGTGGCCACCATGAAGGGTGTATTTATATTGAGACACCCCCATGCAAGACTCATGAGCTTTGTGAGCACACCTGAATAGTTCTGAAGTGTGCCTAACTAGCTGCACAGAGTGTCATGGTGTGCACTGATTGCCTTATCTTCTCATTTATCACAGATGAGTTGGAACCAACCTTGCTGAAATCTACTTGCATTGTCCTGATAAAATTGTAAGATCCTTGTTGTCTCTGTGTACAGCTTCCCGTAGAGGAGTCTTTATACCTAACACATCACATCTGGAAATTATTCATAAAATATAATACACACCTTTATAAGCCATTCTTACTCAACTCTTCATTGCTATTGCTTAAATAACCCACAAAACAGGGTGGTAAGGCTGTTTAAAAGTAAAGGGAAGAATCTTAGGCAAGCGCTTTATCATAGCTTTTTGTTTTTAAGTTTGTAGGGTATAAGCTAATCAGTGATTCAGGAAAGCTATTCCACATGCGCTTTGTAAACAGAGGATATTTACTTGTGGGCCTGTATTGCAACATCCATATGTACTTGACAGACATGTTTATACACTTTTTCACACGATTAGCTTATGAAGTCTTTCTAGTGTAAAATAGTCAAATAACATGGCAGCTAGCTAACTTTTTTCAAGATTTAATTTCCCTTGGAAAACCAGAAATAAAGAAATAAAAAAAAAACTAGGCACACTTGGGAGCCCAGAAAAATGAAACGATGTTATTTTTTTAACTTGTTCCTTACTGAAGTATATACATATGACACAATGTAAACGTATAATACAACTAACTATATGGCCTGACTACATTATTCCAATCCATGTTTCTACTAAAAGAGAAATTAAGTAGATCATCAGCAAAGAAGACAGGTCCATGCCATTGGTTATGTTATACGTTGCATATTTTACGCAGAGAGGCCTAGTGTAGCAATCTGGAAATTGAATTACAATTAGGTTCAGCAGAGCTGCTGAGCAACTGAGTTATGCAAATGGCCTTTGCTACTGGTATTCTGCTGATTTTTGTTCTTAGTAAAAAAAAAGTTCTGCATTTTATGGCACTAAGTTCTGCAACTCTACCAATGCACAATTTAAATTCTTTCTAATATATTCAACCCTAAGGAGAATATTGAAAACAGTTTAAGATTTTCTAAAACTACTATAAAGTTGAAAGGAAATTATGGCCCAGTGACTATTTAGACATCTTCAGATATGAGCATGAAATCTACACACCCAGTCTAACGGTCTAACTAAATTCCTAAAATTCATCTATTAAAACCACTCTTATACTCTTAGAGTAACTGCTTTTCTCTATAAATCTTGTAACAAATGCCTCAAATTTTAAAAAACAGATCACATATATTATAAAAGAGATAAAAAGCAAAAGAGAAACTTATTTTCAGAATAACTTTAATCTTTCAAAAGTATATAATATAAATCAATCTTGATTATAATTTTTCTAAGGAAACCTAGCTTCAGAATGATCAGTGCTTTTAGTCTACAACATTCTACACTCATATATTAGATTTTAATTTGTACACTTTTAACTGGCACACTCATTGAATCTAGCAAAGTTTTGAACATGGAAAGGCATACATAAATAGTTGTTAAATTGAAATTAAATTAAAAAATTAAGATATAGATAATAAACTTGACTAATTTACATCCTAGATTTAATCTTTCATTTAAACCTGAGAAAATTTCATCAGATTCTCTAGACTTACAGCCTTACCCATCTATACTTGTCACAAAATAACTTTTGAATTCTTTGTCAGTTCAAGGGATTCCAAAGAAAAATTTCATAGATCTTCTAACATGAAACTACTTTTTTTCAGAGTTTGTGCCTTCCATAAGATTTAAGAAAAGAATACAGCTTTAGGGGGAAAAGCCCCACAAATTATATCAAAATGCAAGCTGTGTGTCAGAATTGATATTGGATGGAGAACAGCTCCCATGCCCCGCATGATTTATGTAATTAGGAAGACTATGGAAACCCGAAACAGCAGAGCGAAGAAAGCAGTATTCACAAGCAGGTTTTATAAGGGACTTCAGAATCTGCTCTGAACTTCTTGAATAATCTGTTCAGTATTCCAGAATCTCCCTGCTGGAAGCAGGGTCCTCATTATAACCACAAGAGTGCTAATAAAGGTTAGCCTCTGAACTAGGGATTAGAAGGCTCTTTCTTTTTGGAAGCTGCAAACTAGTAACTTTGATGATCTTCTTGAAAAGAAAGACAAAGCACACTCCAAGAACAATGTTTCCACTAACTAGGAAGGTATAGAAAACATAAGAAAATGATACGCCTAAGTACTTAGAAAGGAAGTATAAATTATCTTAATATACTGAAAAAATTGAAAAAAATAAAATTTAGTAACCAGTTAAAGAACTCTCCATAAAAAAAGGAAGCATTGGCCTAACATGATAGTTATAAAGTAGAAAAACTGATTTGAAAAATTCACTTGACTTTTCAATCCCAACTGCAGATTTTAAGGTATGGACTATTTTTTAAGCATTTTAGTGATATTTATAATATTCTATATAAAAGAAGACTCTTGAGTGTTCTTAACCAATGGTTCTCTCTTTATGTACAGTTCCCTTTTCTCTGTTTCTAAAGCAAAATTTCATTCTGTTAAAGAAAACAATCACATAAAGATTTACAAGAAAAAAGGACAATGATTTAGAAAGAATAATATATACTTTTCAACCTTGGAAAAAGTGTAAACCAAGATGTTTCTATGAGCCAGCAAAACCCACTTTATATCTCTAGCCACATATAGATATAAGACTGCCTCTATACAGACATACCAAGCTATCTAGCCATCTATCTATCACCTGTCTACATGTCCTTCCCAGAGAAGGAACTCCTGGGCGTTATTTGTGAGTCCCTCCCAACCATGAGCGCCTCCTCCCAACTGGCCCCTGTTACCCTGTGTTCCTTTCATATCTGTGTGCCTGCCTACGCAGAACATTTCCCCTTATGTTTGAGGCCTTTCTTAAAGGTGTCCTACCTGTTTTCTCCTGTTTATACAAACTTCGCTTTTCTCTAATTTCAATATTTTCTTTAAGCAGGTCCTCAATATTTTATTAGATAAATGGTTTAGAAATTAATCATTCCCTCTATGTATCAACATACATAGATCAAATGGAATCATTCCATTAAGTTCATTTCCACCACTGGAAAGGTTGAAGCTACATGGATGATCACTTTTTATCCATTTTATTTATGCTTGTTATAACCGTGGGGAAATCTGAACTTAACCCAATAGTTCTAATGGATTTGGAGTTAAAACTGAGGATGCTGGATAAATAAATGATAATGACCAAAGAGAGTAACTTCACTAGATAGATGATGACATTTTTCCGTTTGGTAAAAGCAATGCCCAGGGAATGATTATTGGATGAATAAATATAGTCTAGACATACTGTGGATAGTGTTTTAGGTAAGTTTTAGGACTGCGAATCCAGCTACACATGATCACTTCAAACGTGTAACTTTGTATGACCTAATGAAAATTTGACCAAAATCTGACAAGTAAATGTAAATATACCAGAATTTTGAAGCACGTTTATGGTACGTATGATTGTTTTATTTTAATTTTCCATATACAATTATTTTGAAGACTAGGAGGGAAGACGTAAGAGGTAAACAAAATGATCTGGGAATGGAGCACTGACCACGCAGGGAAAGGCCGGGGGCAGTGGGTATTTAAAAGGCCTTGGGGAACCCTAATGCTTTAACCTTCCCTGTCACAAATCGGGCTGCTACAGGAAAAGACACACAGTGAAACTTAAATAACACAGAATTACTGTTAGATTAAGGTCGAAGTAGCTATTTTAAATAATAAGGTAATTCCCTCTGAGAACTCCAAACACAGTGAGTTCAAATGCTATTCATAAGAAACTAAACTCTTCAGCTTCCGAGCAGACCTTCCATTAAAACCATTTTATCATTGATAAGAAGCTTGAATTTATTTGGATTTATAATGGAACAGAACAAAGATTTTTTGACAAGGAACCAAAAGTCTCTCTGAAGGGAAATCACACAGCTAATGGAACTGACCAAACAGATGTACACTGGAATGACCTGTCAAGTTCAATGCCCAGGGAATATACCCTTCCCTCCAACATCTTACTCTAAAAGAGGCACTTCATATACTACATTTGAATCTGTTACACAAAGCTTATTATAGTTTCAAAAAGCAGTGGATATCATTAAAGGCTTTAATAACCTTCCAATTGTAAATTAAAATTTATGTCAGTTAAATACCCAGATCATAATTTATGTAACACTCTCATTTTCACATTTCAGGCAGATACGTGAGACTGTGGGGAAAATGAAACAGCACTGCCCAGAGCACACCCATAAGCACACCTTCTGAGCACGGTGCCCAGAAGTTACCTGCACAGAAACTTCTATGCGCTCTGCGACGGGGGAAGTTTTACATCTCAATCTCAAAAACACACTGCTACTGTGAGCAGCAGGATGTCATTGGGAAGTTTCCCACCAATTGGACTAGAATTTATTTTTTAAATGAAGTTTATTCAAAAAGTCTTTTTTTTTTTAACAAAACAGTGAGTTTTTCAAAGATGCTCAGATTTGAGTGCTTCCCATCCGGAAAGTGTGCTTAGAGGGACCTTGACCTAGTGTCAACGTGTGTGTGCATGTTAATGCTCCTTGCCCAGCTTTGGGTAATAGTTGGAAAACTCCAGGTCCCAGAGAAGCTAACAGGCAGCCGCACTCAACCACATGGTCTGCTGGGAAGATTGAAAGATGGAGAGCATACTGTCTCATATGTTGCTTGATTTAGATCAGTATATTTTCATTCAAACAAAACTAAACTAACAGCTGCTGTGTACTTTTGTTTACATGCTATATGTCAAATCTTATTGTCTCTAAGGTACTTATGAGAAAAGATTTAGCGGTCGTTTTCTTAAATACCAGTGCCTACCCAAATTTGGGTTTTTCCTCCACTGAACAAAATGACAAGCACACGACTGCTATACTTAGAGCGATCTTTCACAGCTGCTTTGGTTTTGCAGTGATCCTATTAAACTGACGGGATATTGCCTGCGGGGGCTGCAGCACTACAATACTTCTGTAAGAGACATTGATTTGTATCATAGGATCAAACAGAACAGGGATGCATTGGGGAGAAGAATTCCATAGGTCACATTGTTTTCACCTGAGTAAAATATAATTTATACAGTGTGACCTTTACAGGACACCTGGTTATTTTAATTGCCGACGTGTGGATGAACGTTGACACTGGGGCTTAGGAAGTATGAAATCTTAGGAATTCTCTGTTTTGAAAATGCAGCCTGAGTCATGTCTGTTCTTAAACTGAACGAAGTAGCTGTGCATTAAATATGCTGGCACATCTTCTGCTTGAGCAAGTGGACCGAAATGGTGTGAATTGTTAATGCCTTGCTGCTTTGGTTCACGGCTTGTGATTGATCATTTGTAACTATATCTACTCCTTGTTCCATGAAATCAAGTATGGAGTAATGGGTTCATCAGATTTTGGGGTTAAATTGAGAGTGAAGAGGTACTGTGTGTGGAAATAAGAGTTGCCATGTTCAGGGCTGGCCTTGTAACAGCATGGAATCTAAAGGCGATATTCAAAACCACTTCACTCATCATACGCTTACTGATTCTGAATAGGGCCCATTTGCAGGGGACATTTGGTAGTTTTCCAATACGCTTTATGCCTCTTTCTACTTCCACCACCATGCACATCTTTCTCCATCCCCCCAGTAGCACACTGGTGGAACAGGTCAGCATACACAATTCATTGATTTAAATAATTTGATTTATACAAGTAGAAATGAGCTATGATTCTATTGTCTGAGTCTTGTCTTTCCCTTCCACAAAAATAATAGTGTGTGTGTCTTTGAAAATACAAGTATTGTGTGAACTCAATTTTGGGGGCATTTAAAACATTTGATATATAGTAATAACATAAAAGAACTTAATTCAATTGATATAAGTACATACTTAAGGTTGCTTAAAGGAATGTTGAGAATTAGCTATATCTAATCTATTTTTGTATCTATGGTCTACACCAATACATAATAATTGAATATATATATAACTTGATTTTGGACTTTAAAGTTCTTTAAAATTTAGAGTATTATCTTAGAGTTAGTTTTGGAAAGTAGAATGTATGAACCTTAACAAATATAACTAACAAAAATTAGAAGGCCTTTACAAATGTCACTATATAATTGCTTGGTATAATAAATGACACATTTTTACATTTATTATTTTTTATTTTTATTACTACTCAGAAAATCTCAACCCAAACTGTATTAACTGAGGAATGAATTAACTTTTGACCCAGCAGGAAATGCTGTAATTAAAAAACTTTGTAAAACAAAAACAAAAGCAAATATACTACATATTACATATATAATACTACATAATACACTTACATATGTAACTTACAGTCAAAAGCAAGCTAGTTGTAAAATATCTCAAAGTTCTACTGCTATATTATAAAGTCACAGTACACATCTAAAAAGTATGTCTAGATCCCTTTCTTTCTTCCTTCCTTCCTGTCTTTTTTTTTTTCTCAAAAGCAGGAATCATGATAATACCTGACACACACATTCCTAATTCAGAGAGACCCAGGAGTCAGATAATGTGGGTGAAGCTGTTTTGGCCTCCTTGGATGCAAATATTAAGTAAACAGATTACTTATATTTAAACACTTTAGGATATAAAACATATAAGTCATAAAAATTTATATATTAACGTAATAAACTAAAAAGTTTTAATAATTTCAGCAATTCCAGTAGAGGGTTCCTCCTTGACCTTTATTTCTCCATGTTTGTTTCACAAAAGTAGAATGTTCTTGAATTAGCATTTTGTACATTTTTGTCTATGATTACATCTTTCTTCCAACAACTCGTAGGAGGAAGAAAAACAATCTCTACTAAATCATGTTATTTTACAAGGAGAGCTTTATAAAAAAATTGTTTTTAACAGGTAGTAACAATTAGGTTATTTGTTTTCATTGGCAATTATGCTTATTTTAATGTTTTTTCTAATGAACTTCTAGGAACATAGAGAAGTCATTAAAATTGGAGTGAAATGTTTGGTATTAGAGTTCAAAGACTGGGAAACAAGAAGTATAGAAACTGGAAACTAGAAAGACAAATTCAAGGAGAAGAGGAAAAGAGCAGGGACTTTGCTTAAAAAAAAACAAACAAACATAAATCCTGAAGAAAGTTCAGCTCAGCAAAACCTAGAAGAGACAATCATATCTTCACGAATATAAAAGGAAATGTATGTTTTAAAGACTTCAAAAGGGACTTTGCAACACATTAAAGAGTCTATGAGCAGATTAGGTTGTTTTGTGAACGTTTGTATCACACAAATCTGCACTCACATATTTAATAAAAGATGACAGTTATCCAATTATAATGGAGTCTCTAACTGCCACTAAGAAGAAAAAAAACTTTAAAAATTCAAGCTTTAACAAACGTCTTAATATTCTCTATAGACCAAAGAGGAGAAATATAAATCACTGATTCCCTTGCATTTTCTGTTTCTGTCCAAGCAACAAGGGGACCTCAACTCTGACGCCTGGAAAGCACTGAGAGACGTTGAGGCCCAGGTCCAAGGCAGGGGCACAGGCAGCCCACTCCCAGGGAGGGTCTGAAGACTTCTGAACAGCATCTTTCCTACACAAAAGTGCTCTTAACGGGTTGCTTTTGTGTATACCAATTCTTCCTGGAGAGATTTAAGGGCCGATTAATAACCACGAACACTGGCATCCTTCAGCAAGACACATAAGTTGTTATATTTAATAAAATCTGAGGAATAAAGGTATATGGGAAAGGGACCCAAGAATTGAAGGGAGGCAGATAAACTTAAGATATTCATCCATAAGTTTGGTATTATTCCCTGAAAAGTTCTGGAACAGATTATAAAATGAATGTTTTGTGAAGTCTTAGAAAAATAAACAGTAATCACTGGGACCCACCATGGGGTAATTTACATATTAAAGAAATATTTAATGAGCATGGAGGGAGACTCTTGAGAAAATTCCCCACATGGGTCTTGAGATCGCCAATACCAGCATATAACTATTCTTTCTTCCAGTGGGAAGCAGGCCCCAACAGGATGTGGCTAACATCTATTGTCCTCCCACGAGGCACTACCAAATCTGTACGCCTCTTCCAGATAAGTGTGGGTGTTCTGCAGCAAGGCCGGAGAACATCGAGGGTCTGCAGACCGTTTAGTCAAGTCCCATATAATCTATGATTGTTTGCTTTTAAACAATCGTTTCCAATTTGGAAACGACAGAGAAACATGTTGCTTAATAACCAAAACAAGGCAAAAGAAAGTTATGACTGGGTACTGCCCTGAAGAAAGCAATACCAGGAATCTGAATGAACACACACACACACACACACACAGAGTTGTCCCTGATGGGGCTAAACTGCGGGGTCCTAGGCTATATACACTTCTGAGTTGCCCACCCTTAGCTAAGAGAGTAGTGCCATTTCCAGGGCCTAACTTCCAGGACCATCACGGAATCCCGCACTTAGCAGAGCAGGAGCACTACTAGAAATACAAGGAGAGTACCAGGCATTTTTAGGGCATAAAAGGAGAGGGAAGCATTTTGATTAAGCTCTTTCCCAGTGTTCTGAATTTTAATATCAAAAGCAATCTAAGTACAATGTTTCCCAGAGAAGGGCAACATCCCTAACTTTTATGCTATTTTATAATATAGACTGTATTTATTTAGATACTGTTAATCTCTGGATGACAGATTAGTAGCTGAAAGATCTTGGCAAGCTAAACTACTACATAAAAACCTTATAATTAAAAGTTCAGCAGGAACTAATGTATAAAGTTCTATGATCATATCTAGAAAATCAGCAATATAAATACAGGATAAGGAAGATGTAGTAGTTAAAAGCAAATTATGAGCAAAGACTGGGAAACTTTGGTTGACTTTCAGATCAGTCTAGGTCAACGATGTCAAGTGTGTAATAGAAATAATAATGCAATTGTAGATTATAGGATGACCTGAAAAAAGAAAGAGGAGGTGGACTGCTTTACTGGTCACTGACTGACTGGAAAATTATGGACAAGGTAAGGCCCCACAAAGAGGAATACCCAAAAAACTGAAAAGAGGGAACAGCTTGATGAGGGTTCAGAGAAGTAGCTATAGAAACTAGACATATTTAACCTAAAAAAGACTTAAACCATACATGTTCAAATAGTTGAAAGACAGTCACAGACTCGGAATTAATTTGTATTCTGTAATTCCTGAAGGCAAAGTGGAGACAAATGGTAAATATTTAAAAGAATAGATTTCAGGTTGCTCCAAGATACTTTAAAATAGAAAAAAATTAGAGTTTTCAGAAATGAAATGAGCAATGATTAGAGGAACACTTGTTCATTATTGTAAAATAATACATTTGTTGCCTTAAGTTGCTAAGTTTTGGGGTAACGTTGCACAGCAATGGATAACAAATACATTCTGGATAGCAAGTAGTGTAGTATATTCCATCATTATTCAAAATATCTGCTGCCTTTCCCTGAAGGAAAATTATACAATACTTTCCCCCTTATTCATGTCAGGCTTAGCCATGTATGTGACTTGCAATGGCCATCCCTATGGTAGGACTATTCATGTCTTATAATAAGGAGATGATATGTAACTTGCTTTGACCTAAACTAGAGCAGGTACCATCAACCCATGGTGACGTGTAAAATGAGTGAAAAGAGACCTCTTGTATGAGCCACTGAAAGTTTTAGCGCCGTTTGTTACCATAACATAATATATGTCCTATTATGGCACATATATTATATTATGGCGCATAATACATGGCGCAAAGGTAAGGCGGCTGGACACTGCACAAGTCGCTCACTGTCTGAGACACTGAAGGGGCTGATCTAGCTAACACAGAATTTGCACAGTGGGGAGCTGTGAGACATGGGTGGGTCAACTGAATGGGGCAAGGCCATATAACGAAGGTGCCCGAATGTCAGGATACAGAGTATGTAGGCTTGTCTTGATGTGTAAACTTTTAAGCTATAATAATAATAGTAATAATAATAAAATACAGCATATATCAGGAAGATTACCCTTCAGCAACATTAAGAATTAAGATGCAGGAATAGAATTTGGCTGTCTGACAAGTGAATAGATACAATATAATAATATTCATTACTATAAATAGCTAAATGTATTTGATATTTGTTGCCACAATAATACTGCATAGCAAACAACCTCGAAACTCAGTGGCATAAAACAATAAGCATTTATTTAGTTCATGAATCTGTAAATCAGCTGGGTGGTTCTGCTGGACCTGGCAGAGTTTGCTCACATGTTTTAGAATCAGCTGGCTATTGGCTGATCTAGAGAATTACCTTGGCTAGAATAACTGGGGTAAATTGGTTCTATTCCACTTCCTTTTTAAAAAAATATTATTGAGGTGAAGTTCATATAACACAAAACCAAGCATTTTAAAATGAACAACCACCACCTGTATCCAGCTCCAACAAGAACACCATCATTCCAAAGTACACTCCCTTACACATTAAGCAATTCTCCCCATTCCCCTTTCCTCCCAGGTCCAGGCAAACACCAATCTATACTGTGTCTATATGAATCTATTTTAGGTATTTCACAGAAATGAAATCATACATTGCCCTTTATTTCTGGCTTCCTCCATTTAGCATAATGTTTTCAAGGTTCATTTTCAAGGTACATTAAAGCATTATTAGTACTTCATTCCTTTTCATGGCTGAATAATATCCCATTGCATGTATATACCACATGTGTTCTACAGTCATCCTTGCACAGACATTTGGTTTCTGGCTGTTGCTATTATCTATAATGCTAATGTATGTACATGTGCTTGCTTGACTATCTGTTTTCAATTCTTTTGGGGTATATATTTAGGAGTGGAGTTATAGCGCCACGTGTTTATCTTTATCTATGTTTATCTGTGTTTATCTTTTGGAAGAACCACCAAATTGTTTTCTAAAGAGGCTGAACCATTTTATATTTCCACAAGCAATATACAAGCAATTTTGGAGAACAAATAATACAAGAGGACTGAGAATTATGGAGGGGCCTTGACTAGGGGGCTTCACGCTTTGATGGTGCTTTAATATGCAAGGACTTTGGGAGTTTTGTTTGCTTTTTAACCTTGGTGGTATTCAGCAGCTTATATTGGACCAAGAAGACAAATTTACAATTTTCTAATTGTATTTTTACAGAAGGAAAATGTACATGGAAAGTAGGGAGGTTAGCCAGAAATTTTATAATAGGCGGCTATACAAAATTTGAAGTGTGATGGGTCATAGAAACTAAATGCAGCTGGGATTGTTTTCCAATAGCCTTGGCCTTCAGAAAGTGGCACCCATGGAGGAGTGGATGATGGTTTTAGTACAACGAGGAGGACTGTAAAAGCCCTAGCACCCCTAGCGGGCCATGCTTGCCTTTCTGTGAAGGCACCTACAGTTTACTCTTAACCCATTCAGTGAACTTTGCCTGTGACTGAAGGTAAGTATGAGATTAAGATTAGATCATTTTGGAAGGTTGGACAGTGTTTGCTGCTTGTTTGTGTTCTATAGCCAAATCTGCAGGCCACGACTTGAAAGTACAAGGTCTGTCCTAAAAGTATCCAGACATTAATATGAAAAATGGAGATATTTATTAAAGAAGATATAAAAACACTGTACATAGGACAATGATGCCTCAGTCTCCTTCAAAATTATGACCTTAAGGAAATCTGGTTCATTGGTAGTGGTTTGAATCAAGTCATTAGCAACTGCTGCACGATGTTCCTTCTGATCTGGTAGCAGAAGCCTCAGAATAAATTTTGCCACGACACATTTCATGCCAAGATCCTGCACCAAAATCTCAGACACAGTAGTTTTTGGAATCCCCAGATCAGCTTCTGGTTCTCACACTGTCAGTCACTGATCTTTGTTGGTTGCAGCCCGTACATGTTCAACATACTCAGGTGTTCTGCTTGTTGCAGGCCTCCCAGAATGTGGACCACTTTCAACAGATTTTCAACCATCTTTGAAGCACCTGTGCCACACTTTTATTTGTGCTGCACTCACTGCATCATCCCTTAAAGCCTCCTGAAAAATTCAAACAGTTTCTATGGAGGAATGTTCCAGCTTAATGCAAAATTTGATGCAGATTTTTCATCACTCTGCTCACTCAGTCACTTTGAATGCAATGTCCACACAGTACACATGCTCACTCAATGGTGTCTACCGCCCTCACTGACTAGTACAGTGAGGTCATTGTTGTTCGTGCATGTGCATTCAGTCCACTCTCCTTGACTGCCAGGTTACACAGATGTCGTGCAAACTGTTCTCGTTATATTAAAATGGTTGGACTTCTTCTGGACAGATCTCATAAATGGCCGCTGAGTTCAGTGTGTACTGCAGTGAGGTTCTATCTTTAAATAGTCAATGCTAGTCCAAATAAGCAGCACTGAATCCCCTGCCTCAAATTCTAGTCTTCATTAAGTTATTTAAAACTGCATTCTAGGCCAGAAAGGACTCGTGAACCTTAGAGTCACACATAGTCTGGCCACAAGCTTTTAAAGTAACCTCAACCAACCCAAGTTGGCTCTGAATTTACCTGGTACATGAATGTTGCTCATGGTTCTGTATCTCAGAAATCCAAACTTCTGCTTCACCCACAAAGAGATGGTGGATTTATTATAAGAACACTCTACTTTCTTCAGTTAATGTAGAGAAACAACCTGATGAAAGTATTACAAATGTAGGTAGAGGTAAGATTTGCTACAAAAATAAAGAAGAAAGTAAATTGTTTTTAAAATAACTTCAATTTTACACACACATAGATATTGAGAACAAACCGATGGCTGTTGGAGGAGATGCGGGTGAAAATGGTGAAGGGGAACAGGAGGTACAAAGTTCTAGTTCCAATTCATAGTCCATGGAGATAATGTACAGCACAGGGAAAATACTCAACAGTATTGCGAGAACTTGG
This sequence comes from Artibeus jamaicensis, assembly GCF_021234435.1. NCBI lineage: Eukaryota > Metazoa > Chordata > Mammalia > Chiroptera > Phyllostomidae > Artibeus > Artibeus jamaicensis. The sequence continues at coordinate 17,369,544 of NW_026521977.1, forward strand.
TATGGTGACGGTAATTATCAGAGTTATTTCAATGATCATGTCACTAGGTACATAAAAGTTGAATAACTGTTGTACACCTAAAACTCGTATAACATTGTATGTCAACTATAATTTTAAAAATGTTTAAAATAAAATCAAACATGCTTCAATCTTATGATGAGAACACAGAAATGTATGCAGGGAAACAAATGAAAGGAAAGCTCATTTAGCGGAGATGGAAAAGACTGTCTTCGAATAAAGACGACCTCTGATCTTAGCATACATACTTTCAGATATGAGAAATATAAAGTGACATCCTGGAGACCAGGGTTGGGGGTGCAAGGGATACATCCAAATCTAACTACTCTGAAAAAGGTTAATACAAAATAAGAAAATATTTTAATTCTTAAAAAATCAGGAAATAGTAACTGAGGCCCAGTGAAAACTCACAGGAATAAAAGAAAGATCTTTGAGAACAAATTCAGAAGAGAAGCCACAATCCCAAACACTAAAGAGATGGTTATGTTACAGATAAGTAAGAGAAATTGAAAATTTTCTTTTGAGGATGAGACAATTACACAGAGTACACATAAAATCTGAACAAATTGGAGGAGGGCTACTAGGAAGATTAGCATAAAATACTAAATAAAAAGTCTTTAGTGAACTCCAAAAATTTATGGGCCTAAGATTTTAAAAAAGGCAACGGCAAGATGAATTATATTACAGGGATCCAAGCAGAACAATGACAGATCAAAGAGTCCAGACCTAAATTATATGTTACATGGTGGGAAAATACATCCTGGGCAGGATTATTTAACTCAGGGAGGTGAAAATGGATAAGACTGGTTTGAACAAAGGATGCTATTGACATCGATGGAACTTATTGACTTTATATCTCTCACTATGAGAGACACTGCAAGAAAAATATCTACAGAAATATGTTAGAAAAACACAAGTGTGGAACAGAAAGCTAAGGCAAACTAAAAGAAAAAAAAGAGAAAGAACTCCACTGTAGCAAACAACGCGGCACAAGCCTGTTTGTGAAGGAAACTTTTCTAAAGGGAAGAGAGCACGGTAGAGGCAAACCCTGAACACTGCAGAAAACAAGGACGGAAGCATCAACTCAACCGTGTCTTCAGGGGAAAATGGCAGTACTATTGGTCCTCACTGGGCACCTAAGAAAATGAGCCTCAGCAACAAGAACAGCTCGTTAAATTCGGAAATTCACCAAAAGCTATTCTCCAATTAAAGCTGATGTAGAGACGGGGAGAAAGCTGAGCTGTGAAGTATGTTTCTTAAGCTTAAATAATTCTATAACCACAGGTGGTTGTTACAGCAGCCACTGTGACCCAGGATTGAACACAGTGCTACCAAGACAAGCTGGACGCTGTGCCCCAAGAAAGGGCCCACCCTCAGTCAGCACCAGGGTTCAAAACGATGGAACTCAGAGGGAAGAGAATATGAAGTTGTTGAGAATACTTTACAAAGGGGAAAAACCAGTACCTCAGACAAGTCTGTATGACTGGGTCGACCACCAATGCAAGTTTCCAAAGTTGCAAGGGTGCAACCTCGCAGGGCCCTCTTTGAGAATAATACAAGCAACATTAACAGTAATAATCACAATGTTATATAATGCTTACCAAGTGTCAGGCACTTGTTTTAAGGATTTCATATATAATTTGCCTCATCCTTACCACAACCTATTAAGTACTCTAATCTCTAATTTACATAGCAGAAAACTGACTCTCAGAGAAATAAAGTAATCTGTCCAAGGTCAGACGATAAGTGGCATAATGGGAATTTGAACTCTGGCTCCAAACTCAGAGCACTTAACCAACATTTCATTCAGTCTCTTAGAGAGAGGAGACAGTGTACACTGGTCAATTTTTCCCTCAAGATATTACAAGTACATGATACTATAATTAATGCTTTGATGAGAGATTGCTTCCCAGTGTTATATCGCAGGTCATAGGCCCTGCTCAACAGCATAAATCAACTAGCATCTTGAAAAGACTGACATAATGCTTTCTCTTCCTCACCTCCCTTCCCTCAGTCTCTGCTTTGGTCTCTGTAGAGAGTCCAGCGGGTCTGGATCGTGCCAAACATTGGGTCCTAGCATCATTTTGCGAGGAAAAGCCACATTAGAAACCGAGGACTGGCTCCTGTTCTGACGGTGCTGGCTGTGGGGGTTGATGTTGTGATTATCTTTTTGTTCGGCTGGAAGCATGGCACATGATAAAGTTGGTGTAGACCCAGCTCAAATTCTGAGGTCCTGAGGGAGGGCACCCACGGCGGGGCCCAGACGGTAGCTCCTGGAGAAATTCCAGCTCAAACCAGGCATCCAGAAGCCATCTGGCCGACACGGGGAAGGATGAAAACTAGACAGGACCTTCATTTCTTTGAATTTTAACTTGAGGAGTTAAAAACTTTTACTGGGTTTTAACTTACAAAGATAAGATTATTTGATTTTGAAATTTACTTCTGTGTAGACTTTAAATTTTTATTTTTAAATATTGGGGAATTTTTACACTGTGAATTTATTTTCTTCATGAAAAAAATCAATAATGGGCAAGAGTTACCATTCAAATTCAGAGTATCTCTACGTTATTTAAATTTTGGGATTGAAACATGTGAATCCTTTCATTTGATCCCATTGCAGAATTTCTGAGGAACTTGTCAGAATATATAGCTACTCGGGGCACTGTTGCTGGGCATAATTTGGGGTGCAAATGGAATAGGAAATTAACATCCAGTGTTTAATAGCATGGCCTTGGAACCAATTTAATTAATGTGCTATTCTAACTTAGTATCTTCCAGGATAAATTGACTACTACCCCCCCCCCAACCTGGACGGATCCACAAAGGAGCAGGGTCTGGTTGTTAGAAATAGCAACCTCATAAAGTTCCTGAGGGACTTAAAATCTTCCTCCTCGAGTGGGAGAGTGACTCCTCTGGTACACCATAGGTAATAATTAAGCCAAAGAAGTCATGAGAACAAAGAGTTGAGCCTTGTCAGGGGTGATGAGAGTGTTACTATGCAATGACATCAAAATCTGGTACTACAGATATGTGTTCTGCGGCTGTTAATGTGCTTCAATAACGCCAACTAGCTCATATATGATTGGTAAGTAGGGGAATGACATCAGTACGATATGGAAGTTTGGTTGGTGAAGTTGTGTTTTTTTCTTGGCAAACGAGGCCAAGACAGTAGGAGTAGAGCTCTATCCTTTAGCAGGAAAAAAAAAAGACCTCAGTATAGCTGCTGTTCTGTGGTTCCCTTCCCAGGAAGGTGCACGCCCAGCCTTACAGGTCTCTGTGGGAGTTTTGCTTCTCTGTGACTTCCTTAAAGACACTGTCACTGGCCCGAGCTGGTGTGGCTCAGTGGGTTGAGCACAGTATACACACCAAAAGGCCACCTGTTTGGTTCCCAGCCTGGGCTGCTGGCCACACCCCTGGGCTGGAAACAACAGATCCATGTTTCTCTCTCTTTCTCCCTCCCTTCCCCTTGCTCTAAAAATTAAATAAAGGGTTTTTTTAAAAAAATAAAATAAAATAATGCCCCACTGGATCGATCCTCCCAGTAGACTTCCAACTGCTGTGACTTACACTTAAGTATCAGCTTTGTGCAGCTTTAATACCCTCTGAAGCAGCACTCAGACACCTACTCAGGCTGATTATACTATGTCCTAAGTTAATAATTAGTTTTTAGTTAGTATTCTGGTTTTAAAGGTACATAAATTTTGAATGCTCCCTCAACTCCATTTTATCCATAACCCTTTTATTTTGGTGGGAGTGATTTTGCAGGATGTATATTTAATGCATATATTATGCCCCAGCAGAAACGTTATACTAGCATGTTGACCACATATAAGAATATAGCATCTTTACACAATGGGTAGTTGTCTCCTTCTACAGAAAGAATAGATCTACACAGGAGCCACAACCAAAGAACCTTTCCCCGTCAAACAAAATATGTTGCTTTATTCAAATCTTCTATTTAGAAATCTAAAACTATAAGCAATTTTCAAATCCTATGGGTTTGTAAAGGTTTTACTAGACTTAATAAACTAAAAGTAATTTCATGTCATATCAAATATGTTCATTTCTCAAAGCATATGAGGAAAACTTGAAAGTATATTCAATTCCAGAGACAGACTCATAGATGGAGAACTGATAATGGCTAGTGGGGGTGGGGAGTGGTTAGGGGTTGGAGGGACTGAGCAAAAGGGAAAAAGGACTCATGGGCATGGACAACAGTGTGCTGATTGCTGGGGGTGGGGGAACATAAGGGGACTAAGTAGTAATGAAAAAATACAACAAAGATTATATATTTTAAAAATAAAAAAGAAACAATAAAAAAAGAAAGTATATCTAATTCCAAAAAAGAAGCAACAGATAGAAGATACATTTTCTGCATGTATCTATTACTTTTAGTCCTCGTTGCAATAATACTTCTAATGTAAGCTTAAAAATAAAAAATAATTGCTGTGATCTTAGCATTCAATATTATTAAATGACTTTTTCTGACCCAGAAACACTTCAAGAAAGCAAGCAAGCAAAACACAAAAACAAAATATGAAAACATAACAAAAAACCCTTTGTACATCAAATCAGAGTATTAGCATTTACTTATTTAAATTAAGAGATAACTTTCACATAACACTTGATCTTTGCCAAGCTGAAGCTCAGAAAACCATCAAACATAAAAGTTCAGGGATCGCAATCATGTGATGTGCAAAATCACACTAACAAAGAAAAAAGAAATGCAAAAACTGAACATTGAGTAGGATGCTACAGACTGGAAGTTCCTCCAATAGGATTAACTTCTTTGTATTTTAAGTCCAGTGAATTTGTTATGCTTCCACATGTTAGTAGTTGCATAGGCTAATTTCAGCAGGCATGAGCTGTTGTAAGTATGCAAAAAGACAGAGTAAGGCACACATTAAAATGTGATAATAGCACACTTCTTGGACACATGAAGCATGAGGCATGAATCTGAATAACTCTGGCATCCATGAAGTATCACACCACAGAGTCAGAGATACTCTGTGTTGTTAAGCAATTTTGTTATACCACATTTGGGAGAGGGGAAATCAAACTTCCAAAAAGAAATCTTCCATCTTAACCAGAGTTCCTTATAGGTTTCAATTCTAGCAATTAACTCAAATCTAAAATTTTAGGTGAGATGGAAATAATTCAAAGCTAGATAGGATCTTTACAAAATAAGTTATTTATTTATCTTATTAATGCATGTCTAAGAGTGATTACAAAATATTATTGATCATAGAAGAAAAGTTTAGCTGGCATGATGGGGGAGGGAATAAAAATGCAAAAAAACAAAAAATCCTTAATAATGATACTCTCCCCACCCCCCAGAAAAGAAAAATAAGGAGTGATTCCCTGAGTTATATACGTCTTAGAAGCAAATAACTTTCTATTGCTCCTAGATAACAGTGTCTATAAGTGCTTTGAAATCTTCAGATTGAAAACCCCTCATTAAAAATAACCCCTAATTACAAATATTGAAAATGCCTACAAAAAAATAAATGTATTTTCTAAATGCACACATATACATAATCCTTAGAAAATAAATTTAAGTTATGAACAATAAGTATCAAAACATCACAGTGATCACTCAATAGTATTAATTAAGGATGATAAAGCCGGGAAAGTGTGCTTTTGAAGAGTACCAGAGAGGGTGTTAGACACAAAGGGGAGCCGCATCCTGCAATGACTTTCAGTTGTGCTGCAGTTAGAGTACGCCGCTGTATATTTTTGCTCTGGCACATAGGGTTAAGGTTCTAATGATGTGAGAGGCTCATAGCAATGGTACATTTCACAGTGTTATTAGTAGCACTATTTAAATAATAGTGATTACCACTAAAGTAATAAAAATAGATTTTTAAAAGTAAAATAATAGTAGTAATTAGTATTAATAGTAATATCATAGCACACATGAGGAATTCATGATATTTTTGCTTTCAAAGATTGGAAAATCAGTGCCTTTAAGCAATAAAAATGGATCTCATATTTTGACAAAAATAAACAATAAAATTGTGCTAAAGCACATATCATAACTTCTGGAAAAACTTCTAGAAGTTAGCCCAAATATTTTTTTAAATCTCTGAGCATACAGTAGTACAATATTTCATTTTTCCTTTGAAAGCTTATACCAAAGAAATTCTTAAATTATGAAAATTTATCAATTACTTTTGTTTATTAAGTTATGGTTTACTAGGATTAAAATACCCATCAACTTTTAAAAAAATCTAAGCTTGGTCTGTGCTATAGAGTGAATGTGTGTGTTCCCCTGCCCTCCAAGTCACATGTTAAAACCTAATCTCCAATGTGGTGGTATTTGGAGGTGATTGGCTTATGAGGGTGGAGACCTTCCCAAATGGAATTAATGTCCTCCTACAAGAAACCCCAGAAATCACCCTGGCCCCTTTCACCACATAGAGACGCACTGAGGAGACTCAGGAAACAGGCCCTCAACAGACACGGAACCTACTGGTGCCTTGATCTTAGTAGCAGCCTCCATAACTGTGACAAAGAAATGCTTGTTGTTTAAGCCACTCAGTCTATGGGACATTTCAGGTGGGAGGCAGGGGTGGGTGAGCATGGTGGGGTGCAAATGGAGACAACTGTATTTTTTAACAACAATTAAAAAAATAAATAAACACATAAATAGTAGCCCAAGTGGACAAAAGCATCATAAAATAAAAGATTCCCAACATTTTTATGCCCTTTCATGATATTACTCATGTTAAGCTCTTTTATTATATCTATTTCCTTTTAAATGTATAAAGTATAAACAAAATTATATAAATACCTTTCATAATATCACCATATAGTTTGCAAAATCTTTGCCACTTACCTTTTGAAATATCTTTAATTTTTCGGCCATACAAATCAAAAAGATATCTGGCTGGTGAATTTAGGTTCATTCTCGTTGTGCAAGTATCTAAAACCTACACAGGAAAAAAAAGCCCTATAAATAATTTATGACAATAAGATCTGGCTAAATTAAATATATACTTAGAGTTCTTTCTATACTACATGGCTATTAACAGTTGTGTTATAAAATAAAATTTAATGATTTATAAAATATTTCTAATATATGAAATAAAGAGGCAGTTAAAATTGTTAGATGCCAATTATATTTTAAAAACACATAAATATTAATTTAAAAAAGAGAGAAGATACAGGTATTAAAAAGTGGTTACACACTAATAAATGGTAGATATCTTGGGGATTTTTATATTATTCTTATTATTTTCTATATTTTCCATTAATTTTACAATAAGAGATCACTTTTTAAATTAGGTTTTAATTTAGCTTAAATTTTTATAGTTATTATTATGATAGTTATAAGCAATAACTGTATTCCTAATAAATTATAAATGCAGTGTGATCACAGTTCACCTTGACATTTATGTTGCTCAGGTTCTAAAAAATGGAATAAACCATATTTCAAGGTTTTCTATGAGTCTGAGTCTCAAGAACTTTACTTTTCATTGTTTCTAATACGCTAAAGCTCTTTTTGTAATATTTTAATGTCTCCGCTTGTTCTCGATGTAGCTTTCATAAAGGTGTGACAATCACCTTTCCAACATCAGGGAAGACAGGCATCAGCCAGAGAGGCAGTTTTACTCACATGGGGAGAAAAATTAAAGTAACAAGGAGGGTGGAAAGTATCAGGTAATCTAGGGCAGGTTTTATTAAGATTTTTGAAGTGACTCCCAAAACATGAACTTGTCCCATTTATGTAAAAGTACATAATATACTCCAAATCTAGCCTGACAGTACTTTGTTTTCAATTTTCACTATTCACTGCTATCATATACCATTGCTTTTGGATAACCAGGAACTACCGAGGGACAATGTTCACTACATGATCATCTGGTGAAAAGGACATCTTCCCACTGCTGGTATCACTCGCTCCAAATCTGTCCACTCTCATCCCCACTATAAAAGTGAAGCCTGCAGTCCTAGTCCTAGCCAAAGCAACTCATTTTCTTTATGACAATGGGCATATTTAAACAATTTAACATGTATGTTGAGGCCAAGTTGCACTTTCTTTTCACTTTGGAGAACTGCTGTCAAACATTGTGACTGACCTGGTTTATCTAGTTCCTGCATCAAGTGCTTTGTTGCATTTAAAAGCCAAATATTTAACTGACAGATTTAATTGAACCAAGTGGCCTTTACTGGACTATATGAGATGTTCTCAGCCATTATTCTAACCCTACACATGACCAACCATGTTCCCACGTGCCACATACTCCCACGGGCATTCGCCAGATTGTGTGCTTCTTGCACACTAGCTGCAATCCAGAGTTTTGGGCAATTCTTTGGAAACTAGGTACTACTGCTGCTTTCTCAAAATCAAAAAGGCGTATCTACATGTGATTAAGGATGAAGTTGTAGGAATAATCTTGCACCCTTTAGTTTATGAGGGAAATGTTCCCACTAGCAGTCCTCTACCTAGTTAAATAACAACATACTCGCAATGTCCTCCACATGTGACTGTCACGCTGTCATGGGGACACATCCACTGACCTCCAATCTGCCTACTTGGAGTGTGTCAATGCAGGAGTTCACTTTCTGACCGGTGCCATGTGTCCTCACAAGTCAGACACAATGCTCCCAACCTGCAACAGCTCCTGTGATGTCACTGTCCCAACCACTCTCTAGCCCCCTTGGCTGGGATTGGTCCTTGCTACCCAATCAAGGTAATAACACTGGGACTCTCTGAAGGTTGAACATCAGTCTTCCTGCCTTCCCTCCCACTCTCCTGGGTCAATTTCTTTAGTGGCTGCTACATGCAAGTTCACATAGGATTCCTTTCCCGTGGATCTTAATTCAGCCCTAGATAAGCCAGCCCATGAACTGAAGCATTTACTAAACATGCTTGAAACGCAATATGCAAAATACACAAGGGAAAGTGTCAGGATAGACTGGAGTTTTGTTTGTGACTTGAGGCAGAAAGGAGAGTGGAACATATTGACTGACGGAGGCATAGGATCCACCCTTATTGTTTTCTTCTAATACTGTACTTATTGAATAACACAGTTGGTTTCTAACAAAATTCTCCCATTGGTCACTTTCTCCCATGTGACTTAGTGCCCAGAGCTTATCCCTTCACTGCCACTGCCACCTTCATTGACAAAAATCCTTAAGGGAGATAACTCAGTATGCATTCTTCCTTCGCCTATCAGCTGTGAAAACTATTAAGGATCTACAGTTGCTCTCACAGGCCCTAACCAGATGCAGCCCCTTCCATAGGTTCCCCACATTCTCAGTCTTTTCATTTCAATCTCTTAATTTTACAAATCTATTATTTAAAAGCGCAGTGAAGCCTCTTTGCACAATTCATACTCCCTAGTTACTGGTGAAGATTCAAATATCTAAATATTCCCCAAAGTTATAATTTACTAATTAAACTAACTAAAATATGAGCTACTTAAAGATTGTCCCATTTACTTCAATAAAAATCTTTTAAAATATATTTTATTGATTATGTTATTACAGTTGTCCCATTTCCCCCTTCATTCCCCTCCACCCTGTACACCCCTCCCCCCACATTCCCCTCCTTTAGTTTATGTCCATGTGTCATAAGTTCTTTAGCTTCTACATTTTCCATACTACTCTTGCCCTCCCCTATTTTCTACCTACCTTCTATGCTACTTGTTCTCTGTACCTTTTCCCCCTCTCTCCTCCTCCAACGAACTCTCCTGCGAGGCTGGGAGTCTCTCCCAGCACCTCCTCCCCCACACGTGTTTTCAATCGGTGCTTTTAGGCTTTATTTCCCATCGCTGAGGACCTGCGTTGCGTGGTCTGTCTCACTGACCGTTTTTTCACCTGGTTTATCTGCGCTTGAATGTGTGACCCAGGTCATCCAGCCACCTTGCACCCCCACTGGTTTTGCCCGTTTCCACCCTGCATCTGGGATCTGCCAACCGCCGCTTTTGCCGACCTCAACCCCTCACTGTCACTGCCGACACTGTCCCTCTTACCGGTCTGGATGAATGGTTGTCGGACTTCCACACAGTTCAGTTCTCTGTCAGATCTGGCTGGTTTTTCATTTCTAAATTTTTGTTGTCCTTATTTTGATTGTGTGAGGAGGCACAGTGTGTCTACCTATGCCTCCATCTTGTCCAGAAGTCTCAATTAAAATCTTAACGATGTAAAATTTTATTTCAAATATTGCTACTTTTGAGTCTTAAATCAGTCAAGTAAAAATCACATGGTTTTCTAAGTCAAGGACTTCTTTTTCATTGTGCTAAAACACCAATAAAAATGTTTGTGCGAGCCAGGTTTAAAGAGTTAAATGAGTCTAAAAATGGGCATTAGAAAATCAGATAGTAGAAATTAATAATGCATCAGCAACACTGCCGCTTTCTCTTGCTTTCAGAACATAAGATCCTTGCAGTGTTTAAGCTATTCCAGTCTTCACTAGTCATGTTCTCGGAGAAAATTATCAGTGGTATGAATTAGTATTAATGTAAGTTTCTATCAAAAGCCCTGAAAGGAGCCTATACTTACATGGTCGTTCTGATATTTCACAATTGAAAAATATTTAATGGAGCTATCTTCTTGTAATATTCAGGTTCATTAAAAGCCATGTCCACTAATCTGTAACTGTTAAACTTGTTAAAATATTATTTTTACAAATCCACATTACATTAATTTCTTATAGTTTAGGTTGCAGAGAACCCTTTTGGTACTGAAGTTTAAAATCATCACGCTGTAAAGCCAGGCTCTTCTTGACAAGCACCTGGGAAGAGATTTTCCACAAACCCTTTTTAGTTTAATCTATTTGATTACAGTTCTGGGCGTCACCTCAGCCATGGGCACATCTGGTGCCATCTGCAGGTCCTGGCATGGCCACCATGGAGGTGGTCTGGGTTCGGTTCGTCACTGCCTGTCCAAGGGAGAGAGTACGCTTAGCTCAGTACCACTGGAGGCCAAGCGAGCCACATCAACAAGCCATCAGATTCAACAATGTTGTCCCCCTCAAAGACAGAGAACCTAGCCATCTTTTAACACGTTTTTATGAATCAACACCTGGATGTGTAAGCCCAGATTTGCATCTCCCTACATGCTCTCTTCAGCAGGGAGTCGGGAAACTACACACCATGGGCTAATTCTGGTCACAGCCTTTTTCTGTATGGCCTGTGAGCTAAGAATTGTTTGCATATTTTTTTACTGTTAAAAAATAATAAAAAGAAAAATAATATTTTGTCACGTTGTCACCATATGTGAAATTCAAATTTCGGAGCCCATAAATAGTCTTGTTGGAAAACAGCCACGATGTTCATTGACATCTTTTCTATGGCTGTTTTCATGCCATAGCCACAGAGCTGAGTAGTTGCTAGAGACCCCGGGGTCCGTAAAACCCAAAATATTTACTGTCTCTGGCCCTTTACAGAAAGTTTGCCTACTCCTGGTCTACTGCATCATTATTCACATAAAGTTCTATATATTCTTGTCCTTGGTACATCAGCCTCAACTCCTTTACCCACGTCTAAAAACTTTCCATTGTGTCCTCTGAAAATACTTCCCCTGATTGACAAAATTGACTAGTCAACCTCTTTTTAAAAGAAACCAGGCTTTCTCCTGAGTGCATGACTAATTTCTCCCCAGACCCTCTCAAGTGGTGTGATTTCATTCTCCCATATCATACAATCTCAAGTTTGGAAAATGGTGTTACTTACAATTTTAAGATAATTTTTCCTCAACCCTCTTACTGAACAAACAGGACAAACGAACAAAACAACACACCCTGTCTCTCCAGGGTTCCTGATGTTCAAGTGCACCATCTTCCCTCACTCTACTCATTCTTTCTCATTCATGAATCACTTTTGCCACAAACATCCTAACTTGGAGTGACTCCCACCATCTACTCTCTGTGCGCTCACCAAGAAGCCTGGTGCTCTTGGAGAAAGGCACGTAAATGAACACATCAGCATTCATTGCCACCAACTTCCATGTTGCCTCGCTACATCCCAGTCATTTATATTTCATTTATTTTGTCAAATCTCTCTTCTAGTCACCACAATGAATATTTCAAATCATCTCTGCTCTGCTTGTCCCCCAATTCAGTTTCCCCTCCCCTATTCCCGTCTTTATATTGGGCAGATGGCATGACCTCCTACGTCACAGAGAAAACTGAAGCCTCATCTTCGAGCCACCAAAGCTACTTCTACACCCACCCTCTCTTTTTCCCCTCTAGTTATATTATGGGAGTCCCTGCTCCTACCTGAGGCCCAGATTCCACCTGTGCTTTTGATTACGTTTGCTCTCAGCTTTTAAAGCAGCATGTATTACCCATTTTCCCCTCATATATGTTATATATTCGACTTCTCTTTCTCAACTAGGACTTCTTCCCACTGGCACTTAAACATGACCGAGTCTTCCTATATTAAATGGTAAATCCTCCCGTACTCCACATCCCCTATAGCTACTCCCGCCCTTCACGACCAGGTCTTTTAAAAGATCTGCGCATGCTCTTTGTTTCCATCTCTTTTCCTCCCACTCGTTCTCAGGCCACTCCAGTCTGGTTTATGACATTTTACTGAAATAACTCCCACAAAGACTACCAAAGACTACCATGTTGCCAAATCCAAAGGACATTTTCTTAATTGTCATTTATTTTGATCTTTGAATAACATTTGACCACTTCCTCTTTCCTTTAACCTTCTTTGCCCTTAAATTCTGAAACAAGATGATCTACTAGATTTCCCTCCTGGTTTTCTGTCTTCCTCAGAGGCCCATTCACTTGAGTTCTACAAAATCGGTCCTGGCCCTCTGCCTTCCTGCCTTCCTGCCTCCCTCTAATTTCTTTCTTAAGGCAACCTAGTCAGGGCCCCAGAGTTTCATCTACATACTCACAACTTTCAAAATGATATGTCTACCCCTCATCTCTTATCCGAGCTCCGACTATATAATACCTATTCAGTAACTCCACTTAAACAGACCAAAGGTCCCTCAAAATCAACACATCCCAGACTAAATCCCTGAGTCCTGCTCTTCCCCTTCAAGCTCAGTCTTCTCTTGTATCTTTCTGGGGAAAAGTACCTCGATCCATCCAGGAGTACAAGCCAGAAACTTAAAATTTATCCTTAATGTTCTTACCACCTCAGTGTCCTTCACCCCTTGTATCCAAGTGATTATCAGGGTCTATTGATTTGATCTTCTAAAAAAGATCTTACTGTCTCCATTTCTACTGCCACACCCGAGTCCAAGCTGGCACCGAGTCATCTGGCACCAGGACTCTGGCAGCAGTTAACTAACAGTCCCCCTGCGTCCACCTGGCCCAGCCAACTTGTTCTTCACTGAGCACCAAAGTGCTCAAAACGTGAGTCTGGTTTACCCTCTCCTTCTGCTCCTAACTAAAAGCTCTACACGTCTCACTGCTCTTTGTAGGGAAAAGGGCAAAAATCACTAACGTGTCCTACAGGGCCACTTGCTCCCTCACATACTCACCTTTCGATTCGTGGAATTTATCCAACTCACTCTGGTTATGGAGTCCTTTCGCATGCTGAGCTCTCTGCTTGCAAAGGTTACCCCTCAATATCTTTCACATGTACCCAGAGAAACCCTGCTCACCACTTCTCAGAAAGACATTCTTATGCTACTTACTCCACATTGAATAATGTGGCTATTTTACAAATGCCTTTTTCCACCAGTAGGCTAAATACTCCTTGCGAACATGGAGGCCATGGCTGATTTCACCTTCCACTCTATCCAGGTGCTTGGCAGACATAAGTAGTCATAAAAATATTATGAATTAATCAATAAGTAAAAGTTAATACAAACTATGCCTCATTTACATTGATTTCATCAAAAATTTTATATTGTTAAGAATCTGATCAATCTATCGAATAGAACTTCAGACTGATTTTATAAAAGTTTGCTATAACTAAAGGATTTGTAATTCTAGAAAAAAAATTTTTTTTTCAAATAAAACCAATTCTTTTTAATACCAGACCACTGACCCCTGTCCTGGCCTTAGGAAATAAAACTTAAAAACTTCTTCATACTTATATCAATTTTCTTGGTTACCTCCCCAAAACCCATCCTCTACCTCATCCTTGCTCTCCTGATTTTGTTCAAGGGTTTACCCTTGCCCCTTTTTACCAAAAGCAGGCTGCAGCTTTCTTGATTGATCTAAGTTAATTATAGTGACTCTGTGTTCCTTATCACTTTGGGGATGGATACACAATCTAGTTGCAGCCAATGAGACATGAGAAGGGGCTTCTAAAACAGGCTTCTTCAGTCATATGGAAGAAATGGCTCTTTTCTGCTTCTGAACAGACTTGTACTTGGCAACGTAGCAGCCATCCTTTAACCAATGTACAAAAGAGCACAACATATAAGACATTATAGAGAATGTAACTAGAGTCCTGTCAGGGTATGTGTAGAACTGCCCTATCTTCGGATTTCTTGCTTTGTTTTTACTGAAGTCTTTTGAAATGAGGATTTTTCTGTTATTTGCAGATAGTGTCATCTTAACTGAAAGACAAAAAAATTGGACCAGTTTCCTCAAATGAGAAAAATTGCTTCAGCTAATTTAATAAGTATTTGTACAGAAAATGTACTATTCACTATATAAACCCAAGAAGCAAGCCATTAACTTAAGAACCTCCAGAAGAATTTTTGAAGAAATTTAGCAAGCTAAAAACTTTGGAAATGAATAATTATAAAATTAACTCACTGGAGTACTAAAAATATTTCACCATGGGCAATTAATTATATTTGTCTAGTAAAAGTGAACTACAATTTATCATGAATATTTTCAGAAAGGGAATTTGTTTTCATAGACTTTTTCTTTTGCTAACTAAAAGACTGTAAAATACATTATGAATTTTCAAAGAATTAAAATGTAATAAAACGTACTTGGCATAACCCTTGGCTAAGGTCAACATTTTAAAATGACTTACAATAAGAATTATGATCATTATTTTTAACCTGGAGATGCCAGGAGATTAGGTTGAATTTATACCCATCTTATTAAATAGCTTAAAGGTACTTTTCTGAGTAAATCCTAGAAATTAATCTACTAGCTGGGTATTTATCTTAGTCTCATAAAAGTAACTGATAGAATGCACACCAAATTGAGTTACTTCCTCTTATCAGTAGTGAACACGACCATGATTTGTAAAAGCAATCATATCTTGTGAATTTGAAATGTAGGTGTGCTAGCATTTTATTATTAAAATGTGAACAAGCCCTGGCTGGTGTGGCTCAGTGGACTGAGTGACAGACTGTCAATTCCCGGTCAGGGTCTGTGCCCAGGTCATGGACAAGGTCCGTGGTTGGTCACGTGCAAGAGGCAACCAACTGATAGATCTTTCCCTCGCACATCACCCTTTCTCCTTCCCTTCCCCTCTCTCTAAAAATATATAAATGAAATCTTTTTTTAAAATGTAAATGAGAGGTAGATAACCAAGGGATATTTTTCTAAACAACCTAACGGTACACACTCCTTGGATATTTTATCCTTCACTGATCCCTTAAGAATAATCAAATAGCCCTGACTGATGTGGCTCAGTGGGTTGGGCATCATCTCGCAAATCCAAAGGTTGCTGTTTCAATTCCCAGTCAGAGCAGATGCCTGGGTTGTAGGCCAGGTCCTGGGCTGGGGGAGTGCAAGAGGCAACAATCTATAGTTTTTTGCACATTGATGTTTCTCTCCCTGTTTTTCTCCCTCCCCTTCCCTCTCTCTAAAAATAAAATCTTTTTTTAAAAAATTCTAAGAAAATGGACTCAATAGCCCAGATTACTTTTATACTTTTATAATTCTAATCTTGTAATTTTGGGTTTTTTTTAAATCTTTATTTTGATGTATAATATACGTGAAACAAACTATATCTATTTTCAGTGCACCATTCAGTGCAGGTAGAAAAAGGTGTCTGTGTAACCACCAGCACAGTCAAGATACAGAATATTTCCATTACCCTCCAAAGTTCCTCGCACTCTTTCCCAATCCCAGTTCAGTACCCAGGGCCCCAGGCATCCACTGTTCTGTCTGCCCTGCAGAGTCATGTAAATGGAGTCTGACAGCATGTAATATTGTACTTCTGGCTTCTTTTTATCAGTGTTTGTTCCTGTTTATTGCTGAAGAGTATTCACTGGTCCGAATATATTACAATTTGTTTATCCATTCACTTTATGGATGGACATTTTTGGGTTGTTTCTAGTTGGGGGCTCTTATGAATAAAGCTATTCTGAACATTCACCTAGAAGTCTTGTGTGCTGACATGTCTTATTTCTCTTGAGTAAATACAACAGGTCCTCAAATAACACACTTTTAGTCAACATTATAACATGGATGAGATGCACGAAGAACTTACTTCTTGTTTATATCAATTAGCCTAGGGTAAAACTGGTTTCATTATATGCAGTTTTGCTTAAAGTCGCTGGACCTACTAACAGCATTACGTGAGGGTTTGCTGTACCTGGAAAAGGAATGCTAGAATGTGTAGTAAGTACGTGTTTCTTTAAAAGAAGTTGCCTGACTCATCTGTAAAATGCCTGTATCATTTTGCACTCTCATTAGCTTACATATAGCTAGCTTATGTATAGACTTTCAGGAGCTCCAGACTTTCACTATTTACAATACTTACAACACCCAGATTTACAGTATTTAGCATCACCAGTCTTTTTAAATTTTAGCCATTCTAATGTGTGTGTTGTGGTAGTTCAGGGTGGATTTAATTTGCATTCTTTAATGAGTAATAATGTTGAGCATCTATTTATGTGCTCATCATCAATTTCTATGTCTAGATTTTCCTCTGGTTTAAAAACACCTGAAAAAGTCTATTTTGTATTTTATCTTGAGTCATATATGAGTAATTCCCTAAATACTTATGTGGTTTTCCAGTAATAACAGAGAAAAGTCACTATAATGAAAGGCACTTATAAACAAATGTTAGGGAATATTTGCTTCTCCTCTGAGTCGAACCTGCCACCCGTAGGCCACTCCCTTCCTGCTGACTTGCGCACAGTCTCCTCTTCCTGGTTTCCCGACTCCCTGTACCACCTCTAATCTAGCAATCAGTGATCTAACTTCCCATAACCTCTTTTCTGTGTCACACAGCTTATTTTCTTTCTCTTAAACCACATGAGTAGTAGAGAACAGATAAGAAATCCATGACAATTTCCATGAATTAATAAGTTTGAAGTTTTTAGAACACAAGAACAAGAGTTCCCAAACTTTACAGTCAGCCTAGAATTCATCTGGAGACATCTGTTAAAATTTAAACTCCCAGGCCCCACACTAAAGAGAGTCCTAATCCAACAGGCTTGGAGTGGGGCCCAGACGCCCGAACGTGGGACACAGAGCCCAGCTGATTCTGACACAGGTGTGCTGTGGGTCATCCTTTGGAAACACTGCAGACCTTTGCCTGCAGTAAGTATATGTTGCCTTCGGGTAACAAAAGAGAATATTCTGTTCTCATTCATTTTTCCAAAGTGAGTTGTACAAACCCACAAAAGATTGGGCAAAACAACCCACTGAGGTAGGAATAGGATATTAGAATTATCTTTTTACCTTAAAAACCTGCTTTATCAATGTTAAATAAAAGATGGATGTGGGAGAGAGAGAATGAGAATCAGAAAATAGACACCAGTGATAGTCAGAGGAAGTCAGAGGAAAGATAAATAAGTGGTAAATGATTTAGCAGACCAGCAATGTGAAAACTGAAGCTAGCAGGGTAAACTTGCCCTGTATTGCAGAACCCCAGAAAGGCTCAGAAATTTGGGCCACCCATTACCTCTAACAAGTGCAGCTGAAAACAGGTTGACTGTTTCTATAAAAAGAAGTGAAACCCCCAAACCCTTTCCCAACATCAAGCATTCAAGGCACCTAGATTTCTGCCATCAGAAGAGGAGACAGGAGATTTGTTCTGTACAAAAGCTAAATCAGAGGAACTCTGGAATCAGAAGCACCAGGCAGATCAGAGTGTGATGGTATCTTACTAAAAAGAGGGAAATTAAATTAAAATCTACATGTGGAAAGTGCAACTATTTTAGCCACCCCCCTTCACCACCTGGCTATTAACTCTCAAATTGGCAGATTCTGTGTGGTGAAACTAATGAGCCCTGGAGAAAAGATCTACAGACTTGACAATTAGGGACCTTCCCCAACCTCCAAGATAAGGCCTAGCCTTTAAAGCACTCCCTGATGAAATCCAACCTTCCCTTGGCACACCTGTGCTCAGAGCTTTTCAATCAGCTTTTAGCTCTTTACTTTAAATATTGATGGAGGATTAACTCATCTTTAAGAAAAGCCTGTAACAGGAAAGAACAAAAACAAACACTCAAATGAAATAAGCAAGTACTCAGAGAAAACAGACACAGCCCAGGAAGAAGTTAAAAAAAAAAGTTCATTGGACTGGAAGGTAAAGATAAGGAAATCTCTCAGATAAAAAAAAATTAGGAGTTTAAAAGATCCAACAAATCAGGGTAGAAGAGTTCCATAAAATTAGAACAAAAAAAGTATAGAAAGTGAAGATTTGCCAAAAAAAATTTTCAAAAAAATGACTCATAAAAGGAACATGACACCTTTTAGTCTGAGTATCTGGCATATCTTGGAAAAACTTCTGAACTCTGAGAACAAAGAGATGATTTTAAATGTTTCCAGAGAGGAAACACTAAAAGCAGGTCATCTACTAAAGACAAGGTGTGGTGCCCGACTTCTGAACAACACTAGAGACCAGCGAGGAGCAATGGAATGATATCTCTAGTGTTTAGTGGAAGGAATCATTTCCCCAAATTTCAAAAAAATTTCTCTCTCATGTTCTCTTTCTCAAAAAGCCACTGGAATGTGTGCAAGATAAAGTAAATGGAGGGGAGGGAACAAGAGAAACAACGGGGGGGGGGGGAGAATCACCCCCCAGGCTGTGGGGAAGGGAGGTGCCGGGATGGAGGTCACAGGAACACACAGTTCAAAGTGGAGGAGAGGACAGGAGTCTTTTTCCCTTTATCATTCATTACATTATCTTTCTCATTGTTCTCCTTCACCGTTGAAATCCCATGCTATTAGTCATAGTACATATAAAATGATGCAGAAAACAAATATACCTATGCATATATAAAATTATCAACTGCTGAGAAAAAATAAATATTTCTCCTAAAAAAGATGCTATTCTGGATAATACAAAAATCCACACAGTTCACCACCACTTCTCTGACAAAGATTCTAAGCAATAAATGAGGAAATCCACCATAATGCTAACCTTAACAGTTATGTGTCTCGAACAGATATTTTCAGGTTCCATTTACATTACATCTTGTGCCCACAAAGTTTTCTTTACACCCTTTTCAACCCACAGATAAATATGTTTAGCATGTACCCAACAGTGATGTATGATTACTGAAACCATGACAACTAATTCTAAATCATCCGATTCATGTTTCAAAGAATGGCCCGTAATTCTGGTAGCCCAAAGCTTAGTGAATAATTATGTTGCTGTGGCCCTCATTTCAAACTTCTTACTTTCGGAACCTCCTAAAACAAATGGATTTCTTTTTGATTTTGCATTTATGACTGAAATTCAGTCATTTCCCCTTGGCTTCATTCTGAGCTCAGAGGAGACTTTCATGTTTTAACTACCTTAGCTCACCAACCATCTTCAACAATTGCCTTCTTGTCCCACTGTAAAAACCTTCCCTGTATTACAGTCCTTTACATCCCACTTGCTTCTTACATTACCCAGTTATATGAAAATTCTAAGTAACCTAAATTCCTGCTTAAAACTTTAAGTACTCTAAAAATAGCTACTAGTCCCAATATTCCTAATGTGTTGTCATAAAAAAGAAAATGATTTGTAGTCCTCCTATGATTATCCAACCTTTTTGTACCTATTACTAATTTGGTATTAAATCTATAAGTAGAGCATTATACTGTGATTATCCACAAAAAGCTTTCAAAATTTAAATTTTTATTTACCAAATAATTACCTAGCCTTACTTTTTTCCCTCCAAAAGGTTCTACAACACCTACAAAAGTCCTCCTCTCTTTTACCTCATTCTTTTTTTTCCTTTACCTCATTCTTAAATGATAATTGGACAAATATTTACAAATACAGTTATACTGACTCATTCCCTGAGTTTTATAAATTGTAAAATTTCTTTAAATTCTACAAACTGTAAGAAAAAAAATAAGCCGAAGAATTTCTTGATCATCCAGTTTTAAATAAATTGCTGTGTATTGCAAAAAAGCAAAATAGCAGTGACATTTTTATTTACATTCAACCTTTCATCACAGAACATGTAATCTGTGACTATTACCCCAGTTTTACCACCAAGGCACAGAATTACAGACACTGACCTGAAGGGAGCTCAAGAGGTTATCTACTCTGGCTTTCTGTGTCCAAGACTGACTGCATTTGAACAGTCCTAGAGATGGGTTCCTCTCCTCTATTTTTCAAAAGCTCCAGAGAAGATGGTTACAACTGGCCTTAGCAATTTGCTCTGGTGTGTAACATCCCTTGTTTTACTCATAATCCACACCTGTAGATAAGAGGGAAATCAAACCTGGTTTCCCAGCTTCTCAGTAAATGCTCTTACCCAGTTGTGGTTATAACACACCACAAAAATAAGGAAATGAGGAAAAAAGGTATTTAGTAACAAAAATTTCCAGCATCTAGTTAACTATTCACTTGTTTCAAGCAATAATTATTTAAAAAATAATCAGCTATAACAAAATGATTTATACCCATCTTGATTTTATAATAAATATTTCCCATTAGTAAGAAAAATCATTTCTTTCTATTAGATATATACTTATGAGTACTGAATATAAGAATGATAAATGTTTATTGGGAACTCTCAGAGTGCCAGGCATTGCTGTCTCTGAATAATACCACACTGAATCCTCACACCAATTCTATGAGACAGGCATTATTATTATGCCGTTTTTTAGATGAAGAAATCGAGGCTCAGAGAAGATAAGTTATCCAAGGTCTCATAGTGAAAGATGAAGCCAGGATGAAAGCCTAAACGGTTTCATTATATCTTAATCTCTAATACATATTTAATAAATAGTAGCATTATTATTAGGCTTCTTTAAGATTGGTTCAAAAATTCTTATCTATAAAAAAGGTTTTTTTATATTTTCATTAGTTCCTCCTTTTTTAATATAAACAATGATCTGAAAGATATAAGCACCTTCTAAAAAACATGCACTTATATAACAAGTAACACTTTAAAATTTGCTTCTTAAAGTGTGCTTGATCATTACATGATTTGTCTTAGGCCTATCAGATTTGCTTTAAAAATTATATATATATATGTATACTTTAACTGAATCTTAGTTATTTTGGACTTCACTAATTCTTTCAAGAAACAGGAGTGCTTCTAGGTCTTATTTATTTGCAGATTTGAGTTTTGAAGCTGGGTTAGATTGGCTTCAATCTAAATACTCTATGAAATCTTGTAACCAACTAGAATGCTTCACCAAATGTAAACATAACTTTTACTAGGTAAATAGCCAACTATGTTAGCCAACTGATTTCCTAAAATATTGTTGTTTCATAAGGTAATTTATACTGTTACTACACTAAGTATACTTCTAAACAGCTAAATTTTTGCATTCTATATAATGCCTTCTTAATATTTCAGGTTTTTACTTGACATTGATATTTAGAAGGAAAAAACCAGCACATTTCCAAAGCCATTATAACTTCGAAATGTAATTTATACTCCAGTCTTTGGTACAGAATTACCTTTTTCAGCGTCTCCTTTCCCACTGCCATCTCGTGGCCGTCGTGCCCCAGGCCGTTCTTAAAAAACAGGATTCGGACTGAGGTCTTCCCTGTAAGTTTCTTCATTCTGTTAGAAAGAACAGGCTTGGTTTTCCGTTTTTCGACTTCAGTAGGAAACATCAGCCCATTCATTGTCCAAGTAACTTTCTTCATTAACAACAGATGGTCTAGAAGAGAATTTTTTTAAAGTCAAGTCAATATTTGGCTTCAAAATTAAAAATGGACACATCATGCTTCCCCTCCCCCTGTTCCCGATATCATGTACACTGGCCAGTCTCCATTCAGATGCTGGTTTTCTGAAATGCTACCACCAGCTTCCCACTAACCGTGACATAAGCTGTAGCAAGCTGTCTGCTCTGATAGCCTGCATAAATCATCATTTCTGAAGGGAACAGATGTTCAGGGTATGAAAGAGTAATACCACAATTTAGTCCTAATTAAAATTCACCTTAGCATGCTTCTATCACTGATCAGACACCGGGCTGAGAGGGTCCAGTGAAAGGGTCCACGGCCCTTTGCTCACCACACAACGGCAGGGGTCCTGAACTTTTGTGTTTGTTAGGGTGGGAGAACAAACTTTTCTCTTTAATATAATTTATTATCCATGTTGCTTTAAAGATGATCACCTCCAAATAGTAATCTTACACATAATTCTTCCCTTGTGACTAGAACAAAGGTGTCTTTTAGAACATTTTTGGTGAGAGATTCAAACTATTTCACTAAAAATGAAAATTAGTTTTCAATTAACATTTTACTCTGACCTGTACATTTTCAAAGATGTGTGCAGGAATTTCCATTTCAAACGTCCCACCGGTATTAATGGGAGAGCAACTGAATTCCTACGTATGACTTTGAAAACGTGAGGGTGAGAAAGGAAGGGTGCTGTTAGGTCTGCCACATTGCTGTCAGCACTCCTTTCTCTTCAAGAGGCTTCGCTTCATAAGTAAATAATGTGCACCTGAGTTATTTATGTTACTTGTGCTTTCAATTTATTTTAGGTTATATTTCATTTTCACATAAATACAAAAATGCAATGATCACTCTCATCTGTTTTTTATACATCCTAATGAGAGCAATAAAATTTATTTGTATATAACTGAAAACAGCAGCACTTGCTTGTCCAAAATTTCCAAACCACACTTCTCGACTAGCACTTACCTTGGAAGCAGCATGGCCTCTTTGAACTGGAAGTAGTACTTTACATGAAATCTACTAGTGTTGATATGAAATACCATCAAGTCATTGTAAATGATCTTCAAGTCTGAGAATGGCTACATTAAATATTTAAAAATAAAACCACTTGTCTTTCTGGACTTCTTTCTTGATTTCTCGGTGTCTTTCGCTCACACACATACTCACACTGATGTACATGCACGCATGCCCTACAGGCAGAAATATGAGCAAAACTTGAAGAACAAATGAAACTATAGATACGCTTAAGCCTTCCAGAAGACAAACCATTTTTACAGATATTCATTATTCTATCTTGTCATTCTGTAATCTACAATTGGTAGGAACTAGGATTGAAATTATAAACTGGAAGTTAATGAGTTTATACATGTCCAAAAGAACTGAAAACAGGTACTTAACTAAATAACATGCACACACACATTCAAAACAACACTATTCACAATGGCCAAGGTGGAAACCAAACATCCAGCAATGAACAAATGAATAAAAAAATTGAATGTAAGAATATGAAAATTTGTATACACATATAAGCAATGGAATATTATTTAGCAGTAAAAGAACAGATACATGGTACAATGCGGATGAATCTCAAAACATGCTAAATCAAACAAGGAAAACATAAAAGCTAATATACTAATTCTTTTCATATAAAATATTCAGAAGAGAATACAAACAGGTGGTTTCCGGGGGCTAGAAAAATGGGGGAATGAGAAGAAATTTAATAGGGAGGAGGTCTTATGTTGCAATGAGGGAAATGTTTTGCCCCTGCGTAGAGGTGGTGGTTGTACAACACTGTGAATGTATGAAATGCCACTGAATTATTTGCTTTAAACTGATTAAATTTTTTTGTGTATTTCATAACAATATATAAAGGAGGAAGAGCAGAAGGAGCAGGGGAAACTACTAGAGCCTCTGAAAATAAAATTTAAAAACTCTCCCTGGGGAATAAAAAAGTTCACAAATTCTTCTGGTTTGATAGAAGTTTACCCATAATCTAAATGCCGTCCAGAGGCTTGGAATAGTGAAAGGTCATAAACCTTAAAACTATGTTTGAATCTCAGCTCTGTTACTTAGTGACCCTATGAGTTATCCCACCGACCATCTCTGAGTATCCACAACATCTGCAAAATACCTAGTGAGGATCATTCCACAACCTGATGAGACACATGTTTTATGTAAAGTACCCGACCCGTTGAAGTAGTTACTCCATAAATATTCACTTCTTCGCCCATGTCCCTGAAATCCTACACTGACTATGAAACTAATATTAGAGTATATCGATCATTACACTAGTCAGGGTCCAACCAGAGAAACGGTCCACTAGGAGCACTCGAGCAGAAGGGACTGACTACAGAGGATTGGTTATCTAGGTGATGGGAAAGCCGGAGAAGCAACCAATGCACAGTGAGGCGACCCAGCGTTAGCAACAGCAGGAAACCAAGGCCAGAGGGAGGAGGCGATACGGGGCCCAGATTTACAGAATCTTGCCCCAAAGGATTTTTCTCCTTTTTAAGGACTTTTAATGGATTTCTCTCCTTTTATTACTTAGAAAAGGGCCAGGATTAGAGTGAGGCCAGTGAAGGGCCCAAAATTCAAGGCAGTGCAAGTAGACGGCCCTCAGAGTGAACGTCTCCTTAGATTCTGTCCCACAGGTGCTTCACTCTCTCACCCTAGTGCCGGCCGTGGCCTTGACTATCTCTTTTATGTGTAAAACTCCTTAAATTCCATAAAAAATTATGCTACTAGTAAGATGCTGTTTCCTATGATTTAGAGGTATTGACTCATGTAGTCCTTTCAACAATTTTATGAGGTAGGTAGTATCATTATCCTCATTTATAGGTGAGGAAATCGGGGCACAGACAACCTGCCCAGGGTCCTGCAGCTAGTTCATGGCAGCACTGGATTGTGAATTTAGTTCTAGAAACTGTGCCCCTACTCACTATGCTATTCTGTCTCCATCATATATTTTCTGCCATTATCTCAAATTCACTAAACCTAAAATTTCACATCTTTCCACACAAATTGATACACACTTCACATTTCTTATTTCTATCACTGTTATCCATTAGCTCAGAGAGATCTTGATCCCTTAACTCCTATTAACTTCTCTTTAGCCAATTGCTTATTCATTCAGTGATACTTGTTGGGTGTCCACGCATCAATGTACCAGGGTGACTGCTGTGAACAGGACAGAATAGCTTGTGCAGATCACAGCCTCTTGGGGTGAGGCAGACTGTGAAAGGTCCTTCCAAGAGCTGACATCTGAGTAGAAAGGCCCCAGTGATGAGAAGTTAGTACTATCAGCCCTGACTGGTGTGGCTCAGTTGAGCATTGTCTTGCAAGGCGGAAGGTTGCTGGTTTGATTCCCAGTCAGGGCACAGGCCTGGTTTGCAGGCCATGTTCCCACTTGGGATACATGCAAGGGGCAATGGATGGATGCTTCCCTCACACATTGATGTTTTTATCTCTCTCCCTCCCTTCCCCCTCTCTAAAAACAATATAAATAAAATCTTCAAAAAACAAAAGAAAAGTAAGTAGTCATGAAAATCTGGGAAGATCATTCCAGGCAGAGTGAAAATTCAAGCACAAAATCTCTGAGATGAGAATGAGTTTGGTGTGTGTGAGAAGGAAAAAATGAAGTTTGTGTGTAGAAAGGGGCCAGACTGTGGAGGCCAGAGTAAAGGTTTTGGATTTTATTCTGGAAGGGACGGGAAGCTATCAGACACTCCTCACCAGGGTACTGCATGAAGAACAGGCCACAGCATAGTGTAGACAACCCTGGTGGTGTGCCCTTGACCCCTCATATCCCTTTCACTTTGGGCTAACACACCCAAACTCCAGCTGCAATGATTCCCAGCCACCAAAGGGCTCACAGCTTCATCCTTCCCTTGAGATCTGGCCTCGGCTGAAAGGAGCCAGCTGCCTTGCCAGGAAATGCCTGCGAGGTGATGAGCGCTTCCCTCCTACCTAGAGATGCAGCCCACAGCCAGTGACTGATGGACTGGGGGACACAGCAGCCAGTCTCCCTGTCCTAATGAGGGGCAGCTCTCGGTGCTGTGTTCCTGCTCTGTGGGGTGTTTCCCCCTGCAGGCTGGAGCTAGATCTCAGCTCAGGACCGGGCTTGGCCAAGCTTCTTCCTCTACTGTACGCTGTTTCCCTCACTCAATACCCAAGAGTTTTCCCTTACTATGTCCCTTGCACAAAACCCCCCACTTCAGGTTCTGCTTCTAGAGAAGGTGATCCCAGACAGAGTTAAAGAAGGGAAACCGAACTCTCAGCTATTCACTCTTCATGGCACCATTAAAAGTGTCATCATTCCGTCCCACCCCCAGCTGGCCCCACTGGCCCATTTCTCTCTGGGCCTCCTAGCATCCACAAGAACTTCCATTTGTATTTGATCCTCCTCCATGACGTCTGACTTTCTATACTCCAATTACAGCTGAATTGCCATTGCCTGAAAAGAAAGATACTGGAGCTAGCTTTTGAAGCTTTCCACTAGTCGGTCAGCCTGTCTGTCTGTGTCCATCAGGCAGTCAACAAAAACGTATCTGAGCCCATCCTATGTGCCAGACCACGTACAAAGAATAAGAAAAATACAAAGTCCCTTTCCTAAAACTTATTTCTAACAGAAGAGTTTCCAAACAGCCTGCCACTGTCCAAACTTCCTGATATTATCCTACCCTGGTTTAAAGCCAATCTGTTAATTATTCCAAGTTCATTTTTAACTTCACTTATTTAGACTTAAGGCCTTCTCAAAAATCCAGTTTAAGACCTTCCCTTATTGTTCTTCCAGCCCGCAATGACCTTGAGAATTTACCGCATGCCAGACACTGTGCTAGGTGCTAAGGAAAGAGCATAAACCATCTGAAACTTTTATATAAAGGTTGTATGAGTATATATCCTATTTTTGCTTACATACTTAAACCTGTAGAAGGCAAGAATCAAGCCCGCATTTCTTATTACTTTGCTCCAGGGTATAAAAAAGTTCGCTACACATAATACAGTTATTGGATATAAACTCTTCCTATGCATTCAAATGTTCAGTTGATAGCAATTTTTTTTGCTTTCATAACATACCAATTGTGCAAAATAAACTTGATTGCTTGTGCATATGTGCCTACCATCTTTATTCCCTACCTCTCCCCGGAATGAACTTAAATAGGATTGATCTACCACTTTGATGCTCATGGATGACCACAATGACATAGAATTTCTTCAAGAAAAGAAGGAAACTTGCCAAGGAGAACTTCTTGGCAAACGAAGGTCTAAAAGGAGTGAAGTAGACTAGAATAAACTCAAAGTACAGTTAAGATAAAATTGTATTTATTCCTCCAGACTTTATGTGGAAGTCACCTATCCTAGGAGGCTTTCTCAGCATGGACCCCTCCTTCCTGTCCTAGGTGAGGATGTCCACTGCTCAGCTTCCCCACTGCGCTGTCACTGGGTGTACACTGGGCTAAGTGTGCAATGTGACTGGCGTGCGGGGTAGGTGCTCAGTGAGTGCTGAATGAGTAAATGAGTCATTCTACCTTTATTCCAATAAAATTTACTCTGATAAAAGGTATATATGCACAATTCCATCTAAAGATATTAACTCACTTAAAAATACGAGTCTAAAATAAAAACAAATCGCTTTCTAAAGCCTGAAATAGGTTTTCCGAAAGAACCTAGTAAAATTACATAATAAAGTAAACCTTAAAACAAATTTGAAAATACTTACAACATAAATTATACATAGTTTTTCAAAGATACTCATACTTTGCAGATCTTTGTTGATATTGATAAACATGAAAAGACTACTGAAAATATATAAAACTTTTTATATAAGTAAAGATTTTAAGCCAAGCTTTAGAGCAGCCTAATAAAATAATACTAATGATGACTACAGTGCATTAGTTAATATACTACATAGGCAGCACAGCCTAGTGGTTAAGAACATGGAACAGGACTTGAAGTATACATGAAGTGGGCAAAAGAGAGAGATCGTACCCCAGGCACAATGTAGGTGAAGTATATTGAACACTGAGAGGAGAGTGAACCCAGAGCTGTGTCAAGGGTCCAGAATGAACCACCCAAAGATGTGCCTCTGTGGTATGCAGATTACTTTGAGCTAAGGTGATGTTACCTTCAGGTTCAAGAGAAGCATGTGCGTCCCCCCACACCCCCTTAACTATTGGGTTGGCCTCAAAGTTTAGTTTTTTTCTGAACGATGGCTCTAGTAGTACTTAGTTGTCTTTAACTTCATCCAAAATGATTTTGTTAAACTGTATTGTGACAGCTGTCATATCAGCAAGCATTAAAAAAGAAACTGCAGCACTGACAAAATTTTTGCAGCCATTTCAATATTGAAGATGGAAGAAGATATACAATAATGTCAGCATATTATACTTTATTATTTCAAGAAAGGTAAAAATGCACCTGAAATGCAAAAAATGATTTGTGCAGTGTATGGAGAAGGTGTTGTGACTGACTGAATATGTCAAAAGTGGTTTGTGAGGTTTCTTAGCACTATCAACATTTTAGCCAAGTAACTCTTTGCTGTGGGGCTGTCTTATACATTGGAAGGTGTTGAGCAGCACCCCTGGCCTCTATTCACTAGAAGCCAGTAGCAGGAGATAGTTGACATACTCAAAATATCTAAATCAATAGAGTTATTGGTGAAAGTGAAAATGTGTCTTTTATTTTATAGGAAAAAAACACCAATATTCAGAAGAAGTTGACTAAAAGGCCTTGCTCATTAAGAGATTATCAGTGATAACTTCCTTTGAATTACCCATAGAGCAGGGCAAACTTCTACTTACTAAATGTCTGCTGTCACCCTGCAGTGAGCCTTTGAAGTCCCCGAGGTGCACTGCCTCATCCCTGGCTCAGGGTGTCTCATATACCTCAATCCCGCTTTCTATCTTGGAACCTCTCATGTATGTGGGGTTTCTGAGTCCCTCATATGTATGGGGTTCCCGTGCCCACAATATTCAGTTTGATTTTCTCTTGTCAACCTGCCTCCTGTTGATTTAATTATTCAACCAGCCAAAAAGAACCAGGGGAGGGAGAGGGAAATTCCCCCCTTCCCCACAGTGGCCAGAGATGGAGCAAGGAAGATGGGACACAGGCAGATTAGAGCCTTACACACAATGCTGAGAAGTCCCATACCACCCAAAGCAGGCCATTATAGCATCTGTACAGGTGAGACTTTTAGAAAACCTCTTCCTTGTGTTATGGCAAAATTCATTCCCTACTACAGCAACACGCCTCCAAGTGTGGGCCATGGGCTCCTATGAGAACCTGCGGAGAACCAGGGAACCACCTTGCGCAACACCAGGTGATTCTTCTGTACATCACAGCTCTAGGGACATACGCCTTCATATAAAGAAATGCGGTTGAGGGCAGACAACAAGGACAAACATGATTACATCCAGAGGTGAGAAAACAGACTCTGGTACTTCCCTGCCAACACTGAGAACCTGAGGATGCTCAGCAAAGACCTGAGCAGTTTCGGCTCCGGTGAGGAAGAGGATTAATCAATCTCAGAGGCTGGGAGGGGGTGGAATGTAGAAGAATCAAATGGTGTGAGGAGGCAGGCCGAGTATTAAAAAAGAAACTTAGTGTCATCTAAACCTACTTTGAACTTCTAGGAAAACATATTGGCCATAGCTAACACATGCTTTCTACACCTCTGTCCTTAACTTTCCAGCCTCAGAACCCTGGCATCCCTCCCAGGGCTGAAACTCTCTGGGACCTTTGTAAGAATTAGAAAACAGCCTCCTGCCCACCCCCCATGGTGGAATTAGCTCCACAGTCCTTCAGCTGCACCCAACAGTGAGCAGTGTCCTGAGCCTTCCCAAGGGTCATCGGATCTCCTCTTCCTCCCTTTCAATAATAGTTAATAAGCACCTACTACACGCAAAGTACTATAAGAAATACAAAGATTGAGGGGAGAGAACAGGCAGGAAAGAGCACTCCTGAGAGGATGTGGCGAGGCTGAAAATCTGAGATCTATAGGTTTGTGGGAGAATCATTTATACCAGTGCTCCACTTCTGACCATTGTCTGGTCTCAGACAATCATTAGCATAACCATTAGCCTCTCTGCAATGTAATTATTCTTGGGCTGGCTTACTCTGGCTCCCTGCCAAATGGAAACATTCACAAATCTACATATGAATTTGGGGTAGGGGATTTTTAATATACTCCTTCTAAATGTCCACTCACTGTTTGCAGGCCAGCAGGCTGCTCTGATGAGGTCCATTCTCTCCCCTCTCACCACCAACTCTTGGGGATGTGGATGGTTCACCACGGTTCCTATTTCATTTGGTTCTTCATTCACCCACTGAACATTTGCTGAGTGTCTATTAACTACCAGGCCCTGCACCAGAAAATGATCATGAATGAGGCAGCTGCGGTTTCTTTCCTAAGCAAACTTGGTCTAGAGAAAACAAGAGACATTTATTTCACCAGCCATTACAAATCTGATTACAAAAAGGGGCAGTGAGAACACAGTGAGTGCTCATCCTTACTCGTGGGAGCTTCCACAGAGTGGGACCAAATAGGATGCCTGCCTGTGCGTGAAGCTCAACAATAGGAGCCTTGGAGTTCCCTTTGGATAATTCTTAAATCTCTACCTTGTTGATAGTACTCTAAGCAAAGTCTTGTCCTTACACACCCAAATGTCAAGGAAGGGGTCCTGGTTTCACCTTATCACCTCCTATAAATTTGCTAGTCACACCTAGTGGATTCCAGAGCAACAAGGACCAGATCTATCCCAGTTTTTCTCTTAGGCATTTCTCTAGAAAGTTGAGAGCCCACTGGGTGAGAATGGGATTGGAGGGCTACAAGCTAGTGAAGTTGTAAGGCTTTAAAAAAGCTTGAAAAATATTTCCCCAAAGGGTCATATCCCAGCTGCTCAGGGACTGCCAAGTCATTCACACACTTATTCTCCTGCAGCACTCAGAGAAGGTCATGCTCCAACCCTAGTTTATATTTTATTTTGAAAAATCCACACCCTATTTTATTTTCATGAATTTGTTTATAACCGAATCATGGGAAAGAGAAATCACTTTCAAACTTGCTTCTATGTTGAAAGGTCTATTAAAATATCATTACATTTCCTTAATCTACTTCAAAACAAACAAACAAACAATGCCTATCATAAGATTAAATAAAACTGGGTGCTTCCTGCACATATCAGGCAAAAAAGGAATATTGCCTTCTGTCACCAGAGTAAAAACAGCAAACTTGCAACTCCAAATCGGTGAGCTTATTAAAAATCTTATTTTTAAAGATGCATTCCTTGCAGTTGGGTAACACTTAAAAACACACTAACGCTGACTGTCAGGTAGGTGCAGTTAATGACACTAAATATGAACAAGCACACCGTTTCATGTTGCAAGATGCACTTCTAAAATATAAATGCTCTGACAGTAAGAAAACATACTGCTCTATTCAATTACATCATCTGCTTAAAATACAATTGCTTCTGTGTTTGGTAAATAGATTAAATCCAGGTCACATTCCTGAGTTCAACTGAGTTTCTAGTCACTCCTTTCTCTGTAAATGCGTGTGTTCTTTGTTTCTGCATGTTCTTAAGTGTCATCGTTTATTGCTATAGGCGTGATGGCTATATTTAACTAATAATGACAGTGGTTGTCATTAGATTTTAACTCAGTAACACTAGTCTGACATATCATTTGAAGTATGTCTTCAATTTAAATTTGATTAAAATTACAAACGTCCCATCTATTGTGCCAATCAAAATGTTGTCATCCTTCCCCTGAACTTTTCTATGAACTTTCTTTTAAATAAGTTATGGCAGCTTAAAGTTAAAGCTAGCCTTGGGTCATAAACATATTTTAGAATATAACTCTTGGAGCAGAACAGAGCAAGGCCATTTGGGGCTCCTTTATAAAAGAAGTTGATTTGGACTAACACCCCAGAAAAAATTCTCAAGGTAAAAAGCCCAAGACAGTGAGAGCTCAAAGGGGCTCTAATTCAGATTTTCATACCATGCTGTACACACAAGTGCTTGGCAGGCCTTTTAATTGGACTGTGTGGATTTTTAAGATCTCAAACACACCAAATACCTTTGGTAGTAAAATCAGGTACTTGGGACAACCTGTATGAAAATATGGTGCAAATGCAATGTTGTAGGCACCTATTATATACATAGAAGGCTTTTACATACATCACCTTATTTACTCTTTATAATTATGCAGTGAAGTATATAGAATTAGACTCAGTCTATGGATGAGGAAACTGAGACTTAGGTTACATTGAATTGCCCATCTTTACACTGTCATCTGCTTTCTTGACAGAGATGAAGAAACTAGAGACAAATGCTTTCTGTTGTTGTTTTTTCCTCAATGCCACTAGCTACTCTGCAGAGGTAGGAATGAACACAAAATTCTGATTAATAACCCTGGGATCTTAATAGCATTTGGAATCTTAGTTACACTTATAAAATGCTATTGTCAGTATTCTCTTTAGACTAGGGATTTATAGACATGTAATTTTCAAATAATTTATATTATTTAGAAAAACAAGACAATATCCAATAACTCTTTAATTACCTCTATTTTATAGGTAAGGACATTAAAGCACAGATCAATCAGCCCAAGGTCATATAAGAGACACTAGAATCTTACAAGGTCATCTGACTTCAAGTCTAGTAGTGTTCATTTCACTACATAATACTGCATTTGTCATCTCTTCTAACAGATGTCTGCAAACTTCAAAAACAAATGGTTTGAAAGGCAAAACCCTCTGAAATAGTTGCTATAAAATATCTAAGTGAATTCTCAGGTAAAGTAATAAGCAGAGTGAACAGACAATGGCCTAAAAGATTTGATTTAAAGATCACTGCAAATGCCTGCATCATTTTTAAAGTTTCCTCCTTGTTTCCATGACACTATGTATTCTTATGATAGCATCCTTTTCATCCTTTATAACAACCACTACTGTCAATAAGTGTCTTACTTCACTCTTTACATACTTATCATCCAGTGCTCCTTCCATCTCATTAGAAGCTAAACTCTGAGGGACCCTTGTCTTGTTCACACCATTTCCTTAAGGCTTTAGCACAATGCCTGGCACCTTGCAGGGGCTCAAAAGATATTTGTTGAGGGAATGATTGAATATAAATGATCGCTTTTTAATTATTTTAATTAACTTTGACTACTTGGACAGGAAGATATAATTTTTTATCTCTCACATACTCTTTCAGTCAGGGAGATATTCTGTCTACTCTCGCCCAGGCAGCAAGCAATTCAAGTAGTAAAAACAGTATTTATATTTCTTCTAAGTTAATATCCTAGTGAAAATTAAGATTTACCAGATTTCACGAATAGAGGACAGATGATAGGGGGCACTGACTGTGGGAGTGGGGAGGTGGGGCAGGAGAGAGCAATGGGGAAAAAGGTGGGGCGACTGTGACTGAACAACCATAAAAATATATCAAAAAGTAAAATTTATCAGATTTCTTTGCAGCTGTGACAGAAAGAGCTTACCCCAAATTCTTAGGTCAGATGTGATTCTATGAATAAAACTTTTTAGATTTCAAAAAGTTCATATGGGAGATAGATATAGATGATATAGATATAGATATAGATATAGATATAGATATAGATATAGATATAGATATAGATATAGATATAGATATAGATATAGATATAGATAGAGATAGAGATCTCCGTATCCTAATGGTGCATATATCATATATTATGTCCAGCAAAGCTCAGGTAGCAGCTTATAATCAAACACATGAGTATATTAAAAATTTAGATATTTCTCAATGATTTCATCTTTTGACAATTTAAGAAGATGCTGCTACATGTATGTTCTAGACTGTCCTATTAGCTAAGAACATTTTTTTGGAGGTGGTGTCTACCTCTTACAATTATCTTTAAATCCACATCTATTATAGTAAAGATACTCTGTACACTTATGATGAGGTTTTAAATTTTTGGAATCTGGAAATACCAAAATATATGCCTATAGTTTTACCCTCATTCGTAGAAATAAAAGAAGCATGTGCCATCTCAGAAGAAAGTGCTTTCTCTGCATAATGTCATTTTCCTGCTTTTGAGTATACGCAGCTAAGTAGAGACAAAATGGACTGAGGAATCGTCGTGCCTCATACATACACTATCCAAACAATAAGATAACAGAGAGTCTGGGAAAGCCCACTAAATGCCTGCTGTCTCTGCCCGAGTTAAGCAGCAGTCGCGTCATAGGTGCACATCAGGAAGCCCAGTACCAGCTTTAACAGGACGAAAGCAGCCTCTATGGCCAGCAGCACCATAGCGTTGTCTTAAGATCCAGTAGCAAGACCAGCAAGGTGCAATGTGAGGTGGACCGTGGGCACTTCTTGAAACTCGTGCTTTTAACACGACCACTTAAAAATCAACAAATTCAGGAGACATACAATAGAGGAGATTATAATGTGTAAAGCCAGGTTCATTAAACTAATGCATTTAAAAAAAACAAAATATGACAGAACATTTCATTATTGACGGAGATACGGGGAAAAGTGTTATGCTGCTATTTATGATGTGTCTTGGGTGTCACGGAATTGAAATATTTCCAAATCATCAATAATTAAAATGATGAGAATCCATCATTTCACTGACATTTACTTCTACATGAAAAGATGGCCTATTTTAAATGTGCTCACACATATTCTTGTCAATCACAAGCTGTCACAGCAAATTATTTCATTTTGTCGATCACATGACAGCAGAAAATCTCTAGGTTTAAATTTAGATCTTAGGTGTAATATCAAGAACTCTTTTCATGGATTTTTTTCAGTGACTATATCTTCACAATACAGTGTATAAAAGATCTACAGTCTGATTCATAATACTTAGTTACACTTCTGGTTAGCAAACCTCAGGACTTAAATGAATCACTGTACAAGATAACTCTAAAAGCCAAATAGTAGAATAGGTTAGATAGTAAAAGAATAGAAATATAAAACTAAAAATATTTCAAAATAATCAGAGATCCATACATTAAAAGTTGGACCTCATGAATTAGGTCCAAACAGGTCTTCCCTCGCATCTTCTTTAAAGGCATTTAAGCAACTGCAGGGCATGAACCATTTCTTATGCCTAGCAGTTGTAAGGGAGCTGAACTCTTACAAACCCCATGAATCTAATGCAAGAATTTTCACTGTGCCACCACTAAGCAGAAGATTTAAGAAACTGAAT
Organism: Artibeus jamaicensis; assembly: GCF_021234435.1. Taxonomy (NCBI): domain Eukaryota; kingdom Metazoa; phylum Chordata; class Mammalia; order Chiroptera; family Phyllostomidae; genus Artibeus; species Artibeus jamaicensis. The sequence goes on from NW_026521977.1 coordinate 17,404,688, forward strand.
ACCTAAACTGTGTGCCCATAAATCTGAAAACTTTTAAATGACTTTTCAAACAATTCATTAACTACAACTTCACAATTCTAGCAGAATCATTAATAAATTTTAGAATCTCCAAATGTCAGAATTATAAGACCTATGAAGACAGCTGATTATCATCAACAATCTTTATAAAAATATTTCTATTTTCCCCCATACACTATTAATCTTTCTGCTTAAGTATTCAACTTTCAAATGCAAGAATTATTCTAATATTGCATTTTAACAGGGAATGCTTCATGTCAGCTTTGACCTTGGCCTGACCCCTACAGAAAAGCTTTGTGTTTTGAGTTATGTGATGAATAGCTCTCTGGCTTTCCATTAAATCCAGGGCCACTGGTTGTCAACAGTGATGCTCAGAGGGGCAGTAAAGTAGTTTAGAAAAACAGAGATATTCTCTAAATTAGCTAATTAAATATTACATCTAGGCAAAAAAAGAAAGTCAGAGATCTTCTGCACTTATATTTCTACCTTAGCAAATCTGGAAGTACTTCAAGTAAGGCAATTTCATCATCTATACTGCTTTTCCAAAGACTAAGAAGACAATGAAGTATGGCTACACAATAGCCAAAACATACATAGGCTTGTTTGGCCTTCCTGTGCCAGAAATGAAGTAAACTTTCCTTTGCAGGATGCATCTGATTCACATTATTGAACAGGGTTCTCAGTTTGAAGGATTTATACTTTATTTACCCAGTTTATGTTCTTTTAAGACCAGGGCTTCTCTCCCTATGCCAGGACTACACATATAGTAGGTCCTTAATAACTATTTATTGGCCTAAATTTAGATTAAAGCGCATTAAGTTGAATTTAAATTCAGAAATGAAAGAATAATGATAATAAAGAAATCAGACTATCAGCCCTATTTTTCACCTGTGTCTGTTCTATCCTAGTACTTGGCACACACTATGCTCTCAATGAATGTTTGCTGAATGAATGAAAATCAGTATATTGAAATAATGACCACTTACTAATACAAATACCAGTTGGTTAATTGTATATAAAATATTCATGCTCATTTAGAAACATAAAACAGTAACAACAAATTCTGCCAACTCTTTTACCCCTATCTGACTTTAGAATATTCAATTTTCTAACTTCTGGGAATGCTTCCTTACCCTAAATTAATCTACCAACTTCAAAGTCATTTATACATGTTTTATTTTTATGGTACATTCAGGACAACAAGTTGGCAAGTTACTGATTTATTTTGAAGACACATGCAGGAAGGGTAATTTTAACTTGATTTGAAAAAGTGTATGGGACATATATATGAAATATGTACATATATTTATATATATACATAACATACACATATATATTATGAAATCTCCCCATATTCCTCTCAAGTTCTCTAAATCAAGTTATACATGCACATTACCATACATATATACACATATGCCTAGTATTTATTTATATTTATATTCTCAACATTCTGAAAGAAAACAAACAGCAGCCTTTAGGCTTATCTATGAGCTTAACTTAGATGAGTGGCTTTTTCCCCACTATACTCATCCCTAAGACTTTTTAACAAACATGTGATACGCTAGTCTGTGTCCAAGCTCACCTACAATTTCTTTTCTCCAAAGACAAGGCACATCTGCCACCTGCTCTACTCCGTGTCCCAGCAACAACTGTCGAGCAGCATAAAGATTGATTATCAGTCAAAAACCATTGCACAACACCAGATTTTGGTGGGTTAAGCTTGCTGATCCAGCAAGAGATGGTGTGAAATTTTCAGGAGTGTGTGCCAACATTTTGGTGCTAAAAGAACAGCAGTGCATGTCACAGTGAAACACAGCCAAAGATATGCAGACAAAGCAGAGAAGTTTTTGTTCTGGACTTGGCTTTCAAAGGATAAAAGAGCAAAACAAAAAATAGGAGGAAATGAGTTTGTACATTTAAAAATCATCCACCGAGCTTCGTCCTGTGTGTAACAATGTTATTTTAGGTACACACATCCGGGAAGTCTTCTAAGCTTAGCTGTAAACAATTTTTATATATCTCGTCCACAGTATCATTATCATATGAAAGGCAAGTTATTTCTTATTAATTAAAATTATCAACATTCTTAAGAAAGCACTCATTATATAGATATCTGCACATATAAAGCACTCACAGAAACACCCATAAAAACTCATGCTTATATACAAATAAATGATTAATGAATAAAAAATAAATGCAGCCATATCTTAAGTTAAAGCAAAAGCTGAAAATTATATGGGTCTATTTCATCATATAGGTAATTTTACTGAGTATTGTAGCAACAAGTTTCTTTACAAAGACCAAATCACCTTGAACTTTCTATTAAATTCAATAAATTATTTATTTCCTGATGATCAAACATTATTAAAAAAATCTTAGTATTATTTTATATAGTAACAGTAATAAAGAATTTTCATCACCTCAACTGCAGTGAATTCCAGAATTACTTTTCTTCTACTTATGCAATTACTGCCTAGACTTGCCTTTAGTTCACCAACTTTATAGCACTTGCAGAAAAAAATTACTTGTAAAAAGGTATAAAAAGCATAAAGGAGTACAGCAGTTAGAGATATTATGTTTATATGCCAAACTTGTTTCATTTAAATGTAATTACCATATACAGGACTTGATAACAAACTCTGGATATAACAAGCTTGGAAGAATATTCTTAGTGTACTTTCATTTACCTCTTAAAGTGTATTCTTTACCACTAAAGAAAGAAAAATGTTTCTTTTTTTATTTTAGAGAATCTCTACATTTTTTAAATATTAGAAACAGTGCACTTTAAAACAAACCTTACCTGCAAATGTGTCTAAAAATTATACATTTTTATGTTTCTATTTCATATATAATTCATAATATTAAAATTTCTGTTACATATATATATTTCAAGGTAAAAAAGTCAAGCTGAACCATTTACCTTATGAAAAATTTTATTAGGAAAATTACATGTATATCAGAATTATGTGTTCATTACTGGCCACATTTTCATAATTATGTTCATGCCATCTGAAAAATGACCAAGAGAGTAGTAAATGAATAAATGATACTTGAAACTTTGAACTATTTTCTAAGAGAATAAATCTAATGAATTATGTCTGTTGGGTGTCACAGAAACTAAACAGTAAATTCAATAATCTGATTTAATTTATTATATTTTCACCATTTAACCTCCTGCAGGCTCCCTAATGTCTATTCAGATCTATATTAAATTAAGCACCAGTGCTAATGAAGGGCAATAAACGTGGCTGTCAGTGGATTTTTCTTTCATTAACCACATTATCCTCTTACTGAGCTGTAAATGCGTAAACATTAGTTTTGTTAAACCATGCAAAAAAGACAGGATGGAAATCATTTTTTAATTGCATCCCTCAAGCAATTCACTGTATGTGGGGGTGGGAATTTCTTTTTCTTTTTTACCTTTAATTTTTTTGAATGGATCTAAAAAGGGCTCTCCCACAGAAACATAAACGTCGGCTTCATGGGGTACATCTTCAGGTTTGAGGGCTTCGGTGCCGTCTGCCAGGAACACTCGTCGCGCGGCCTTGTTCAGACGCAGCTTCTCCGTGCACTCCTCCAGCAACTGAAGACAGCGAGAGGTAAGAGAGGTGATTAACAACGAGGAAAGTAACACATTTCCATTAAACAAAAGGTGCTAACAATCAAAACTGAAATTTGAGTCAACTGCCAGAGTTCACTGCAGTAACTTCACCAATACAGTTAGTTTCTAGTAGTTGAAAATAGACAAATAAAAGGTAAATTGTAGCACTAAGAATATCTAATGATTGTCTAATTTTAGTCCTTAAATGTTCTGTCAGTTAAATGTTCTTATAACTAACTCTACAAGATATAAAGCCATTGCATTTGTTTAACTAAATACACTATTTATATATTGATGAAAAGAGAATGAAATGCCTGTGAGTTCTACGTATACATGAGCAATTTACACATTCACATTGCTTAGAAAAATTTTAACACGATGATTGTCATTTTTCTCATCTTTTGTATTATAAAGAGAGTAAAGGAAGAAATGAAGCACTGAAAACTTTTGAACACTAGTTACCAAGGGGATGGTTGGCACAGTGACCTTGGCAAAGACTGTCCGAGATCCGTTTCTGTAAGCTGTTACTCTAATCACTCGGGGTGGAGGTTTCTGTCTTTGAGACAGTCTACTCCAATTCCGAGCCGACTGAAGTTTTGAAGAAGAGAACTCTGCAACTCTGAAGAGAAAAAAAAGTAGAAATTGATGCACATTACCTAGTAAAAACATTCCAAAAGATATTGTCCTGGATATTTTTTAGAGCTATAAGCCCAAATGATTATTTATAAGTGTTCTTCAAAAAAACATTTTATAATTGCATATAACTACTTAAGTATTTGAAAACATTTAAAATAGGATAAGTTTGCCAAAACTGTTCATGTAAAACACATACATCAGAATAAGTCCTTTTAATTGTTTTACTTATAAAGCATCACAACACTCATTTTTTTAAATTCCAGTTATAAATTCTGATAGAAAGCAAAAAAATAGTAATATGGTCTTAACATTATAAAATAGTGAAAAAATGTTCTCTTAAGTTTTCATGTTTATCAAAGTTCTTTGACTTCTTTCAAAAGATTGCAAATTCAAATAGATTGTAACTAAATTTTTTATTCCAAAGTTAATTGTAATTGCTTTCATTTCAAAGCATTCAGAGGCAGTAAGAGAAGATTTCTAAGTTTTTTCTTCAGTCAAAACCAGTGTCAATCCTTACAATTTTCTCAGCAGAAGTACATGTCAATGACTGCCATGTCAAATTTCTTCCTTCAGAGTTCTCAAACTAACCTGTCATTTCTTAATGCCACAGAAGGCAAAGCAAACATTTTAAAATAAAAACTTGAGGGAAATTAAAATCACAAAATACCCACCTACTTAAATATATGAAAATAATGGGAGTATCAGTTTCTTGGTTTGATTTTTATTTTACAGACATTTTTTTCTATCCACCAACTCTTAGGTTAAAAGTGTATGATAAAAAGGTCTATAATAACAACTTTGATGTGAAAATACAAAAAACTACTTTACGATAATTTCATTGCAATTTAATTTTATTTTAAAATGATGGTTAAATATCAAAAGTATACATTTCCATTTTTAAACAAATATCTGGTAAGCAAAGATATTTCATGTCCTAGACTGACTTCCGCTCCAAATATTTTTTTTAGTTTCATATTATCTGAGTTGAAGTATACTTCATGTTTTCCACAAACGTAATCAACAACATTCTACTCTTACGCTCTCACAGAAAAAAAAATAAAACAAAACAGAAACAAAACTCTAGAGACAGAGATGTGTTCCATTTTAATGTCTGAAACAGTCAACTGAATCGTTATACATTCTGGTCAAAGGAAGAGCCTTCAGCAGTTGGTTGAAAAGAACAGAGGGACAGCTTTGATTACCTCAGTTGACCCACTGGAGCCCTGACGGGTCTGCTTCTCTTGGAGGCTGATATAAAACAAGAATTGTTTTTACTGTTTGATTTGTAGCTCTCCGGGTCTGATATTTCATCATGGCTGTGATCTGATGCTTTTTGATGTGTGGAGCAATCTTGAAGTCCTGACCCTTCTGATATTGCTGCTGAAAGCAAAAGTCTGTCGGGGCCAAACTGAGGCTGCAAATAATCTTCAGTAGTTTTAATTACTGCTTTTGCCTGGGATGACATTAACTCCCTGGAAGAAACAATCCATGGAAGAATACAGTGAATTGATTTGTAATCAGTTATTACGAGTACCACATGATAACTAGTTTTGTTCTATGTGCTAGACAAAATACCATACCTTTAGCCATTATTTTGTTTAATCCTTACAATATCCCTGGGAAGTAAATACTATTGTTACCCCCACTTTCCAGATTTAAGACAGTGTGGCTCAGAGAGGCTAATTAACTTGCCCAAGTACAGGGAGAAACTGAACGCAAGCTTGTCCCAAGACAAAACCAACATTCATAACCGCTAAACTTAATTACTACTTAAAGAAGAAAGCTGGGTAAGCCTTGACACAATCTAAGTAAAATTTTTAAATTCTTAGATTAATTTATTAAAACACTAGCACTCTGTTAAGTATTAGAAAATGTAAAACTTAAAGAGATGTGGCTCCTACCCTTGAGAAGCTTACAACCAATCCTTGATAAAGAGAGAATATATGTTAAATTAACTGCTTAGGATTATGGGTGTGAATTAATTTCAAATGCAAAACAGAATGCCTTGAAGGCAAATTTTTGTCTGCGGAGTAAGGTTGGTGAAGGCGTCACAGCGGTCCTGAGGTTAGGGTGACGAACCCGTCCTGGTTTCTTCAGGACTATCCTGGTTTCGGCACTGAAAGTCACACATCCTGAGTGTTTTAGCTGACACGGGTTATTACCAGGATACACAGAAAGTTAAGACAATGAAGCCACTCCAGGAAGGCACAAAGAGAATCAGAAATCCATTCACTGCTTTCTAAGACACACCAGTCACGTAAGTACAAGTTGGGTAAACTGCCAATTTTTGACTCAGCAACTGCATGTTCCCGTTCCTCTTCCTGTGTCATTAGCACCTAACCTACCTCTGCCCGCCTCCTCTCGAATCTGCTACCTTCCTCACGAGTCTCCCCATTTCTATTCCACATCACCTTCTGCAGACTCTCCTGGCGTGACTTACATTCAATTCCCCCAAAAGTTTAATTTCATCAACAGACACTAAAGGGCATTCATACTGGGTAGAACTTTCTAGCTAGGTGACCTCAAACACCACTGGCAAGACTGTGGATGGCAAACTAACCATCTCTCACCAAAAAAACTATGGAGAGGACCACAGGATAACATGGTACAGAAGAATTGCAGTAAGATGGGCTCTCGGATGCCTCCCAAGTAGGAGAACATAATCGGCAAGCTGGCATGGCTTCCTGCTACACTGAGATAAGCAGAAACGCTGTACATTGATTGATTGAAATGCTCGCTAAAATACCTCACACAATTTAACTTACTACCAAATGCTTTTAAATTTAACAACTACTCAAAGGCTATTCTGATTATTTTAATACAAATCCTCCACTTCTAATCATAAACAGAAGAATGTAATATTGGGATCGTTAACCCAGTCCTGAACCTTGTGGCCCAATAGTTTGTTGATAGTGTTGGCCCAACGGGATGTGTGTTGTAAGGTAGGATTCCCCTTAAGGCCCCCAGCATGATAATCCCATTGTTCTAATACAGAACTTTATCCCCCTCAAAATCCTTCCAATTTTTTTTCTCAGTCCCTGACCGTCCCAAGAACAATGAGGTCACTGGGAGGTGCTGCCCCGTGGTGCTCCCAAACACTCCTGCGCCTGGGATGCCGTTATTGCTTCGAGCAGGGGTGGGGAGGAGAAACACTTCTCTGACCCTACCCTCTGCTGTGCACTGCACCCTGACGTTGTAAGCAGAGTCCCAGAGTCTTCCTTAACAGTTCCATAAGCTTTTAGCCCTTATTTGCTCAATTATATGTGTTCGAACTCAGTCCAGAGGCCAGACAAGGGATAAATGGTATATCCTATGGATAAAAATAGTAACAATAATAAAAGCTAATACTTACAGGGCACATACAGTGACAATCACTGTTTTAAGCATGTATAGCTTCACTTAACCCTCAAACAGCCCTTTCTTATTTCCCCCTTTTACATATAAGTAAACTGAGGGCTTAAGGAATTTGCCAAAGGTCACAGAGCAGGCAGGTGTCAGAGACACGACTCAGATCCAGATAGTTTGGCTACACAATCTCTGCACTTTATCATGATCCTATAGTATTATTCTCAGCAACACTAAAACATCCTTCCTTCCCATTAGTAAGAAAATTGAAATTCCTTTTCAAAAGAGTTCAGGAAAAAGGAGAGCTATAAGAAGGGGCGTTGGAATTTAGAATATGGTAGGGCAATAGGGCGGTGGGCAAAGGAGGTTCATCTACTTTAGCAGCAGCAAACCAGTAGCTCTCTTACTTTATATATGAGGTCTGTCCAGAAGGTATCCAGCCAGGTAATATGAAAAATAGAGACATTTATTGAAGAAGATACAAGAAACATTGTATGTAAGACAATGCCTCAGTCCCCTTCAAAGTAGGCACCTTGGGACCCCAGACAGTTCTCCCAATAAACATCAGCTGCCCTGTTGTATTTTCCTGAATCTTATGGATGGTCTGAAATCTCCTCCCTTTCAAAGGTGATTTTAGTTTTGGGAAAAGCCAGAAGTTGCAGGGCACAAACCTGGGCTGCAGGGTAGCTGAGTCACCTGGGTGATTTGATGTTTCACCAAAACACTCTGTATGAGACATGATACATGAGTGGGTGTGTCATCCTCATGAAGCTTCCAATCACCAGCTGCCCATAGCTTTGGCCTTCTGAATCATCTGAATAGTGTCTGCGGAGGAATGTTAAAGCTTAATGCAACACTTGATGCAGATTCATTCCTCTACTCACTTAGTCCCTTTGAATGCGACAGCCACACAGTGCACATGCTCACTTAGCTGCATCTACCACACCCTACTGACTAGTACAGTGAAGTCGTCATTGTTCACACATGCACATTCCAGTCTACTCTCCTTGGCTGCCAGGTTACATTAATGTCCCATAAACTGCTCTCATTATATTACAATAGCTGGACTTTTCCCAGACAGCCTTGTAGCTATAATCTCTTGATTGTATTTAAGTAACCATAATTGTAAAATCCCCATTTTTTCTTTCTCTTGTTTCTCCCCACTTTTTCCTTTAAAACATCCTTTTTTCTCTGTGCAAAGATCTCTTAGAAATCCCATTTCATTCATATTTTTTAAAGTGAACTGCCTCTACATCCAGATTTGTATATAACTTCATAGTTATCTTCTTCCCAAAGACAGTTTTGGCCTTTTGAGAAGTTAGCTTATTCACATGTATATATTCACATAGTAATCTCCTTCATCAAGACTCTCTTTGTCTTTTAGTTGAGAATTTAGTTTGTTTACATTGAATATATACTCAAAGAGTTAGCTCACCAAGACAGTCTTTGTCACTCAATTGAAAACTTATATTGTAATCTGATTTGTTTTCAATTTTTCCTATCTGTTCTATGTTCTTTTATTTTTTTAACTTTACCCCTTTATCTTTCCTGTGCTTCTTATAAATTATTAATTATATAAATTTTGTATTATAATTTATTTTAAGATCTACATTTTGGCCCTGGCTGGTGTAGCTCAGTGGACTGAGCAAGGGCCTGCGAACCAAACAACCGTGGTTAGATTCCCAGTCAGGGCACATGCCTGGGTTGCAGGCCAGTTCCCAGCAGGGGACGCACAAGAAGCAACCATACATTGATATTTGTCTCCCTCTCTCCTTCCCTTACCCTCTAAAGATAAATAAATAAAATCTTTTAAAATTTTATTTAAAAAATCTACATTTTCTTTTAGCTGTCTTTTATAAGATTTGAAAAGTTGTATGATAGTATTCTTCAACTCTGTTTTTCCAAACTGATACTAAATTTAGTTTAGTGCTATGGTTACTTTTATTTATTGGCTGATCTGAAGTCTCCATGGATGGGTGTAGGAATTCCATGTGAATTCCTAAAACCAACTGTTTTAGGAAATGGTCCAAAAAAGTATAACCTCACATTGTCCTCACTGATGAGGCTTTCTACCACATGCTGCGACTTGAGCTAATTTTATAAAACATAATCTATTTTTAACAGTCCATGTCAGTCTTACTATCTTGTCCTGGAAGTCTGCTATGTCTCTACTGTAAATCTTTCATTATATCTGTAAATAATTCACATATACACAGACTTCAAGTGGTTCCTTCTTCAGTAAGATTTCCATGCTACCTACATACATAGTAACATACTGCCCTGGTAGATTTGCCCAGGACAAAGGGAGGAACATACTGCCCAGGACATCTGCCCTGGTAGATTTGATAGCTGGAATCATTACATCTCATTAATCATTTCCTGCCATGAAAATGCTAGACCTAAATTTCTTTAAAATATTTCAATTCATCACTGTAATATTACTTTTACCACTGGTACAAAAGAATTTTTTCAGCCTGAAAACTAAGTCACTATATTAGGTTGACACAGGAATATCAATCATATTACTTCAAAAATACTCCTTTTTTTAGATTATTTATTTATTTATTTTTAGAGAGAGAGGAAAGGAAAGAAAAAGAGAGAGAGAGAAACATTGATTAGTTGCCTCTTGCACGCCTCTGACTGGGGACCTGGCCCACTACCCAGGCATGTGCCCTGACTTGGAATGAATAACCAGCCACCTTTTGGTCCCCTGGCCAGCACTCAATCCACTGGGTCACACCAGCCAGGGCAAAAAATTCATCTTTTAAAAGAATATCTATGTATCTAATCTATCAAACATCTGTCTTAGTTTTCTATTGTTTTGCAATGAATTACCACAAACTTAGTGGCTTAAAACAGCACCTGTTTATTACTGCACAGTTTTCACGTATCAGAAGTCTGGGCAATGCTCAGCTGGATCCTCTGCTCGGAATCGCAAAATAACAAAATAACCCCAGCTGGCGAGCTGGGGTTACGGTCTCATCTGATGCTCAGGGCCTTCTTCCAGGCTCATTCAGGGTTTTCCAGACATTAGTTCCTTGTAGCTACAGAACTCATAGTGACAATCATCTCTGAGGCCAGCACAAACTCATTCACCTCTCTGACTTTTCTGACTCTCCCCTCCAAACTCTCACTGAGGAGTTGATCTGATTAGGTCAGGTCCAGCCAGGATAACCTCCCATTTGATTAACTAAAAAGCAACTGATTATGCACCATAACTACATCTGCAAAAATCTCCTTTGGCACTTTATGTAACCTGAGTGTATCATGGGAGTGACATCCCATCACACTCACCCACCCCACTCAGGAACAGGGGGTTATCCCAGGCATACGTACAGGGGGTGGGAAACTTGGGCACCATATTAAACTTCTGCCTACTATACAAGCTATATAATCACTTAGGTTTTATTATCTATTTTTCATACCAAATTTAGATCCAGGTATTTTATTTTCCAGAAAATTCTAAGGTAATTACCTAAGATTATAATTTTACATCCAAGATATACATAATAATACACATAAACGCACACATACAGAGAGAGAAAGAGAAGCACTGGTTTGTTGTTCCACTTACTCATGCATCCATTGCTTGATATTTGCATGTGTCCTGACCAGAGATCGAACCCGCAACCTTAGTGTACTGGAACAATGCTCTAAACAACTGAGCTATCCAGTCAGGGTCTCACTCAAGGTATTTGAAAGAATGTGCCATAGATGCTGATGGGAAAATCCAAAGTGGAACTTTAAAAATGTTTGCAGTTAGAACTCATTATTATTAGAATAAATTACTTCTTCAAAGTGGTGTTTTAAAGGAGAGTGTTGGCAGAGGCAATCACTTGGATGTAAACGGTCCAGTATGTTTCTTTTAAAAACATCAGCTACATTACTGCTGATTTAGTTTACCATCAGTTATTGAAAAAATATTTATTTGAACAATTTGGATAATATTATTAGAAATTAAGTCATAAAAACATCAAAGAAAAATGTGGTTATGATGTCTATATGTATATACAAAATACAAATATTTAAAATTTTATGTGTGCTTAGAAGAGTTAATATGTGTCAAAACTCAACCTTAAAGTAGTATAAATAAAAACCTGTAGTCAATTTAAAAAGATCCAGTTTAGGTAAATATATCTGGTAGACAACTTCTACATATGATACAATGGATATGACAAATCACAGAATTACATACGAAGGCATATTAAGAAGTGAACTAAGCATGTATCTGTTTCTCAAGTAGTTCTATGCCTCATCTGTTTGTTGACTTTCCACTGTAACCAAACAGATTAGCAGGGACAGGTCTTAGACATGTAGAATTTATAAGTCCCGTGACAAACCACGCTCCTGTTTAATTATGCTTTACTCGCTTTGGTTTTTACTTAATCTAATTTACAATTTTTGCTTCAAAGCAACAACTAAGTAAAGATGTGAGGGCTAAAAGTATAAGAAAATATGCTTGGGGAGGAATATTTAAAAAGCAGATAAATAGACCATGGTTAGATTTAAGAGCGTGACTCTAATTTTGACAAGAGCAATTTTTCTTCTCATTTCCTTTGCTTTAATGGCATTAGTGAATCTTAGTGGCTTTTTTATAGCAGTTTGAAGAAAAATCCTAATAAAGGCATGCTTGTTTATCTCGTATTCAAGGACTTCTAACAGCTGGTGCTGCTCATCGCCCCCTGCAGTATCCCTCAGCTATAACCGCACCTCATTGCCTTCCATAGTTATCTGCATGCCCAGTGGTGTTCACTCAGCAGATCTGTACCCGTCACATGAATCTGTCAGTGAGTAAATGTTTAATAAATGTGAACCTGAACTTGGTGCTTATGTTTTCTAGAAACCTCTTCCATGATAGCAATAATTGTCTAGTAGAAGAGATAATGTTAAACAAATGGTCACACACATTAATTTACAAGGACTGGGATTAGTGCTATGAAGGAAAAGTCCCGGCTACTATAAGGGAGAAATTCAGAGGTTAGGGGTATAGAGAAAGCCTGGAAAACTGTTCACGCTGAGAAGACGCATAAGAAGAGTTAACCCCACCAGACTGTAGTCAATCCTTACTCCAAATCAGGTGCTGTATGTGAACGGACACTTTGTTTTACATATTGATATGTTTGCTTTGTGATTTCAGATGATTTCATATCCCATTTGCAAGGGTAAGATCCTTGTTTTACATGTTTTACACTTCCACAGGGACGCAACCAGATTAATGTGCGGGAATTATGCTGTGATGGTTACGACATTGTACAAAAATATTACAACATTGCTGACAAGAAATGAACACAATTTAAGAAATAAAATATAATAAAGCTCAAGCCAAGAGTTATGTCAGGTGATGCTCATTTTATCTAAGTCAGTCCCCTAATTTTTATTAAATGACAATATTCAATTACATTTGAGGATTCAACCTCTTGAGATCCCCTTGAAAGCTAACCCCGATCGACTCCAGGGAAGGAATCATCAATGGTCTAACCCCAATAATGGTAGTTCCATTTCCCTTGTAGGATAACTGTAGGGTAACCCTTGCAGTTTAAGTAATCAGCTTGGGATTGCACTTTGGCCAACAGGACATCAGAAAAAGGCTTCAAGGTTTGTTGGGGTTGGGGAGGGGTTGTTGCCATAGAAAAAAAGATGTAAGCCATCAAACATTCATCTTCTTTATTAGACATCTTGTTAAGAGAAACTGTGATAAGGCATCTTGCCAGTAGGAGTCCTCAAACCCAAGAATCTAGCCAATATTCTGAAGATGGCAGCAGTAAAGATACAAAGAGCCACATTCCTCAGTAACACTGCTGAACTACTGAATCTAACCCTAGAAATGCCCTGGTGCTGAAGCTCTACTTATGCGAAGTAATGACTATTCCTACTTTTTAAAGTCGCTTTCGGTAGAGTTTCCTGTTACTTTCTAATTGTAGCCTAATTTACATGAACAACTTTCTAATCATGTTTGCTTTACTTTTATTCAAAATCTATGAATTTTGAATCATTTTAGAAGGAGTTAAAATATATACTAATGTGATAGTTTCTCAAAAATCTATTTTACTTAATAAAAACTGTTTCACCAGAAATGTCAGCACAGGCATAAAATGGCACGGAATTTTTTAAATTTTCTTCCTTTTTTGAAACACAAAGCATCTTTGGTGAGCTTAGATTTCTATGACAGAAATCTCCCTGTGGCTAATAATTCTATTCATAAGCAGAAAGTGTGGCTACTTTGACAGATCGTGGCTCAGTAACAAACGTGCAGGTCTGAGTTATCACACAGTTCGGATGTGAATGCAACGGCAGGGTAATGACAGTTGCCAAGGATTTGTACTCGCTGTCACTTCATACCAGTGTCGCCTGTCAAAATGTCTCTTTTTCTTATACAGAAGCCATAGAATTTTTATGGATAGCAATTACCTACGATATACAATGAAGTACATCAAATCTAACAACCAGTCTTTAGCCCATCATTATTTGGTACTCTCTTTGTTAAATGTAGTCAACCATTTTCATCTAAATTATTTATTTATACTGTATATTTGACAAGCATATATTTCTCGCTTTATATTCTTATGGCATTTAAACCTTCCCAAAGAGTTATTTTTTAATATTGTCATTTGTAAAACTTATCTTTATCCTATTACCATTTTAATAGTAATTAAACTCTCTAATTGGAATAAATACAAATAAGAAAATATAAACATAAAGAAAAATGACCCTAAAGTACATTCAGTAATAAATCATCACCTTAAAACACTGGTGTACAACCAATAAGAGAAATAACCCCATGTATGTCTGATGAGTGTAAACTTATATAAAATCTCTGGAGTAGACAAAGCACAAAGATTTCACTAAACCTCACCCTACACTTTCCCCAACTTCATGGAATGAATAACCTTCAAAGATACAAAAAAAACTTTCTACAGTTGGTAGATAAAATGTGTTTTAAACATCATGGAAAGTCAATAATAAAAGTGAATAATTCACTCACATTTTATTTACAACACCAGAAGAAACTATAAACCTAGTTTGGCCTAGATGTGTTGGTAAGCATGTACCAACTGATATATCTGGACAGAAATCATCCCACCTACAGGGAAAAAAAACACTACTACTGTTTGCATGGACATACAAAGGGATAAAAATAAGGTACATCTAAAATCTAAAACTGTGGGGTTCACAGATGTTATATATAACTTTTCCAGAGGAAATTAAGTTTCAAAAAGAAATAGTCTTTTGACATTTTTTAAACATTTTTTATTTAGTTATTGTTCAAGTACAGTTTTCTTCTTTTGACATTTTTAACGGAAATAATATATGAATGTTCAGATCTGTAGAGATTTTTTCAGCTTAAAGAAAAATTCTAAAAAAAATGATGAGCCTGCGAAAGTGTGATTAGTTGGCAGTGGAGGTTGAAAACAGTGGGAGCTGTTACATTGCTTCATTCACTATTGCGGACTCCCCTCACTCCCTTCCGCTACCCACTCCATGGTGGGAACTGATGGCTCATCTTTTGAATATCGAAATTAGGCTATATGACCAAATGTTTCCACTTCAGAGGAGACTCTAAAACTCATTCCAATTAAAAATATCCAAGATAACTAAAATGACATAAAAAATGAGTGAACAGATTAGGTGCAGTTCGTCTCCTTGAGAGCCAGATTAAAAGAATACAATGGATAAAAATCATGAAATTACATCCTTAGATGATCATCTGCTACAAATCATTAAAACAAAACATTTTCTATGTGAGACAGAAAGAGATAATTTTATAACATTCTCTTCATTTTAAAATGCAATTTTATTTGAAAGTCTTTCACTCAGCATTCAAAGACACCTTCTGTAAGTATGACAGAACTGCCCCTCGAGACTTGTGAGCAATAAGTCTTTTCCCATCCATGTCACCTGGGATGCATTAGACTACAGCTGGGTATGAAAAGTTTACTATTGTACTGCTTTTCTGGAAGTCACCCCAGGAATGAGGCTAGACTTCTCCAGTCATCTGACCTCTTAGTGGTAAGTCATGAAAGGGGAAGATACAGACCTTTGGCACAATATGCGGAACTCATTTATACTGCTGGTGATTGGTTGTCTTGGGGGAAGGACCCTGGCACAGCAGTTTTCACTCTATTACAAGTAAATGTAGAAGTGATAGAGGGAAAAGAAGAATGAAACAATACCAGAAAAAAAAAAGAGTGAATGATGGAAATATAACAAAGAGTAAATTAACAGCATCAGGTGACACTGGAAGTGATTGATCACTGTATGGTTGCAATAAATGGGTTTAATATATGCGAGCACATTTTATAAAGTGTACAATTGCTAATTAGTGTAGAAAAGCACAATCTCTGTGATATAAGTAAAGGAACAACAAATTGACTATATTTTAATAATTGTTTCTCATTAAAAGATCACAAAGATGGTAAAAGAAGAAAGGTAGCAAGGAAAACAAGAGTGAGACAAGAGAAGTTTTAACCTCAGTCAAAAGAGAAACGTCTTTGCTCACAGAGAAAACTGCCCCTCTCTGATGATCATATTAGTACAAACAGGTCTCAGATTACCATTACCCTTTAAGAGCGTCACCCTTTCCAGTTTGAAATTCATCATTTTCTTTTTCATGAAAGTAAAAGCTCTCTGGGCATTGTCTTTGACTTTCCATTCAATTGCCAAGAAGCGGGTTACTTCGCTTTCTAGGTACGTTATAATCAAAGTAAATGGTAACAGGCAATAGTGACAGAAAGGAAGTTTGGATTGAGAGAAAGAGATGACTGAAACAAACTATAAACAATCAGGTGATGGAAAAGTGTCCCAGGAAAGACTGACATATAAAAAAAAATTTTTTTAAAGCCAGTTAAAGAAGCTCAGAATCAAAGAAAGAAAATTGGGGGGGGACAGAAAAAAATGAATAAAATAATTAGTGCAATGGAAAAACAGTAAAGAATCTAGAAATGCACAAAAGACAGCTGGAACAAAAAGGGAATGTGCTACAATTTTGAAAAGGAAAGGTAAAAATAAATTGTAAAGGCAATAAAAATATGCAAGTACACATTTTATTAGCACTGGCTTTTGTATAAAGGAATACTTAAAAACCCTATTTAAAATTTTTTCCATTTCTTATTGAAAAAAACACTATCATGAGTGACATAGTTCTAAATTATTGGATAATAATTTACCAAAAACTATCTAGCAATATATTTAGTACACTGTGTAAATGATCTCATACACTGCAAATATTCCTCATAACTCAAAGGAATAAGGCAAAACAGAGATGAGCTGAAAGTCCAGATTCCATTTTCATCTAAATTTAGTGACAAACACAAAAGGAATCTATGTTCTAAGATATAAATATGACCTAGAATTTCTATAAGGAGTTTACATCTTAATTTATGAATATTTTCTTCAATGCTCTTATAGTTCATGTTTTCTGTCTAACATAATGACAACTTCATCACGTTTAACCAACCAATAGTCCAATAGCTCATCAATACCCGACATACTTTTTTGTTCTTTCACATTTTTTCTAGCCTCAACCTAGGACACTTTTGATTTTTTTTAAAGAGAGGAAGGGAGACAGGAAAAGAGAGAAACATCAATCTGAGAGAGAAGCACCAACTGGATGCCTCCCATACACACCCCAGCCAGGGACAGAACCCACAAACCAGGTATGTGCCCTGACCAGGAATCGAACCCTTGACCTTTCCGTTACAGGACAACACCCCAACCCAATAAGCTACACCAGCCAGGGCCACTCTTCACTTTCTAATAGAGAAAAGAAAAACCACAAGAAGAATACTTCCGTCTCCTCTGCTTTATATTTCATGCAAGTGTGGTAGAATACATTTCTAGCTGTGGACTTAGATCTATATGGATTCCAATCATACCTTCTCTACTGATCAGCTGCGGGACCTTGTTTATGTTGATTAACTTCTCTAAGTATTTGTTTCCTCACAGGTAAAATGGAGATTTTTTAAATATTATCGACCTTATATTCCTCCCATTTTTTGAGAAGTAAATAGATACAATTCAAGTTAACTAGCACATAGTAAATCTTATTTTCCCTGCATTATTGTTATTTTCATAATGCTACCTGTCCAAGTCAGACTCCAGTGATAATGTTAATGGCAACACCTATCTTTTACTTCCCACAAAATAGAAAGAATCCAAGGACCATAAGCCAGGCAACAACCCTCTCAGCTCACACATCTCTCAGTTATTACTCACATCATGATCTCCACAAAATCTTGAGCATTTACGAGGACAACTTTATAGAAGCACTTTAACCCCTTTGGAATTCAGTTCAAGCTGCTGAAATAATAACCTTCCCTTGTTAAACCACTTGAAACGTATTTTCAATTGAGTGAAAGTCACCCCCAGTGAAAGTGCCTTTGGAGCTGCTCTGCAGCGGAGCATCCACGGCTGCAGTCAAGGGAGACGAGGGAGACCAAGAAAGTGCTGCTCTGTGATCTCCTCTTTCTCCTTTTGACATTTTCAGCTAAGAATACGGAAGAACGTTGTTCGATTTAAAATGTAAAATCCTCCTGTTCTCAGTTGAGACCAGGCATGAATCACGATCTACTTCTCATCACGTTCTAGACTGTGCAGCAGTTGCTAAATGTGCAACGCCCTTGACAATGAACAGAGATGAGAGCCTCCAGGAAGACAAAATCATAGATCTAAGTCACTGGTATAAGCCTTCTTAAGAAAAGAAAAAAATGATGACTGGTTGCAAAGTATTTAAATTTTTATTGCTTGCCAGAAAACTGCTTCTTATACAAACATAACGTAACATCAGAAATATGTTGTTGAGAAGTGCAGCACGATACTTTCTTTTGGCCTGTTCTTCGGCCCTTTCCCTTTGGAAACTACCTTCCTCCTGATTCTAAGGCGACCGTAAGTTCTGAGGCCTTGCTTTCTGAGCAGGGAAGTCAGTGGGTCCAAGGCTAGAGAAACAAATGTCTTCCCCAAGACACAGCAATTGCTACATCAGAGTCCCCGTGAAGGAGACGAAGTGGCTTTCTGTTCTCTGGGGTGGCTAGCTGTACGAACAATGTACGTAGCCAAAACAGATGAGGGCAAAAGAGGGCTAAAGAGAGATTTAAAAAGGGAGAGATGCCTGATGACAATACTTGAATGCCTGAAACCGGCCATTAAAAACAACCGCAGCTCACTTCCAGCCAAGATGGAGGCGGGTGTAGGTAAACACCCTTCGCCTCTGCAAGCAACTACAGCCAAAATTAGTAGATTACAAAACAAATTTCACCCAGATTCATTAGAAAATCCAGCCATATGAAAGTCCAACAACCAAGGATTTAAAGAAGCCACATTCATCCAGACAGGCAGGAGGGACAGAGGCACAGAGAGGTCACAGAATGGGTGGTCCCACAACCACATGTGGGGGATAAAAATCAGGAGGGATACCTCGGGAGTGAGTGAGTGAGTGATCCCAGACCAGATCACCCAGCCCTGGGTTCCAGAGCCAAGAAGATAAGTCGCCATAACTTATAGCTCCAAAAACCAGTGGGGGTTGAGACAGTGGAAGAAACTGTCTGATTTTAAAAGACTTCTTTTAAAGGGTCTGCAATGGACTTAGGACTCACACACACATACCCCCTCTGAGATTCAGCACCAGGGCAACAGCTGGAAGGGCACAAGTGGCACATGGAGAGAAGGGGAGAAAGTGAAGTGATTGGCAAGGGGACAAATGCTGGGGAGACAGCTTCTTCTCGGGTAATGTCCAGAGGCCAGGCAGTGGCACGGCCCCTCTCTGAGCCCTCTCCCACACGGAGCCACAATGTGGTGAAATGGGTTGTCTTGCCCTGGAGACTGACTACCTAAGGTTCTGCCCCACACAATGTACAGGTGTCCTTTTGACAGTAGGCCATGCTACTAAGGGAGTCAAAGCAGCTCTACCTGCAGAAACAAACCCGGGGAGGCTGCCAACCTGAGGAGACAAAGAAATAGGGCCCAAATGAAAGAACAGAACAACACTCTAGGAAAAGGTCTACATTAAATGGAGATAAGCAACCTATCAGATGCACAGTTCAAAACACTGGTGATCAGGATGTTCAAAAGAAATCACTGGGTACCGCAACAGCATAAAAAAGACCCAGGCAGAAATGAAGGTTGCATTAAGTGAAATAAAGAAAAATTCACAGGGCACCAACAGTGGAGGGGACTAAATTTAGATTCAAATCAATGATTTGGAACTTAAGGAAGAAAAAAGCATTCAATCAGAAAAGAAAGAAGAAATAAGAATTGAAAATAACAAGAACAGAATATGGAGCCTCTGGGACATCTTCAAATGTACCAACACCCAAATCACAGAGATGCCAGAAGGATAAAAGGAAGAGCAAGAAATTAAAAACTTATTTGAAAAAATAATGAAAAAAACTTCCCCAACCTGGTGAAGGAAATAGACATTCAAGTCCAGGAAGCACAGGAAGTCCCAAACAAGTTGTACTCAAAGAAGAACACTCCAAAACACATCATAATTAAAATACCAAAGGTGACAGATAAAGAATGTTAAAAGCATCAAGAGACAAGGAGACAGTTACCCTCAAAGGAGTTCCCATCCAACTGTCAGCTGACTTCTCAAAAGACCCCTTACAGGCAAGAAGAGGCTAGAAAGAAGTATTCCAAGTCATGAAAAGCAAGGACCTACAACCTAGATTACTCTATCCAGAAAAGCTATCATTCAGAATGGAAGGGCAGATAAAGTGCTTCCCAGATAAGGTAACACTAAAAGAGTTCACCATCCCCAAGCCATTATTATATGGAATATCAAAAGGACTTATCTAAGAAAAAGAAGATCAAAACTATGAACATTAGTGGCAACAAATTCACAACTATCAACAACTGAACCTAAAAAACAAACTAAACAAACAAGCAGAATCATAGGAGGGTTATCAGCTGGGAGGGGGAAGGGGGAGAATGAGGGGAAAGGTACAGGGATGAAGACGTACAAATTGGTAGGTACAAAATAGATGGGGGATGTGGAGAATAGTATAGGAAATAGAGTAGTCCAATAACGTATATGCATGACCCATGGACATGAACTAAGGGGGGATTTGCCGGGGAGAATTGCTGGAGGGAATGGAGATCCCAGGTGGAGGGGGGCAAAGGGGGAAAAATTATGACAACTGTAATAGCGTAATCAATAAAATGTATTTTAAAAAACACATATCAAGTTTACAGGGCAAGTGAGCCAACAGATTCCTTTTTTTTGTTTTGTTTCCTTAAGCTAGAAGCTGGAATTCTCTTTATTTGCAACCTAGCAATCTTGAGTAACAGACACAGGCAACCTCAAATTTCTTAAGACTAAAACAATATGCCTGTAAGAAATAATATCAAGACTGTTACAGGTTCCTTTCTAAAGCACAACCACCCACTCACAATGCTGATAAAAATGGCTACAAAGTCTCACTGCTAATGTCCCAAGGCAACATGACACACCATTCCTAAGGGAAGGCTGGAACTTCTAAGGCAGTAAAAGAAAAATACTTCTAACTTTTTACAGCTATTCTGAAATGAAAGCACTCCTTCATCCACAGATTATTTATGAACACCTACGATATATGTAGCATTGTTCAGGCACTTACGATTTTTTAGGGAACAAAGCAGGAAAAAGGCTCTGCCCTTTTTGAAACTTATTGTACATTCTAGTGGGGACAGAGGATAAATAATACACATAGGAAATAAGTAAACTGTTAAGATACTAGGTGATAAGTGCTTTGGGAAAAATGGAGCAAGGAAGGTAGACTGAGAGAATGAAGGTGGAGGGCAACGCAATTTTTACTGGGTTTGTCAGCACAGGCCTTATTGAGGTGGCTGCATCCGGGCAAAGGCTTCACAGAGGCAGGGAAGTTAGCGGTCCAATGTCCAGGGATGAGAAGAGTGAGAAGGCCCTAAGGTGGGAAATAGATGGATAGAGGAATAAGAAGGAATGCAGTTGGGATAAGGACAGAAAGGCAATGGAGGGGGTGAAGATAACATCAGGCCTTGCAGGACACTATTGGACACTGAGTGAACTGGAGAGCCCATGAAGCATTTGGAAGAGGAGAGGAATATGATTTGTTGAAAAGATAAAGTGGCTGCTTTGTTAAAAATACACTGAACATTTCAAAATAACTGCATTTGAATGTCCTGATTTGTCCATGTGTGAATATCTTCCAGTAGTTGCATAAGTTCTGTGTGGTGGAGACTGCCGTTGTCTGCCAATATCCACCCCTTCCTTCCTCCATGATACTGGAATCCCTGACTTTTAAACGAGGCAAACGGCTACCCCAAATAAAGACTATTTTCTGGTCTTCTTGCAGCTAGGTGGGGCTATATGAACAAGTCTGGCCAATGAAATACTCCTTTTTAATATTTTTAAGCATTTTTAAATATAATTATTGTTCAATTAACGTAGTTTTCTGTCTTTTACTCCCATCCCAGCCCACCCCCCCCCAAGTGCTCCCCACCTCCCTCCCATTTCGACCCCCCCCTTAGTTTGGTCCATGTGTCCTTTATACTTGTTCCTGTGAATCCCTCCCCTTTTTCCCTGAAATTCTCTTCCCTTCTCCCCTCTGGTCCCTGTCAGCCTGTTCTCTATTTCAGTGTCTTTGGTTATATTTTGCTTGCTTGTTTGTTTTGTTGTTTAGCTTCCTGTTAAAGGTGAGATCATATGGTATTTGTCTCTCACTGCCTGGCTTATTTCACTGAGCATAATGCTTTCCAGTTCTATCCACGCCGTTGCAAAGGCTAGGAGCTCCTTCTTTCTGCTGCATAAAATTCCATTGTGTAAATGTACCATAGTTTTTGGACCCATTCATTTACTGATGGGCACCTAGGTTGGGCACCTAAGTAAGTGCCCAACTCTTGTCTATTGTAAATTGTGCTGCTATGAACATTAGGGTGCATAGGTTCTTTTGGATTGGTATTTCAGGGTTCAAACTCTTTATGAAGCCAGCATCATCCTAATTCCAAAACCAGATAAAGACCCAACAAAGAAAGAAAACTTCAGGCCAATATCACTAATGAACATAGACGCCAAAATCCTCAACAAAATATTGGCAAATCGCATCCAACAATATATCAAAAAGATCATACACCATGACCAAGTGGGATTCATCCCAGGGAGGCAAGGATGGTTCGATATTTGCAAATCAGTAAATGTAATACATCACATAAAGAAAAGCAAAGACGAAAATCACATGATCGTATCAACAGATGCGGAAAAAGCTTTTGATAAGGTACAACACCTATTTATGATAAAAACACTCAGCAAAGTGGGAATAGAGGGAGCATTCCTCAATATAATAAAGGCCATATATCAGAGACCTACAGCCAACATCATACTCCATGGGCAAAAACTAAAATCTTTTCCACTAAGATCAGGAACAAGACAAGTTTGTCCACTTTCACTTCTATTCAATATGGTATTGGAAGTTTTAACTACAGGGATCAGACATGAAATACTCCTTGATCCATGAGAACATGTTTGTTTTTCTTTTTCCTTTTTTGTGCTACCTAGAATGAAGACATGAAGGCTCTAAACTGATCATCCTTATCTTTGATATCATGCTAGGAATGGAAGCCACGCCTCAAGGAGGGTAGGAGGAGTCTGAAGCTCTGACAACACTGAGTTCCATACGCACTGGGAATACCTACCTCCAGACTTACATGAGAAGTGAGCTTGTAGCTTGTTCAAAACAATGCTAATTTGGATCTTTCTTGTGTGCAGTCAAACCTAAGCCAGAAGCACCTGATATCCCTTGAAATAAGTTACTTTCTAGAATGTGAAATGTATGGCATTGGCTTAGAGCAAGGAAATAGGATGAACAGTAGGATTGTTAGGAATCTAAATTTAACTGAGAGTCCAGCAATTTGGGGCTTTGGCCTTTTGGATGCATCAAGCTTCCACAATCACATGAGCCAATCCCTTAAGTAAATCAGGTAATTTCCTCTGTGTGTATGTGTGTGTATTCTGTTGGAGCCAGAAAGACTTTCCTCGAGCATGGGCGGGTAGAGCCATACAGATGAGGGATGCAGTGGGTTCATTAGTGGTGATGTGGGTCAGGAAGGAGCTACACCAACACTAACACCACCGGCAGCACCAACAGGCAACTTCCACTGCTAGGGCTCTTCCTCGTTTGGGACAGGGCATCTGGAGGATTCTCCTCTGAACTGTGATTTAACTCCTAAGGTTCTTCGGTAATGTATAAGACACAGGAAGCTCAAAAAGTATGATGCTCGACGTGCTCTTAAAGAACTGTAATATAATTTATACTCACAAGTATAATGGAGGAATGCAGACCTAGAACGTAAGAAAAAAAAATCAGGTCTTTCTCTGCCACTTTCTAGCTATTTAACCTTGGGTACTATAACCTTTCTGAGCTTCAATTGTTCATTTGCAAAACTCAGTTATCCACATGGTTACGAGGATTAAATAAAATGGTGAACATGAAAATGCTTGGGACATGGTAAATATTCAAAACATGTTAGATGAACCCGAATCTATAGCAGAATAAGAGAAGTTATTTCTCCCTACACGGTTTAATGAGAGAAAGTACTTTTCGCTACCCGGCACTCCTCTGGTGCTCAGCTGGAGACCCAAGGGCTGGTGGCCTTCACGTTCTCCCTCTGCCTTCCCGCTTCTCACAACAGGAGGTCTGAGGTTGTCTTCTCGGGCTTTCAAAACAACTACTGCCTGTTCAATTCTTTCATAGGTCAAGGCCTTCCCAATTAGGGAATGCTTGTAAGTGAAAAGTCCAGCTGTGTATATCAAGGCAAAATTATATGACTAGAGAGAAAATCGCGTTGAAAAACAAAATCTCTTGATTTTGTCCTGGTGTGTTCATTATATAATACAATTATTTAAAATTCAAAAATAAAATTTGCACTAAGCTACTCAAAAATATCTCTTGATATATAGTAATAGTTTTACTTTTAACTTATGCATGCATGATTACAATCCTAATCTTCACCGAAGGAGGTAATCATTTTAGTGGTGGGTATATATATTTTTTCCATGTAAAATAGTTTCAAAGTGCTTTTAGGTGAAACAAGCTATGTAAGTGTGAAATCATTACCATAATTAAATGTAATATTTCTTCTATAATGTTACTATAAAAATAGTGTCATCCTCACTAAAAGTAGAACATATTAACAGGTTAAGCAGAATATGCAGAATACAATAGGCTTTCAGATAACACTCCTGCACATTACTAATTAAATGAGAACTATTGTTAAATAGAAATTAAAGAAATAAAGTGTTAATTTTAATTTGACACTAAATGCTATGATACTCTAGTAGAGTACAGAAAAAGGCACTGCCTTATGCTTTATTAACTCATGCGTAGTCTATTCACTGACACATTGAAAAAGCACTATTTTTTCTTTACTTCCCATCTCTGAACCATTTCACATGAATATAAGCTCCCCTCTCAGGCTCATTCCTAGATTTGCTCTTTCACCCTGTTTTTAAAAAAGGCATTCAAGTGCACAGCGGTTGTGAGCCTGGGCTCTGGAGCCAGTGTGTGGGTTTGCACCCTCACTGCCCACTTGGTAGCTGTGACAGACAAGCCACAAAATCTCTTTGTGCATTAGTTTCTCCATCTGTATAACAGGGTTAAGAATAGTAGACATTCATAAAGTTGATGTGCTAAGCACACAGTAGGTACCACATGTCAGGTACTGAAAAGGAAGAGGCATGATGGTCTTCGAGCTGGGGCACTAAGAGCAAACAACAGAGAGTACGTGGAGACTCTCTAAGGGGCATGCAGATGCGGACAGTCCTGAGCAAGTCAACTTCCAGATCCTCGCCTTCTATATATGCTTTCCTAAAATGCATCCGTCTGAGAAGCTGCCCATTTCAGCTAGAGTTTGACTGTAGGAAGTCTCTCTTCTGTTATTTTGTAACAGAGGCATTCCATTTATGCCCATTCCAGGGTCTCAAACCAAGAGACAACGCCACTATTCCCTTAATTAAGAAGTTATAAGTGTCCTCATCAATCCATATCATTAATATATATATATTTCCAATAAATTTTTCTTTGTACATATGTAATGAATATCTAAAAATGGTAATACATTCACGCTACTTTGAATAACTGTGTTAGTCAATCCTGAGGGAATTTTTCAATACCTTATAACAAATACAATCCGAGGGAATTTTTCAATAGCTTACAACAAATTCAGTCCTGAGGGAATTTTTTAATACCTTACAACCTTATGGTCATAAAACATTAAAAAAATTATAGTTGCTGTATGACAGAATGGTCTACAAAAAAACTTTCAAGCATAGAAGATAAAACTCAATAACCTCAATGGAAGAAATGAAGCAGAAATATAAATTTAAGGAGAAAAAGAAAGAATGTAAAATTTCCAACTATTGAAGAACTTTGCTCAAGTTTTTTAATGTTTTATCTTTCCTGTTGCAACTTCGACATTTTTGCCTGTTTTGTTCTACTAGCTGTACGTACACAATTATACAAACTACATGCACTAGGATAAACCCAGTCTTCCACCCTTCCTCTCCTTCTCTGCTACCAGAACTATGGTGAGCAGAGCAGTTCTGGCTACTCCCATCACTTTATTATCCTGTCACCCACTGTTACGCTGAACAGGTTAAGCTGACTTAAAAACTCCAACTAGGTTTTCGTGGCCCTTTAAATGGGTTTGCCCTAAACTATTTTGCAAATCCTGATGCTATCATCCAGCCAGTCATCAAATATTTATTAACAACTCCTTCCAGTCTTGAAAAAAGACCATGGATTCAGTGCTGAACAAGACCACATGGTTCCTCCGGTAGTTGAATTTTCAATGTAATAAATGTAAAAACAAGTTATTAACTTGTCTTATTAAAAATAATTTGAGTGAGAAGAACAGGAATTATTACAGAAATGCCCATAATAAGATTAGAAGAAAATGTATTTAAAACACATCATAATCTCCTATCCTGGAGTTAGTCACCATTATACTTCCTGAATATTTGTTTCAGATTTTCACACATTAGTTTATAGATATTATTTTTTCTTTAAATAAAAGTGTGACCATATTAAATATACAGTTAATATACAGCTATATTCACTTAATGATAAGATAATATCCCTGTTATTAAATATTTGGGCTTTTTAAAATTTATTTTAATTGTTCTTCAAGCACAGTTTTATATCTTTTACTCCCATCCCAGGCCACCCCCCTACTTAAATATTTGTTAAGAATATATTTTTAATTACTTGCTAGGAGAGTTCCTAGTTCATTGTTCCAAATCCTTCCAAATGTAAATAAATCTGTAGTTCTTGTACAAATCTTTGACCAACTTTGAATAGTTCTTTAAAAAGTTGCAGAAGTTAAATACCCAGATCAAAGTCTATGAACACCTTGATTTTGAGGCTGATGATGTGTATCTAAAAATAGAATAGCTTTTTAGAAATGTACCAATTTCTGAAACTACCAGAAATAGTATACAAAAGCTCATCTACTACCACCCATTACTAAAATGAAATATTATTCTTGCCCTGGTTGGTATAGCTCAGTGGACTGAGCCCAAGACTTTGAACCAAAAGGTCACCAGTTCAGTTCCCAGTCAGGGCACATGCCTGGGTTGTGGGTCAGGTCCCCTGTAGGGGGTGCATGAGAAGCAACCACACATTTATTTTCTCTCCCTCTCTTTCTCCTTCCCTTCACCTGTCTCTTAAAGTCAATAAATAAAATCTTTTAAAAAATTAATATTATTCTTAATCTTACTAATTTTAGAATAATTTTTAACTGTTATTTTGTAACAGAGAGGCATTCCATTTATGCCCATTCCAGGGTCTCGAACCAAGAGACAACGCCTGGTTGTAAAAATTTAATTTCTCAAATTACCATTATTTAATTTTTTCATATCAATACTCAAGGAGGAATATCAAAGGATAATCAGTGATATTTTATGCACTAAAATTTTAATTTTACTTATAAAATCATTTCACTAAAAGAAAAAATTCCTAAAACATAGAATATATATATATTAAACTTCCAAATAATTTAAAGATAACAGAGTTCAAAATATCTAATTAGCCCAATGCCACCTTTCCCATATACTTACGAGAAGATATCCAATTATCTTGAAAAAGGCAATTAAAACTAATATTAATAATCCTAATACTAGGACATGTTTTAATTTATTTGATAATTACATTTGCCATAAAGATACTGTCAACATAAGTTGTGAAACTGCAGATCTAGCCTGTTTACAAGTATCAGAGACAATATGCTCACTATGTGTTGCACTTCAATGTTGTATTTCAGTTTCTCTTAACAGGTCATACGTGACACGAAACATATCTGAGTTTATGTTTCGTGATTTCCATTCTAATGTTTAACACTAGGAAATTATATTTATGAAAAAAAGGAAATTATATTTATTTTCCTCTTTCACACATGTCAGAAAACAATTTCAATAATTGAACTAAGAAAAATAATAGCAACCAGGCCTTTCATTTCAAATATGAAATATAAATCTTTTGTTAATAGACATTAAAGAACTATCTGTAAATGGAAATGCAAACTACTTACGTTTTTCTGATTTATGTAGCTAGCATTAAATATTTTGCCTATTTGTTTTATCTTTTCAAAAATTTGTAATGAATCAAAATATTGTCATTAAAATAAGAAAAATTAAGAGACTACCTATCAAGATTGACTTAGGATTTTAAAAATTCATTATTTCTAATCTTTATTCTGATTTTATAACAAGGAGAAGAAAAAATACAATTATGTTGATTTTAAAAACATGCTACAGGAAAAGGTACTATTTAAGCCTAGCTGAAGTTTACATTATTTATTGCTATTTTCTTCAAAAATTGCATTAGAATAAATATTTTTCAAAAAATCAAAGTATATATAATACATGGTTCTGGCATATTAATTTTTTTTGAAAAGGTGCTCTGAATCCTAGACAACATAAATACTAGGCAGTGTGGTGGTTGCCACAGTAACAAGTAAATAGAAGCATAAAAATACATGTAATTTTTCAAATGTATACTTCTTCATAAATATGCATGTTTCACAGGTAAAAGATTATTTAACACTTGTTTTAGCCCACCTGTTAGAGAGAGAAACACCTAATTCTTTACAAATTAAAGATTATCATGTAGCAATGGAGCAGGCTCAACAAAGTTTTTAAATGCTGTATGGAAGACCTTAAAATTTTTATGTCCATTTTCCAGCATAAACACTGGGGAAAACAAACTGTCATTCTATATTACTTTAATAGTAAGTTCTTTAGTAAGGGTAAAAATGCATAAACTTTCTTCCTCCCAAGCACTACATTTATTTTTACTTTGCATAAGATTATTACTCACATGCATTAAATGTAGCACCTGACCATGGAAAGCAGAAAGCCCTTTTGATCACAAAGAAGGCCAAGAAGTTTAATGCTAACCCATGAGCTACTGCTTGAGTAAGTGATCCAAAAATCTTTATACCAAAGTGCTAAATGCAGGGTTCAAACAGTTCTTTTCTTTCTCCTCTGCCTTTATTAAAAGACAATGTCCTTGTTTACAGGTATCCTAGAAGACAGAGTATATTGATCAAGGGTTCTGAATTTTATACTTAGAGCTTAAAACAGTTTAACATATATTTTATAAGGCTGGAGAGAGAGGCAGTTCTGTAACCCATGATGTGAAGTTTGAAATCTAGCAAGCGGTACCGGTAAGCCCGCCAACAGAGAACAGGAGAGTTGCTCAACAATTACGGGAAAACAACTCCTTCAACGCTCATTACATACATTTGGAGTTCTAGTTTATTTCAGTAACAATTTGCTAATATTCTCCTGGAGCGAGAACTTAAAACTTTTAAAAGACCACTGTGTAGGCAGGGTGCCAAATACGAGGGGACAAAACTGCTCTAGGCCTCGCCTCGCACCTTGGTGAGGAAGCCGTGCACTGCAAAGGCTAAGGACAGCCGTACTGAACCGGCCGGCCACAGGGACACCCTGGTCAAGCGTGTGCCCAATCCTACACTTTCACGGAAAAGAAATCAGGCTTCCCCACCTTGAGGGGAGACTGTAAAGTTAAATTTTAACAACTCCAAAGAAGGAACCAAAATATTGGTCAACCATTTATGACTACCAAGGTGAAACGGGTCACGCGGATGACATGACTACTGTTCAGGGAAAAGGCACATCATCTTTATTCCTGGCGCCCCCCCCTCCCCGCCCCATCCCACCAAACCTCAGCACTATTTCCTTCTGCTTTCACCACTTTAAAATAATGGGAAAATGTCTCTGGAGACTGCAAGAGGGAAAACACATACCCATCTTCAAAACAAGGGGAAAATGATTTTGGTAATTAGGTAGCTTAGTTTAACCTGGGAACATGTAATAACAAATTAAACAATCAATTAGTAACACCCAGAAGCTCATAAAATACTGGAAAACAACCAACATAGTATCTGAAAAACCAAACATGCCAGATGAATTTAGTGTCTTTTTCTGATAGAATGACAGGTCATATTATCAAGTTAAAGGTGAATAGTATAATCTATTTCAGTGTCGTAAGCCTTTTTTATTCTATTCCCCAATGCAGGATAAAAACAATTGGCTTGGGAAGAAAAGTATTTAAAAACTGGTTTCAATGCTAAACCAGTATCTGTCAACACATTTCTCTGTTGAGGACCTGTTTCAGAGCTAAGTTAATATCTTTATTGATGACCATCAGGAATCTTGGCCTCCTCTATGTTCTGCGTTCCACCACATCATATCAGAGATCTCTGAAATTTAAAGCAGTTATTTCCTCAGTTTTCCTTCGGACTTATTGACCTTGCTTTCCCCTAGGAATCTTAAACAACTTGTTAGTTCAACTCAGTGGTGCTATGCTGGAACAAGATGTAAACCCATTTTATGTGGAAATTTTAAGAGAGAAAGAAGGACTACTTTAAAACAGCCAAGGTTCCTATGAACTCATAGGTAGCTGTTCTCTGTTATAGGAAAATTATGTAAGATTTCTAAACCAATCCCTCTGCAAACTCATAGATAGCTGTTCTCTGTTATAGGAAAATTATGTTAAGATTTCTAAACCAATCCCTCTCAAGGAAGAAGTGGGGACTTTAGCCAAATGTCAAGTAGCTATGTTGGCTGATGGTATTTTAGAAGCAGCAAGACAACCCTGGCTGGCATGCTTCAGTGGAGTGAGCTCGGGCTGCGAACTGGGGGTCACCGGTTCGATTCCGGGTCAAGGCACATGCCTGGGTTGCGGGCTGGGTCCCTAGTGGGGGCCATGTCAGAGGCAACCACACATTGATGTTTCTCTCCCTTTCTCTCTCCCTCCCTAGAAATGAATAATCAAAATCTTTTAAAAAAACCCAAAAAGCGGAAAGACGAGGAAAGGAAAGGGAGTTGAGAGTCCTGGGGCTGATCTCTCTGACTCAGTGAGTGTGCTGGTTGAACAGCTCTGTAGATGGAGGAAGTCCCTGGGAAAGGAAATCTTGGTCAGGCACGAGGCATAAAGAATTCTATATGCAGAAACCTTTGCCATTAAGAATAGTATTAAATTAGACTACCAACTGCTAGGGTCTTGAACCTGTTTACTGATAATTTGTGTTTATCGTTATATCTGACTTTTCCCTAAGTATGTAATGAATTTCGGAGGGCTCTCCACAACTTTCCAGAACACAAAAAGTTCATTTATGAAGACCTACCGATTTTACTTATATATATAATGGAAATATAGAGAGCTGAACATAAAATAAGGAAACCATAGCAAAAAGGTCCAAAAGAAGGACTGAATAAAACGGTCTCATTAGTGAGGTGAAATTCAATGCAATTTATTAAGTTTGTATTGATTCCCAACCAATACCTATAAGTAAGAGATACTAAAACATAAGTTAATTTATCAAATATATTTTTAATATTCTCAAATGCCTTAAGTTTGCCAATTCTCTCTGTACTAAAAACTATGATCAAGTTTCTGGACCAACCTTTGCCCTAAGTCCAAGACTGGGAACCAAGTAAGAACAGTATTTGAGTCCTGATTACAACAGGCTTCGCCTCATCTTCCCAAAGCAAGAAACCGAGGAAGTGGGTATACTGTGGAATAAAACCAAAGAACAGTTACGAATGACCTTAAAAAATCTCCTTTTTACCTCTGGTTAAATGTTCTTGTTTCCCTCTTTTGGAGAATTACCTGACTTTAACTCAAGATGTAAGATCTATTCATAAGTTTATCTTTCTCTATATTGAGATATCAGAACATTACATAAATACCAACAAAATTCACTATCTCATTTCCTAAATTAGATTTTTAAAATTCTGAACTTAAATACCTATATGTACATAATATGTGGAAAAAATTTTCATTTTCTTGTACTAAAATAAGAAAACATATTTAAGTTACCCCCAATATAGCTAGAAACTAAATAAAATTAATTTAATATTCACAGAGCCTAGCACTGGTGAATGGAATTTATACTACAAAAATAAAAAATCATATAGTCTTTCAAATTAATATATCTTACTGTCTTTCTCTAATGCTCCTACTTCACCTGCAGTACATCAGACAAGGTAATAATTTATGATAATCATATGAAAATATACAATTAATATTCATCACCTCTCATTCCTCATCACTTTAGATGATCAGTAATGCAGAGTGAAAATGCTGTCAGATTTCTAATTGCTTTGTAATGGGCTTGAAACAGGGAAATCATTAAAGGCAAACAATCTGTCATTTGTCCGTTACTTTAACTATCTATCACACAAAAAAAACTCATTAAAGAAATTGCTAATGAGCTACAAAAGACTATACTCGTGGTGCTTCTACAATAGATTAAAACGTAATACTATGGAATGCTTAAACCATTTTTAAAATGGTATTTTTGTGGAAACTCACCAGCGAAGATCTATTCTTCAGTATTTTTTAACCTGCGTGGCTTCATTATTTTGGCATCTAATCCATCATTGCAGAAATCCCTTTAGCATGTAATACTTGTTTTTTGACAGTCTCTAAATAATTAAATCGAAAGGTTGAAAGAAGAAGCTGAAATGCTAAATGTGTTTACTACTAGTAAACTGACTCAAGGAATAGAAATTACTGCTGTAGTGACCCTGATGCTAAATGCGTTTTCACTATTGAAGATACAATGCTTCATTCATCTCAAATAATTCTATCATCAAATATTATATTCAACTGTTGAAATTTAGCATAATAACATTAAATTCTGCATAATAACATGAACTATTTTGAAGTTTTGCTGGCATTCACCAACACTAAAATGTTTCATAATATTACTTTAAACAATTTTAAAGAGGAAGACAAATCATTTCTTTAAATGTCTACACCTAATTTCACATGTCTTATCAATGATCCATTCTCTATAAGATACTACTTAGTACCATATTTTTAAAAACTGTGATAATGACACTAAGCTGGTTTTAAAAACAAATACGCATATGAACAAATGATCCAGAAATGTTTTGTTAATTATGTAGTCCAATTGTATTTTATTTTAGAAAATTATGAAAGTAACAAAGAACACTTATTGTTTTTTTTATTTTCCTAAGGATGAATTAAATCATGTATTTATTTCCAACAACAAAACATAATCTTAGTAATCAAGCCAAACTTCTTTTAAATATGTAGACCCATTCATACCTATTGGAATACACACAGATTTAGAAAATGAAATGCAGTGGCTTTTTTAGGCAGGTCCCATGATTTATGCTGGTGAATTTCAAGCTAACTTTGAAAGGTTCCATAACACTCTAGAAACATCTTCATTATACTCTCTAATTGACTTAAACAGACTTCCTATCAACTGTTTAACACATTTTAACCCACAAATTAACACCCTTTGATCATCCAGATTAACCTTTCTTCTGTGAGTCAATTACATGACAAAAATAAAATAAACTTTAAAAAAATATTCAAATTAAAAAACCTAAAATGGGGAAGGGAGAATTAAATAATAATAATAATAAAAGCATCTAAAAGCATATCCCTCCATGGCTGAAAGAGGCCATCACAAGGTTCCAAATTCTGAAGAGCCTGGAAAGCTCCCGGAAAAGTCACAGTGATCATAAGAACAAAGAAAAAAGGGTAAAGAACTGAATAGGGAAAATAATAAGTTGGCATTTCTAAATAATAAGCCGGTATTGCTAAAGAGAAACAGAAAATGGATTGTATACAGTATCTTTAATAGGTTCACGGAAAGACTAAACATCAGCTGTGAAGTTAGGAAGACAGGAACAAAATTCTCAGATAAGATAAAGACCTTTAGGAGGTCAGAAACAAGCTTGAAAGAACACTGACACCACTGAAGCTAAACGAATAATGAAAACACAGCAACAGGTGTGACTGCGACACCCGTCTGTGTACCTCTTTGACTGTTGCTTAGTGCTGTGCTGTACTCAGACTCGATGAGTGTTCACTGAGGATCACTGCTGTGAATTCAAAAGAGGGGACAGATCAAATGAAGACGACCAGCAAGTGGGGCGAAAGGCAAAAACAAAAAACCACTTCTAAAAGATGAGGCAGGATTACTCATTAGGCTATCTATCTAAAACTTTATGATAATGTGCCAAAAACAAGAAGAAAAGAAGTTTCTCTAATGCTCACCATTCATCTCTAACTTCAGTCAAAGCATTGTTTAAACTCAACACGTCCATACATCTCCCTGGATTAGCCTAATTTTGATTCAAGGGTTTCAATTATTCAGGTAATCTGCTTTATTCTGTTCCTGCAAACTATTTACTGTCACGATGCCTGTGATTTCCTTGGCATGGTACTCTCCACAGATATTTCAGTTACTTATTTGTCTTTCTACCCAGGTAAATTCTAAGCTTTTGAGAGAGCTACAGATGATTCTGTCTTATGTCTCTTGTAAGAGAGGGTGGGACATATAGTAAACACTCAATACAAATGTGCTGATTGAATAAGTGAATGAAAGTTATATATGTATTATACCATTGTATCTGTGTTTTATCTCATCACTGGCTAGTTATTGGTCCTATTAAAATAATTCTCACCCAAGGATATACTCATTGATTTTAGAGAGGAAAGCAGAGAGAGAGAGGATGAGAAAGAGAGGGGAAGAGAGAAAGAAGGATGGGGGGGAGAGAGAGAAACATCAGTGTGAGAATGGGAGAGAGAAACATCAATCAGTTGCCTCCTATATGCCAGGGATCGAGTCTGCGTCCTGTCCTGAATGGAACGCGCCACTTTTTGATGTACAATAAAATGCTCCAACCAACTGACCACACAGCTGGGGGGTCTTAGTAGTTTTCCTATCTTCCCAGTAGATTTCAAATTGCTCTAGGGACAATAATTTAATTTTAGAACATGACCACTTGTTCTATTAAGCTACTTAAATATAGCTTAGGTCACTGATATAAAATCCCTAAAAATTCAGAGATAAATAAGATCAAGGTGCCCTGGCTGGTGTAGTTCAGTGGATTCAGCATGGGCTGTGAACTGAAGGGTTGCCGGTTCGATTCCCACTCAGGGCATAGGCCTGGGTTGCAGGCCAGGTCCCCCAATGGGGGCTACATGAGAAGCAACCACACACTGATGTTTCTCTCCCTCTCTTTCTCCTTCCCTTCCCCTCTCTTTAAAAAGGAATAAATAAAATATTTTTAAAAATAAGATCAAGGAAATTACAGCATTAAAATGAAAAGAGAACCAACTATATGGGAAAACATATTTGCCAATGATACCTAGGACAAGGGTTTGATCTCCAAAATATATAAAAAATTCACACAACTCCACTCCAAGAAGACAAAAAAAAAACAATTAACAAAGGGGCAAAATATTTGAACAGACAGTTCTCCAAGGAGGACATACAGAGGGCTCAGAGACACATAAAACATGCTCAGCATCACTAGCCATCAGAGAGATGCAAATTAAAACCACAATGAGATACCACTTCACACCAGTGAGAATGGCCATCATAAACAAATCAACAAACAAGTGTTGGAGAGGATGAGGAGAAAAGGGAACCTGAGCACACTCTTGGTGGAAATGCAGACTGGTACAGCCACTGTGGAAAACAGTATGGAATTTCCTCAGAAAACTAAAAATGGAACTGCCTTTTGACCCAGCAATTCCACTGCTGGAATTATATCCTAAGAAGCCTAAAACACAAATACAAAAGAACCTATGAACCCCAATGTTCATAGCAGCACAATTTACAATAGCCAAGGGCTGGAAGCAACCTAACTGCCCATCAGCAAATGAGTAGATCAGAAAACTATGGTACATTTACATGATGGAATACTATGCAGCAGAGAGAAAGGAGCTTATACCCTTTGCAACAGCATGGATGGAACTAGAGAGCATCATGCAAAGCAAAATAGCTAGGCAGTAACAGAAAAATACCATATGATCTCACCTTTAACTGGAACATAATTAACAAAAGAAAAAAAGCAAACAAAATATAACCAGAGACACTGAAATTAAGAACAATCTGATAGCAACCAGAGGGAAAGGGGAAGGGGACAGTGGGGAAAATGGTTTTCAGGAACTACTATAAAGGACTCATGGACAAAACCAAGGGGAAGGGTGGAAGCAAGGGAGGGAGGTGGGTTTGGATAGGGTTGGGGGTAGTAGTGGGGGGAAAATGCAGACAACTGGAATTGAACTATAATAAAGTAATTTATGAAAAAATCAAGGAAATTAAAGAAGAGTTGGTGAAAAAACAGTAAAAGAACTAAGTAAATACAATCCTATAATAAGAAAAATAGCAAAAGTACACTGTAGATATTGCAAATATTATTCGCCATTAAGAACACAGTTTACTAGTATAATCTCAAACTAAGAATTTGTTAATGTTTGGTGATCATTCCTTAGTTTATGGACAGGCAAGTACTAAAATAACAAATTGAGTAAGAATGTGATTTTGTTACTAATACAATAAGCAAGGATTTTTTTTTACAACCAAATCTTAAACTCTAGCTATTTCTATATCCACATATCTACAGCTATAGCTATTTTTAGATATAGAATTTGATCAATCATCTTGACACATGTCTACCTCTAGAGGTAGTATTTAAACAATAATTTTGAAAGAAAATATTCAATGTATGTTTATTTAGCTTATGTTTATGCTGGTGACACAGGATGAAGAAGTTTTGGCCCATGCTTTTAATTTATCCTACAAGCTACAGTTCAACAAGCATTTGGGTTTGGTTTCATTTTTCCAATTATATAATTAGTGGCTTTCATTTGCTCTGTTTGGAAATTCCTAAAGTACTGCTATGAATATCAAAACAATATATTTCAGTATTAATAACAATAGCTAACCTTTATTGAGTACTTACTATTTTCAGGCACTATTACCTCACAACAAATCTATGAGGAAGATACTATAATGACCCCTATTTTATAGAGGAAGGAACCAAGGCATAGAGATTAACTTAAAACTGTTCACATAACCAGTTAGAGGCAGAGTCTGGATTCAAGTCTACGTACGCTGTATGAGTCCAGACACTATGCTCTTAACTACTACGCTAACAGTTTATATTTCTGCAATATTCGTTTTACCTAAACTGGAAAAAAAAACTGCTCTCTTAAAAAAAGGTAACAAGCAAACCTATTATAGATACTCATCGTTAGAACTCCAGAGAATGTGGCAACATAGCTGGTGCTTAGTTTCCATGAGAGGTGTCCCTACCCTCAGAGATCGGTCAATCCAATAAGAGATCCAGAACATGCATTCGAAGTACATAAAAATACCGTGTGGGGTAGGATGAGTACTACACACAGGACATGTTATGAAAGTTGAGAGGAAGAAAGTAATTTCCAACGACTGGGCCAACATAAAAGGTGTGATAAAAAAAGGTCCTAAAGAAGGGCTAAAACGCATAGGAGGAAGTAAAGAGCTAAGGTGTTATAAAGCAAGGAAGAACCATCAGAACAGAATTGTGGGTGGAAAACCAAGAAAAGATCCAATTGTTTATGTTTATTGTATAATAGGTGATGAGGCTGAAAAACTAAGGATCATATTGGGAAGGTAACTGAATGCCAAGTTAAGGAGTTAGGACTTTATCTTCTTGACCACCTATCTGTTCAATAAGGGAGTTACTAGTTAGATGTGGCTGTTGAGCACTTGAATTTGGCTAGTCCAGATTGAGACACACTGTACAGTTAAAATACAGACAGCTTTGAAGATTTAGCATGAAAAAGAAATAGACCATATCTCAATAATTTTTATATGAATTACATTTTGAAATGGTCACATTCTGTATATACTGGGTTAAATTAAATATATTATTGAAATTCATTTCTCTTGTTTCATTTTACTTGCCTAACATGGCTACACGGCCACAAACATGGCCTGCATTATACATTATACATGTGTGGGTAAAAGTGGGTTTACAGTTGTGGGTACACAGAACATAGAGTTTATTCTTACATCATTTATTTCTTAATTATTGTATTTATTATTATTATTAACCTACTTTTGCCCACCCCTATATTTCTGTTAGACAGTACTGCTCTAGAAGTGAAGAAATGAGGGAAGATGATTGAGCAGGCATTCACGCAAAACGGTGTTTTAAGAAATTCATTCTGGTATAAATAAATGCAAACTCAGATCTATAAATAAATCTGTATAAGTAAATAAATTCAGATTTATTCAGAGAAACTGATAGGGTTTTTCAATAAGCCAAAGGCAGGAAAAGGAAAGAAATAAACCAAGGCGGCAGTGAAGCGGGACTGCAACAGTTTACAAGATATTTACCAGACAGAACAACCAAATGCCACAGGGAGACTTTGTTTGGATTCTGATTCAAGCAAACCAACCATAAAAAGACATTCCTGGAACAATCAAGATAAATGTAAATAAGGACTAGATGCTAGATGTCTACAATGAATTACTGATCCCTTTGGTGGAAAATGACATTATAGAGATGAAAGAAAACGTTGCAAATTAAAGTACACTTTAGAGATGCAAAGTAAAGTGTCTCAAGGTGAACTGATGGAACACTTGTGATTTGCTCGGGGTAAAAATAAGTGCATCTTACTTTCCAAACCCATATAAATAAATATGTAAAAAAGGGAACTGAGGAAATTGAGGTGCTGTGATCAGACTTTTCAGAATTTGGTGTAAAAAAGATAATACCTTACCCTAATGGAATGATAAATTAAGATAAAGAGCTCTTTTGTAAGAACTGGAAGACCTGGGCATAATTATCTACACAAGGAAGGACTAGCAGTGGAAAGGAGGGCCAGAAAAGTTTGCAGGGACGGTACTGCATAGGAAGGTATTCAGAACAACACTTAATTCCACCACTTTGGGTGAGCACCCTAATGCCATGTGGAGACTTTGTTTAAATTCTGATTCAAGCAAACCAACCACAAAAAGACATTCCTGAAACAACCAGATAAATGTAAATAAGAACTAGATGTCAGATGTCAACAATGAATTATTGATCATCTCCCTGAGGGCTATGGAGACGGCATGTTGAAACCAGGATCAAGCCAGATTCTTCAATTTGGTATAACGCTTTTTTTGTATCTTTTTTTAAACATGCCAAAATCCCATGGAGAACCTAATCTATACATAGAGCTTGAGATTTTTTTTTACTTTTCCATGTCATTTAGTCATTCTTTTTTAAAAAGATTTTATTTATTCATTTTTAGAGAGAGGGGAGGTGAAGGAGAGAAATATCAATGTGCAGTTGCCTCTCCAGCGCCTATACTGGGTACCTGGCCCACAACCCACGAATGTACCCTGACTGGGAATCAAACTATTGACCCTTTGGTTCCCAGCCCGCCCTCAATCCACTGAGCTACACCAGCCAGGGCTATCATTCAGTCATTCTTCACAGTTCATACAATCGTTAAACAGTGGGCCATATTAAAATATTTTACTGACTTGTTTAGGTTTATCTGGACTAATCCTCAGATTGAGTGAGATCTGGTGGAAGATAAAAACGAAGGAAATCAAATCTAAGCAGTAAAAACAAAACAATCTTAACATATCCAAGTGAAATTAAATCATGCCGCCAAGAAATAAGATGCAGTTTTTGCCTTCAGGTACAATGCAAGGAAGAAAGGTCAATGTACTGTAAGCAGCACAGAGAAGAGATAATAAATGACACACAGAATGGAAGAAAGGGAGATGAAAAAGGGAAAAATCTAACCGCAAAGTTAATTGTGCCCATTTAGAGTGCCCGCAACTACCTCAAAGTGGGGCAAGTTATTCTGCTTTTTCTGTTAATTTCAAAGATGGCATGGTTGCCTTGGGAATATGTACACTTGCTAAGAGCCCTGTTTTGCTGCCATTATAATCAGCTATTTGAACTTAATCCTTGGTTTGTTTCCTTAAGTACAAAGTGAGAAAAATAGCACTTGCCTTACTAGTCTCACTGCGTTGAAGTGAAAGTGAAGCCTGATAGTATATGTGAAAGGCCTTGGAAATACTGTCTCTCTTAAGCCGGTTGCTAAGATCTAAATGAAACAATTTGGTTGAACACCCCCCAGCCCCCCCCAAAAAAAAAACCTGGCGGGGGGCGGAACCCTACTCGGCAAAAGTTTTAGTTCTCTTAATTTTCCAATGAAAACATTCTAAGGAAAGTGTAGGGACTAAAGAGAATTCAGTTCTCACCCTTCTCACCAACCCTTAGTACATTCGTCAACCAGAAAAGGGGGAGCAGCGCTGATTAGGGCAAGCGGAGCACGTTTGGGGGAAGGCAGAGAGGCAGCCGAGAGGGGTAGGGGCTCTTACTGAGGCAGAAGAGAGAGACGACGTTGACGGAGTACGGACAAGAGGGAATTTAAAGCGAGAAGGACGCTTTTTTTCACAACTCGAGCTGCTGCTGAAGAACTCCTTGGTAGCGGACTGGTTACCATAGCGACCGCGTCCTGTAGGGCGGAGCAGTGCTTCCGACCAGTGTCACGGCCACAACGCCTCGACTAGAAACGTGGTCACGTCAAAGCAATACTTCCGGCGGAAGAAGAAGCAGTTCTGAGTTTTGGCCCATCGCATGTAAGCAGACTGTCCCCAAGCCTCTGTGAAGTTTGGTAAGTATGATTTGGAGTGAAGCCACGGGAAGGTCCTCCGGATAGTTACCTGCGAACAGTGGATTCCCAACCCAGCAGTGGCAGAAATGGCCTGGCTTCAGGGGCTCCTAGCGAGGTCTCTGTTCCCAGCTGTGGCAGAAGGGCGGTGGCTTCAGGGGCTCCTGGCGAGGTCTCTGTAGCCTAGAGACTGCAGACAGTATCCTCGAGTGTATAGTTTCGGCATCTCCTTGCGAGGACTGCAATAACAGGGATTCTTGCTCGCTACCTCCTGTGTATTGGATGCCTCTCATTCTTTCAGTGTAATTTGGAAGAAAAGAAGTGAACTGAAAAACTTAAGAGGGAATGCTCCCAAATTCATCTTATTTACTTTGCTTTTTAAAAAGTTCTTTCTGTAAACTTTTATTGAGATCCTTTAGTGTATTCAGTGAATGCTCACTGTGTGGCCCGTTTACCCTAAGACAGGCAGAAACACCATCTTAGAGGGGCATCCGTCCATCGCTCGGCTTCATCATCGGATTCTGTTTTTTTAATTGCTGTTGTATATTCATTAACTTAAATCTAAGCATATAACATTAAACATCTAACAAGTTTTTCACACTTGCCTGTACTCTTACATGTGAAATTCTTGGGGCAGTTTAAACAAAGCTATGTGCTTCAGCAGTCTTCTGCTATAGTCATGATTTACTCAAATATCTAAATATTGAAGAAGTTAGGAAAGCAGTACTTGCTTATTTCCTAGGTACACGCACACTGTAATGAATTTAATTCATTGTCATTGGTATTTTCATTCAGCTGATCTGAGAAGGCCCACCTCTCATTCAGTGGACGATGGCATTTGAACGGACACCAAAAAAGGATTGGTACAGCATTCTGGGGGCAAACCCATCTGCAAGTATATCAGACTTAAAACAAAATTATCAAAAACTCATATTAATGGTAAGTCTGTTCTTTCAGATTTTAAATTATGCAGTGGGGAGGGGTGGTGGAATCAGTTTCTTTTTTGTGTGACCAGAAATTTGTTTCCATAAAATGTATACATGATAGTCACTGTTGGTTCACTGAAAGTTTCAGTCATATTTTAATAAAAGAAAAGTTGCTTTGAGGTGACACAGTAGTTTGGTGCAGGAGATCTCAGTCACACTGATTGAGCTGGAATTCTGATTCCACCACTAACTTTGAGATCTTGGACACATTACTTTCCCCTGTATGTGCCTCTGTGTAATATATTGAAATAATCCATGTAAAATGCTTAGAAGTATGTCATGTAATCAGCAGCATTATCATCCAGCAGTCACTAGCTACATGAAGCTATTGAGAACTTACAGTATAGCTTAGTCCAATTCAGATATGCTGTAAATATAAAATAAAAAGTGTATTTCAAAGACAGTACAAAAAATACAAAATAACCTAAAACTTTCTTGCTGATTGCATAGAAATGGCAATATTTTGGATATATTAGCTATTTTGCATATTGTATATGTAATATGTGAAAATATATTTGCCTATATAAGGAAATATATTATTCCCTTAATATATTTCCTTATATAGGCAAATATATTTTTATATTTATATAAAATATAAAATATTAAAAATATTTTTCTTAAAAAAGATTTCATCTTTTTTAAAAAGCTTTTATTTATTTATTTATTTATTTATTTATTTATAGAGACGGGGGAGGGAGGGAGGGAGGAAGAGAGGGAGAGAAACATCAGTGTGTGGTTGCCCCTCACCTGCCCCCTACTGGAGACCTGGCCCACAACCCAGGCAGAGAATCAAACCTGTGATGCTTTGGTTTGCAGGCCCACACTCAATCTATTGAACCACACCAGCCAGAGCTCTTTTTACTTTTTAACATTACATATGTGGCTTGCATTTGTACTTTATATTATATTCGTCTTGTATACTGTCAACTATACATTGTTTTTTACCTGACTACATTCTTTTGTGAAATGAGTTGTAGTATTTATATAGTATCTTTCCTAATTTGTATTAATGTTTTCATACTTAATTGTTTGTTTCTTAAGCCACTGTAATTCTGTAATGGTCTCTATAATACTCAGTTTCAAAAAAAGATAGAAGGCCATTACTTATATG
This sequence comes from Artibeus jamaicensis, assembly GCF_021234435.1. NCBI lineage: Eukaryota > Metazoa > Chordata > Mammalia > Chiroptera > Phyllostomidae > Artibeus > Artibeus jamaicensis. The sequence goes on from NW_026521977.1 coordinate 17,447,357, forward strand.
GCATCAGTTGTTTATCTATTTGATAGAGAAACAGCTTCTATCAAATAGATCTGTGGGATTTTGTTACAACTACTAGTGTTTATTCTGAGAAACAGTAGGTATTTCACTGTCGGGAATGTATTGCTATCCCTGCTTTAGGTAATGAGTTAAACGGAATTATGGGTGTGTGTGTGTGTGTGTGTGTGTGTGTGTGTTATCTCAGAGTTTTTAAGATATCAGAGAGTAAAGTTAAGTAGAATTAATGGAAAAATTTATTACGACATTATCTCTGAACCTTAGGTACCTGGTAGATGAGGCTGGAGTAGACTGGGACCAGATTGTGCAGGGCCTTGCAGGCCACATGGGCCTTTGATTTGGCCATTTGCACTAAACAGGACAGCATCTATTCAACACCAGAGTGAATGAACCATTTTAAATTCCTGATAGCAGTGTATCAACGTGTTTCAGTTCCTCTACATCTCACCAACATTGGATGCTATTAATCTCCTGCATTTCAGCTATTGGGGGTTTCGCACTTTTGCCACCATTGACATTTTGTGTACGATAATTCTTTGTTATGTGGGACTGTCCCGTGTATTATAGGATGTTCAGCAGCATCCTAACTACCAGTTAACAACTGAAACTACCTTTTGGGAGTCCAAATTGCCAACTCCTCTGTCTTATTGAGAACCACTGTACAATATTCTGGTTTTAGTGATATCTCGTGGTTTTCTTTTGTATTTCTCTGATGACTAATGATGTTAAGAACTTCTTAATGTGATTCTTAGCCTTCGTATACCTTTCTTCTGAGGAGCATCTTTAAAAATATATAATATGTATATTCTTGATATGGGGTATATTTTCTTTTCATCTGTGGTTTGCTAGCCCATTTTCTTAGTTATATATTTTGAAGAGCAGGAATGTTTTTGTTTTGATGAAGTACAATTTATCAAATGTTTGTTTTATGGTTTGTGCTTTCTGTGTCTTCTTTAAAAAGGCCACGAAAATATTCTGTGTTTTCTTCTAGAAGCTAGAGAGTTTGCTTTTACCTTTAGACCTGTGTATGGTTTTTGTGAATGGTGTGAAATAGGGGGTAGTATTTTTGTTTTCTCTCAGTAAATATATCCATTTGTTCATTATTTATTGAAATATTTTATTCTTTTCATTAGATTGTCTTGACAGTGCGGGTCTATTTCTGGACTGGATTCTGGTTGATTTATTTCTCTATCCTTTTACTACTCTGTCTTGATTACTGGAGGTGTATAGTCAGTTTCAAAGTCACATAAAGTTAGGGTCTCTAATTTTATCCTTTTTGGGTTTATTTTGTTTATTTTAGTTTCTTTGAATGTCTATAGAACTTTAGAATCAGCTGTTAATTTCTATTTTTTAAAGTCCTGCCTGAATTTTAATTTTGGCAGAATGGGCATCTTAACAATAGTGAGTCTTCTAATCCATGAATGTACAACAGCTCTCTACCAGTTAAGTCATCTTTAATTTCTCTTAGAAGTATTTCAGAACTTTTAGTGTGGTATGTACATCTTGCTTTGGATTTATTTCTAGTCTTTTGATGTTTTTGGTTTCATTATAAATGACATTTTTTAAATATCATTTTCTGGTTGTTGATGGATAGTATATAGAGCTATAGTTTATTTTTATAGACTGATCTTATCTCTCACAGTCTTGGTAAATTTGCTTTTTTAGTTATCTCACAGCTGTTTTGTAGATTCATTAGAATTTTTACCAACACTATTATGCCATTTGCAAAAAGCAGCATTTAACTCTATTTTATATGCCTTTTATTTTTTTGTTTTCTTGCCTTAATGCATTGTATATGTGCTTCTGTTGCAGCATTCAGTTGAAGTGGTGAGAGCAAATACCCTTGCCTTGTTCCTAATTTTAGGAAGGAAATTTTTTCAATATTTTACTATTACATATAATATTAGCTGTATGTTTTTAAGATGCCCCTTTACTAAGTAAGGGGAATTCCTCTATTTCTAATCTGCTAGGAGTATTACCATGAATGGGTATTGAACTTTGTTAGTTTTTTTATATTAATTGAAGTTTGCATATATTAATTTCCTCCTTTAATTTGTGAGTTATGTTGATTTTTCTTAGTGTTAAGTTTATTTTGCTTTGCTAGAATAAACAAATCTCACTTGTTCATGAAGTATTATGCTTTTTATATATTGCAGGATTCTAATTGCTGTTACTTTGTTAAGGATTGTTGTGTCTAGATTCATGATCTATATTGGTATAATTCTCTTTTTTTAAATGTCTGTGCCTAAGTTTAGTATCACAGTTATGCGGTCCTACAAAATAATTGGTGAGTGAATTCAATTTTCTTTCTTTTCTGAAAGAGTTATATGAGATTGCCTTTATTTTTTAAAGATTTTTAAAAATACAGTTTTATTTTTTAATTTTTTTTATTAAAGATTTTATTTATCTTTAAAGGGGAAGGGAAGGAGAGAAGGAGAGAAATATCAATGTATGGTTGCCTCTCTTGCATCCCCTGCTGGGAACTGGCCTGTAACCCAGGCATATGCCCTGACTTGGAATTGAACCGTGATCCTTTGGTTTGCAGGCCCGTGCTCAATCCACTGAGCTACACCAGCCAGGCAGATTGCCTTTATTTTTTACTTAAATGTTTAATAGAATTTACTAGGAAAGTCGTCTAAGCCTGACATTTCCTTTCTGGGAAATCCTGTAATTATGAATATAATTATTTTCAGAGGCTGTAGGGCTGTTCAAATTTTCTGTTTCCGGTTGTAGTTTTCAAGAATTTGTCCACTCCTTTATGGAGTCAAATTCATTGCTATAATGCCCATACTATCTTCTTCTTCTTCTTTAATTACTATGAAGCATGTAGTTATGTTTTCCCTATCATTCTTTACATTGGCAATTTATGTTTTTCATTTTTTTTCCTGATCAGTCTTGCTAGATGTTTCTCCCTTTCATTAATCCGCCAGAAGCCAGCTTCTACTTCATTGGGTTTTTGTGGTATTGTTTGTCCATTTTTTTCACTTGATTTCTGCTTTTTAATTTTATTATATCCTTTCTTCTACTTAGTTGCTTTGCTTTTCCAGCTCATTAATGTGGAAACATACATTCTTGCCTGTACACCTGTCTTCTTTCCTTACATAGCCATTTAAAGCTATAAGTTTCTCTCTGAGCCAGAAGCACTGTTTTAGCTGCATCCTACAAATTTTGATGTGTATTTTTATCATTTATTTTAAAGTGTTTTAAAATTTCTTGTGTAACAGTTTTCTTCGTCCTGTGGGTTACTAGGAAGTACATTATTTAACTTCTAAATGTTGGAACACATTCAGATCTTTTTATTACAGATTTCTCATTTAATTCTATTGTAGTTAGAGAATGTACTTGGTTAGATTTCATTCCTTTGGAATTTGTTAAAACATTTTTTATGGCCCAGCATGTGGCCTATCTTGGTGAATGTTCTCAGTCACTTGAAAAATGGGTAACTCTGCTATTGTTGAATACAGTGAATGTTCTGTAAATATCTGTTAGGTTACATTGATATGTCATTCAGAAATTCTGTACTCTTATTTTTTTTTGTCTATGTATTTGATCAACTTATGATTGTGGATTTTCCTATTTTTTTCTTTAATTCTGTTAATTTTGTTTTATGATTTGGGGATATTTTTACTAAGTGTCTTCATGAATTTGAGTCTTCGGTCATTATAAAATCCCCCCATTTCTCATTGTACCCTTCTTGAAGTCTGCTTTGATATTAATATAGTTACACTAGCTTTCATGTACTGAGTTTGTATATCTTTTGCCATTCTCTCAGTCTGTCTCTTTTATGTTTAAAGTGTGTTTTCTTGTATAGAGTGACTTAATGGGTTTAAGAAATTCCAATCTGTCGATCTCTGCCTTTTTATTAGGGGTGTTTAATCCATTTACATCCATTCACCCCCCCTCCCCACCCCTCCAGCTTGAACTATAATTGATACATAACATTGTGGAAGTTCAAGTGTACAACATGATGTACAAAATGTATGATTTTGTACATACATTTTGCAAAATGATTACCACAGTAGTGTTCACTAACATATCCGTCACCTCATAGTTACCATTGTGTGTACATATGAACCTTTGAAGATTTATTCTCCTAGCAACTTTCAGGTGCTCAGTTCAACACTGGTAACTGGTCGCTGTGCTGTGCACTCCATCTCCAGAACTTCTTTATCTTATAACTGGAAGTGTGTGCTCTAACCAGCATCTTATCTCCTCCACCCCGTAGTTCATTTACACTTTATGTAATTATTGACAATGTCTGGGTTTAAGTCTATAATCTTTTTGTTTATAGATTTGTCCTATTTGCTCTTTTGACTTTATTTTGCCTTTCTTACCATCTTTTGGGTAACTCAAGTATTTTTTCAAGAATCAACTATTCTATTTCTTCTGTCAAGCTTTTAGTTATATTTAGTGCACCGTTTTCATTTGATCCTCTTGTATACTCATCATAATTATTTTGAAGTTTCTGTCTGATAATTCTAACATGTGGGCCTACCCTGGGTCTAGTTCTACATCCTTTTGTGACAAGGGGTCACATTTTCTTGCCTCTTTGCACGTCTTGTTTTTATTGAATGCCAAAAGTCTGTGAATGAAAAGTGGAGACTGCGGTAAACCATGGCCCCGTTCCTGGGCACAGGCAGGCCCCTTTTGTAAGGCAGCTGTGAGGCAAGCTAAGTCAGTCTTGTCTTCCCTTGAGCTGTCTTGTTTTTTCTCTTCATTTTGTTCTGGAGGCTTTTCCCATATATTTGATGATCCTTTGTTCTCTATTCATATTTAATAATGAAATGTTACAAGCTTACTTGGAGGTTCCTAAGCATGACTAGGGGGCTTTCATTAGGTGGGGTCTGTCATTTTATTGGGCGGACCCAAATGTGCAGAATCGGACCACTTGTCTGAGAGGGGAATTCTCACATTGCCTGCCTGGGAGGCTGCGGGGTTGCACTCGTACCTCTCTCTGTGTCCTTTTTCAATTTTCTGGGGCAAACTGAATGGGTTACCATTCATCAATGCATTTTCTATCTCAAATTTGGTGTCTCTCACCTGCTTTTTTTATTCTCTCCTATTAAATTTGTTCTTACGCATTTATGCCCTTGCCTTTAAAAATTATTCTTTTGCTATTATTTTAGTGGAGTTTTGGAAGAGAACAGGGACACTAGTGCGATCAGTTTGCTATTGATCAATAGTAGACTTCCTGAACCCATCTCATTTCCCTTCAGGGGCCAGACACTCTTCCTGGGCCATAGGCCCTCGAGTTTGCTCTTCTCTCCCCCTGGTGCCCCCCCGCCACCCCCCACCTCACCTGGTGAACTCCTAATGATTGTTGCAGAATTATCTTAGTTTGTAAACCCCTGCCTCCCCTGATCCCTGCGGTGTTCCCCTCGTGGGTTCCCTTCCCCAGTGGAAGTGTGTTTAGTTACACTGTCCTACAGAAATAGGACAGTACAGCTGGCAGGTAAGGAGAATGAGAGTAGCTGGAGTGCGATAAGAGGTTTGTTCTGCTTTTCCTTTTAGAAGATAAAGAGAGACTCGAACATGTTTAAACTCTATGAGAAGTAGCCACGAGAGAGTTTGGGATTGAAGTCACAGGGTAAAGAGAGTGACTGACAGGGAGAAGGGGTGGGATCTGAGGCTTAGGTAGTCAGGAGAGAGAACGGAGGGACCTGTCTGCTCTTACAGGAAAGGAGGACGAAAGGATGGAGGCAAGAGCTGGCTCAGGAGCTCTCATTTGGTGGCCTTTCTTTTCTCTGTGAAAAAGAAGACAGAAAAGAAGACGGAGTTATCAGTTGAGAGAAGATGAGGGAGTGGGTAGAACAACAAATTATAGGAGAATTTCAATAAGTGTTGTCTGCAAAGGTTCCCTATAGGCAGCTATGTGTACGTATAGGAGCGAGAAGTCTTGGCTAACAACTAATTGTACAGAAGGCAACTGGAGCTATAAAGAGCCACCCTAGCAATCAGCCTAACATCTTGGCCTCTTGGTTTTGCTGGGGTTGCAGTGTCTTTGGTCCCTGTATTATAGTTTAGCACAATCATTTATATTCATGATTATGGCCATGGGTTAAATTACATTCAGCATATTACATTTAAGAAGGTAAGGAAGAATGCAGTAGTAAGTACATAATTAGTAGCATGTGTGTTATACGTGATAGTTTGTTCTTTACAGTTTACGAGTGCTTATCTAGTTGTATCCCCTCAGCAGTCCTGTAAGGCAGGTAATATTATCCCTATGTTTGCAGTTGAGAAAACCAAGGCTTAGTTACAGTTAAATGGTTCGTTCTAAAACACACAATTAGTGAGGGGTAAAATCCAGGCCCGATCACACACATCCGGTGCCTCTAGACTCGCTCGCATTACGTCAGACTTCTCATAATTGCCATCCAAGGTTTATTGTTGTTTAAAGGCATAATTTTCAGTTTTCTGGATTTCTGTGGAACACGTCATTCACGTACAGTTAATGAAGTACTGTATTAAGGATCAGACATAATTGTTACTCTCTGTTTTAATTTTGAAGGAATCTAGATTACACATCGCTTATGGAGTGAAACTTGCTTTCTTGATTCTTTTTTTGTATAAGTTTAGAGTTTCGAATAGAATTGTGAAGCAGAAAATTACAAGGGAAAAAACCATGCTATTTACTAGATTTTTTTCAAAAACATACTCTTAGTTTATATTCTTGCTTTCCAATTTGAATTACTATATTTTCTCTGTCTGACTTTCAACAATGTCTCAAAGCAGGTGGAGAATAAAATTACATTTGACAAATACCATTCTGTATCTAATTTTGTAAAAAGGCACATTTATTTTGTGTACTTCTCCAAGTTCAGAAGATTTTGAATTTAACACCTCCTACATAATTAGTTGTTGGGATAAAATATTGCTAAATCGTAGGCTGCTGAGTTTACAGTACATGTTGATTTAGTAAATACTGTTTCCTTATTTCAGTTTTGTAAATGTAGTGCTTATTCAAAGTCCTGATTCTGAAAAAATTCTTACTGACTGAGGTATTTTAGAATATTTATATGTATGCTTTAAAGACACATATAAATGTAAAGTGCAGAATTAGCCTGAAAGACACGTCACATACAATTGTCTGTTGCCTAAAAATTTACTATATGAAAATAAAAATAATTGACTTAGCATTTCCTAGCAGCATTTTATTAATAGGGATTTATTAATAAAAGTGTATTGCTCTTCTTTTTATGAATCAATTTTTTAAATATTTTTTATTTTTATACTAATAAAAGTTGAATAGTAATCCACTATTTTAAAATCATCTAAGGTCAAGAATGATTAGTTCTGTTATTCTCATTTTTTGCAGTTATGCATATAAAAATTTTTATTTACCGAGAATAAAGTTCCCCTGCAAAGCTCTGTCAACTTGAAAATTGGGGGTCTTTTCCCATTGATGCTGGTAATATTACAGGAGACCCTTCACCTGGAACAGAATTGTTGTATTGGAAAGTGATCTGCTGCTGTTATGATAAGTCCCATAATCTGAAAGGAAACCCTTGTAGTCTGAGGCGGGCATGTGCAGGACACTCTAATTCTTAAAGTTGGCAGGGTAGACAGTACCACTTATTTAGTACTTATGTGGATACTCAGAGGTTCTGTGTTGATCACAAGTGGTTATATATAGATTGGGATTAAGCTAGTTGTGTAACACATATCAGCATTTTGAAAAAGAAAGTAGAAAGGATACCGTATAGTTGGAGGAAAATTACCACACAAGAAAGAGGGAGCTGAGAATAATTCCTTAAACAGTTCTTTTGACTACATTACAAATTGAAGCCATCTTGATTACAGGAAACTTACTTGGTCATTGAGGATTTCGTGAGAAAAATCTGGGCGTGTTAGAAGTAAAAGTCCGAAGGGTATAACCTGCCTGGTAATGAGCAGTGTGGTTTTTGTCGGTGTGGTGAGTTGTTTAGCTGTCATCTGGGTGTCACCCAGGATGCAAGACATTCAGTAATAAATTACTGAGGTACTTCATGGAGATGCTATTATGAACTGTTATTTTACATGAGGTGAGATACCACTATATAGATCAGGAAACTGAGGCCCAGAAATTAAGTTGTACACTGGTTAGTGGCAAGAAATTATAATACACTCTACATACATTTTGAAAACTGGGTAAATAAAAAGGAGGAGTTGCCTCATCAGTGTTTTTTTAATTTTTCTTTCCTTCTTCCCCACTGCATACGTGCAGCAGTAATAGACTTTACCATTCAAGGAAAGGTAGTATTTATGTTAAAGGTGCAGAATGGTAAAGGGTTAAGAAATGTGGATTCCAGAGGTAGCTTCCTGGGTTTGAATTTGACTCTGCCGTGTATTAGTTCTGTGACTCTGAGCCTGCTCCATAACTTCAGGCTATTTTCATTCCTTGAAATACAGATGTGAAACATCATTTATTCATAACAAATATTTATTGAATACCTACTATGTACCAGACCTATTCTACGCATCAGGTAACTAAATATTTCATAGGGTGGTTTTAAGGATTTAAATGAGTTATGCTTATAAAGCATTTAAAACAATGCAAAAATAGCCCTGGCTGGTATAGCTCAGTGAATTGAGCGTGGGCCTGCGAACCAAAGGGCTGCAGGTTTGATTCCCAGTCAGGGCATGTGCCTGGGTTGCAGGCCAGTTCCCAGCAGGGGACGCACGAGAGGCAACCATACATCAATATTTCTCTCCTTCTCTCCTTCCCTTCCCCTCTAAAGATAAATAAATAAAATCTTTTAAAAAATGCAAAAATAATGTTAGATGGTATACAGGTGAACAGTTTTTATGTGAATAGTTAGATATTTACTATAAAGTATTGTATATGTATATCACAACAGATACTTGGTTTTAGGATAAAGCTAAATAATAAAACGAGGCAATTTAACATCTAGGTACCAAAAAAAAGTAAATAAGAGTATTAATACAATGAGACTATAGGATAAATCTTGAGGATGGCATTAGGATAATTGAATTTTGGGAATCTTTAGTCTGTACTACAGAACCAAGAGTCCCATTCAGACAGCAGTGCTTAGCATGTTTTTCACTTTAACTCTGAGAAATATTAAAGAAGCAGACACGGGTCTGCCCTTGGGAAGCGTCCACTGTTGTGCTTTGAGATGAGCCCCGTTTTCAGTTCTCCTCCACTTGTAGTCAGCAGCAAGGCGCCGTCTCACGCGGCGGGGCAGGAGCACGGAGTGCTGCGCTGTTTTGTCCTGACGGGATGTCCTGGTGCTGGGTGTGTGTTTTCTGAGAGAAGGCAGGGCGCTTTGGCATGCTTCAGAAAAAAAGACTTCAACAAATGAAATAAATAAAAGATTCAGTACAGGGAGTTTTAAGCCCTGGAGATACTGTTATCAGTCATGTAATACTGCTCTATTTGGAAAACACATTATTCTAAACTGGAAAAAAAGAGTCAATCTCAAGGGGCAGTCAGCTCACTTAGGTCGTTGACAAAATGCATCATGTTTTTGCTCTTTGTTACTTCTTTACTGGAGACTGTTGAGGTCTGTGGGGTGTAAGTTCCTATGTGGAGTATCTCCATACGTGTCCTATTACTGAGGACTTGTACCATTGCATTAGTACTGGGAGTACAGTGGGAGTAAGAGGGAGATGAAAGAAGATACGGAGGTGGATTCACTGGTGGACTGAATATGTTAGCAAGTGGGGAGTTGAAATGAATTGAAATACTGAGCTTAAGGTAGTACAGGGGCAGGTTATGTTCTTAACTAAGATGAGAAACGGAGGAGAAAGAAGTTTTCTGGGGAAAGATGTTGGGTTCATTAGAGAGCAGGCTGAGTGTGACGTGTCTGTGGAAGGGCTATGTGAAGGCGGGAATGCAGCTAGAACTGGGGAGAGGTCAGAGCTACAAGCCATACATGGGGCATTGCCTCCATAAGATTACCTGGGGGTTGAGGAGGTGGGGACCTGAGCAGAACCCTGGGGAATGGCTCTTCTCTAAGAAACTGAAAAGGAACGGCCAGAGGCTAATGGGAGTCTAACCAGGAGAGCGGGGTGTTTCTAAGGTCAAGGTAAAGAGATGGTGTGACCAACAATTGCAGATATTGTTATAGGGACCACAGAGGCTGCTGACTAAAATAGAGTCCGTTGGATTTAGGAACCGAAAACAGTTACAGGCCTAAGCCTAACACAGAAATTAGATAGAATTAGCAGGCTTTTCTTACAGGACTTGCAACCCTTGGAGTCGGTGATTTGATCAACAGCCGAATGTCTTACAAACCGAAAAGTGGATGAGTTATCTCCTTTGTGTAGAAGAAAAATAATCCTACTCAGCATATTACTAATAGTAGAAATGAGTGAAAGTTATATAAGAAACTTGGTGGGAGGTATAAAAGATGGCCCTGTGGCATTGTGGATGGAACCTGGGTTCTCACCATGCCTTATTATAACTGACATATTTCCCCCAGTTCTCAAGGAATGTGAAGATATTTAAGAAGTTTTATGTGGGATCTAAAAAAAAAAGAAACTCACAGAAACAGACAGGAGATTGGTGGTTGCCAAAGGAAGCTGTGGTGGGGGCGGGGGGTGCAGAGCTGGTGAAGGTGGTCAAAGGCACAGACTTAGAGTTACGAGATGAGTGGGTTCTGGGCGTGCAGTGTGCAGCTCGGTGATCATCAGCAACACGGCGGCAGGGCAACCAGCCTCTGGCGTCTCTTGGGCCACACTTCAGATACATTGTGACACGTAATCACAAAAAAGTCTCATGATATTTTAAGTAAATTTACAGTTTTGTGTTGGGCCACATTTATAGCCATCCTGAGCCACATGTGCCCCAATGGATGCAGGTTGGACACCCCTGTTAACTTAAAAGTCGCTAATAGAGTAGATCATAAAAGTTCTTCCCATACATACACAGACAAAAAGGGTAACTGTGAAGTGATGGAAGTGTTAACTACACACACACATATATACAAATATGTATATATATATAAATCATTTACATTTTAAACTTAGACAATGTTATGTGTCTATTATATCTCAATAAAACTGGGAGAAAGAGATGTTTTATCTTTCTCCTCATTTCTACTAAGATTGTGTTGGGCCAACCATGGTTTATCTTAAGTCACAAACTCCCTGTATCTGAGTTTCATTTGTAAAAAAAAGCCAGGTCTTTTTTTTACAAAAGCACTAAAAATAGTAGAGACAAATTGTCTCTACTATTTGTCTCTACTATTTTTCCCCTCTTATTTAAATATCATCTGGTTGTCTCCCAAGTCTAAAATTTATTTTCTAGTTTACCATCTGAAAGTAACTTCCTTTTGATCTATGTAAGATTGTTTGGTTGACTCAGTGCGTGCATTCAGACAGAGCAAGTAGTGTTAACCAGGACTGCTATGGCACCCTCTCCGGTTTGCCATGCGTTTAAGATAAGAAATAATTCCTTTCACAGCCTTGCCTAAAATTCTAGCACTGACAGTTCGTACACCTTAATCTGGGTATAAATGCTTCACAATTTGCTTTTGCAGAAAGTGAAAGAAAGAAATCTCAAAATAACTTTCTGTAACTATTGTGATCTGACTTGTCTAACCCGATAGAAAATCTATAAAGGGGTGACTTAGGGCATTGTTATATTTATCTCATAATCTGGCTTAAAAGAAGCAGAATTTCAGAGCCTCCAACTAAAAGAATTATGGAATGGCAGAACGTAAAGGAAGGTTTATTGCATGAGACTGTTAGACCAGGTGATGACATTATCAGGCAGGTGGAACAAAGATGCACACTCAATAGTCAAAATCAAATAACACAATGAAGTCACAGACCAGAAATCATGTTTAAAACTTATTGATGGTGACAGGAGATGATCTGACTTTGGGTGGTGAGCACACAATGCAATATACAGACCGTGTATCGTGGAAATATATGCTTGAAACTTATATAATCTTATTAGCCAATGTCACTCCAATAAATTTAATAAAGAAAATAAAATGTTAAAAATAATGAAATTTAAGAAACCTGTGCAAAATAATAAAGCTAAATAATTGAAATGGGAAAAGTGAATGTTTTGTTTTAAAATACATTTACAGTATTTAGAGTTTGCTTACAACTCGGTGTACATTATTTTCAGTATGTCAACATACAAACAAAACAGACATTTTGCCCAGTGCTTCCCAAAGGAATTAATATCATGTTTTCCTTAAAGTATTGGAATTCACTGGAGTGTAATTGTTCCACTTTACCCATATAAAATAGCTAGAACTTTATTATGTTCCTTAGGATATGTTCCTTTTAGGTATTTTTTAAGTTAACCTTATTGAAATATAATTTATATACCATAAAATGTACTTGATTCAGTCATTTTGACCCGTTCGGTTGACTCTACCTGTGTAACCACCAGCGTTTCGAGGTCCGCACTCTGCCTTCTCCCCTGCGCAACCATGGATCTGCTCTGTTACCGTGAACTTCTTTAGTCATTGTTTTAAGCTCTAAATATTTCTTGATGTTTTATGTGGCCTTTAATGAATTAGTTATGATTTTTAAAGAGATGAGTTTACCCCTTTACCTATTCCCGAAGAGTAAACCTTGTGTAGCATATCACATACATAATATGCTTTTGTCTCACAGACGTGGGCAACAGGGTGGTGATTGCTGGGGGCAGGGGTAAAGGGAAAAAATACAATAAAGATTATATATTTGAAAATAAAATAAAAAATTGTTACATAGAAGTCTAGTTAAAACATTTTGGGTATAAGTGAATTGCATGGTTTTAATGTGAATCAAAGATAGTAGCTATCATCTTTCAAGGTATTATTCATAAAACTGTATCATCTGAAATATGAAACACCCTGAAATTTGTCTTCAAGTAAATAATAGAGTTTTGCTTATTAATAACATTTTACTCATTAAGGTTGTGTTTTGGCTTATTTTTTCTTTATTTTGAAATTAATTTATTAACTGGAATACTTCGTATTACATATATATGCTCGAATTATTTTCTATGTCACAAATAAAATTAATAGTGTTTTGCCCATGTTATCTTCTAATTAAAGGTCAAATAGATTTTGACACTCAGTAATGAAAAATAAAACCTCTTCTCATTCTGTTAGGCTTTTGAAATATGTACCGCAAGTTGAGTGTTACCCTTGGTGCATTGTGTGGGGTGAGAGAGCTCAGAAAAGACGTGTCTTTTTTTCCAGAAGCCACTTAAACTAGCCATTACCTTTTAGCTATCTCAAAACATTCAAAAATACAAAACAGTTCTTACAGCCCTTGAAGCTAATCCAGAATATTGTGTTTGAGAACGATACTCTTTAAATTAGTTAAATGTATGGATATAGGTCTATTGATGAAGAATAAAACAGTCTGAGCTTGTCTTCAGTAACCCACCCATTTACTCAGCACCCATCAGGGTTAGTGCCTCCTGTGTTTCAGGCACTCTTCTGGGCGCTGAGGTTCTAACAGAGTTTACTGTTGGGAAGAAGAACCAGAGGGCGACGTTCTAGTATCTAGTGTCATAAATGCTGTCGTATATACGACAAATGAATTCTGAAATGTGGTTTCCTGGGGAAGCCGATGTGCAGCACAGTGACTGAGTGTTGACTTTGTGTCACTCTGCCCTGGCTTTGACTTTCACCTGTGCCATTCATGATCTGTGTGACCCAGCAGGAGTGCCTTAACCTCTCTGAGTCGCTGTTTCCTTACCTGCAGAAATACGGATAAAGATTTCGTTGGTATTCTTTTCTTTTTTCATTAAGATTGAGGGAAGTAATGAATGTAAAGCATTTAGCCAGGGTCTTGCATGTGGTGCCTCATCACAGTTTATCATTATCACTAGAAATTGTGCATAAGGTACAGTCAGGGAACTATGCAGGGCCATGAAATTTACATAATGATAGCAAACAAAGTTGTAAGTGTTAAGCAAAAACAGTTCAAAATGCTAAAATTATATTTTATATGTGTACTTCTTATCAGACGTTTATTGCTGTACATGTTGTACATTTTTATATATTGCTTTGTAGTTATATTTATGAAACTTCAAATACTAAATTTAATAAAAATTAATGATTTTCAAGAAAAGTTTTGATTAAGTGGCATTTTCACATTGCCTTTGGACCTTGGCACCTATGACAACTCATCCTCCCCTTTAAGCGTTCTTTTGGGGTTATTAGTGTTATATTGGAAAACAGTGCTATTGCTGGGTTGTGGGAATGGGAGAGCTACGTTGCACAGCAAATTTTGCTTACAGTTTGTGGAAGAGAAATACCCCCCACCCAGGGTTGCTATAAGGCCAGTGAGTGTGGGGACATACCCCGCCCACACCAGACCTAGCTTCTCACCCTAATGTAACAGAATGGGTCTCTCTGCACAGCTGGGCATTAGACAGAGTTTCAGCTTTCGCGTCTATTGCAGTGTCCTCTCTCCCTCTGGGCAGCCTATCTCTGATGTGTGTAGCTGCCTTAAGCCAATTGGGGTTATCAAAATAAAAGTTAATTTCCAGGGTACTCTGTAGAATAGGTGAAATATCCCTGGAGCAAACACCTTCCATTGTTTGTCCTCGATTATCTGCTTTTTCCTTCAGTGTTGGCCTGGAATTCTTTAGTCTTGTCAACTCTTTGATGTTTTCAAGAGTTTTTTTTTTTTTTAAATTTTAGTCAGGTTTTAAATTTTTATTGCATTAGACTAAATGCTGCCTAGGTGTTTGTGTGTGTTTCATATTTATTTATTTTTAGAGAGGGGGAAGGGAGGGAGAAAGGGAGAGAAACATCAGTCACTTGCCTCTTGCATGCCTCCAACTGGGGATGTGACCCACAAGTCAGGTGCCCTGACTGGGAATTGAACCAGCCACCTTTCGGTTTGCAGGCCAGCACTCAGTCCACAGAGCTGTACCAGCCAGGGTCAGGTTTGTTAGTTGTTTTCAAGGGGAAGGTTAGTTTGAATGACCTAACCTCACCACTATTGGAAACTGGAGGTGGTCTTCCCATTTCTTTCTATTCAGTGGACAGAAGTCCATTTTACATTTAGGCACAACTCAGTAACACCTTCCTGGAGTTTTTCACTTCTCACTGAGCTACATTCACTGACTTCTTCCTGAAGTTCTCCCTTATATCTTGTCAAAACAAAGTCTCCTTTCATGTGTTCCATTGCTGTGTGGTAACGCTGTTGTCCCACTGACCACACATGCCTTCACTGTAATTGCTTATGCCAACGGCTGCCTCTAAGCTCTAAGGAAAATGTTTGAAGGTAGGGACCTGCCTCGGTTGTTTTTCTGTCCTTGGTAGCACCAACTTTGTGTACTTTATATAATAGACTCTCACTGCATACATTGGTTGAATTGCTCTGCATTTGCTGACATAGAACAGAAGGGCTAAGAAGGGAGTCGGCTCCTGGTATTTTGGCCTCTGTATGTGGCTTGCCATCCTGTCCTCCCTTCTTCGTTACTCCTTACAGGTTCAGTGATGACCCATGTGGACCAGAGCGAAAGCAGAGCTGCAGCATGTTAAGTGACTTGGCCTGTGGCCCTTTCCATTAGCTCACCACCCCCACCCAGTGAAATGACTTTCAAGTCATTCTCCTTGGGCCTTGGCTGCTATGGCTGTCACTCCTCTCTCTTCCCTGCCAGACATTACTTGACTACCGTCTATTTGCTTCTCAACCCACCGTGTGCCACCTCTGCCATTCTCCTAAACAGTGCCCATGAAAGTGGCCCGTGTCCCCTACTTGCCACAGTGAATTTAATGTGACATTGGCTGCTGTCACAGATCTGCCATCTGCCCTGAAACTCCTTCCTTCTTGGGCCTCCATGGAACCTATTTCCCAGTCATCTTGTTGCTCACTGCTCTGATTCCTTTCCTAGCCTTTTTGCCTTTGTCTGATACAAATGGTACTGTCTTCCAGAGTTTTGTCTTTGTCTTTCTTCACTTGTCACCAAATCAGAGACATAATCTGAGGCCCTGGGCTTTTGGAGGTCTGTTAACCTCTCAATTGTTTGTGAAAGTGTGTCTCTCCCTCCAGCTTTTCATTATAATCTTGGAGGAGTTCATAACTCAAAAAAGTTGAGAAGGACTGCGTTCTCTATATTCTGTAGTTTGACCTGCTTCACAGATGACTCCCCAATGCATGTCCCCACCTTCCCTCTTGTCTGGCTCCTCAGGACTGCGGCAGCAGTGCAGGCGTCTCCCTGTCACCAGTCCCCGGTCTGTCCTCCCTACACATTCTATCCTACATCTGGTTACATTTTTTTGTCTTTGGGACAAAAAATGATTATGTTTCTTCATACAAGTAATGTGCAGTTGAACAGTCCATGTTTCTTAACATAGGAAAAAGTTTCTTTCCAGTCTGAACTCAGTCTTGCTTTTCAACCTCATCTCTTACTACTTTTCCTACCCAGCTAACTGTTCTTTCACTCGTTCCCAGGGTAGCTTGCACTTCCGCTATTCATACCTGTAATCATCCACCTTGGTACTTTCCCTTCTTGTGTTTGCCACTTCCCACCACCTGGAATGCCTTTCCCCTCCCACCTTCCAGTTCATCTCTGGCTTGGTCCCTCTTCATCCTTCAAGATCCAGTCAAGCATCACCTTTATTATGACACCTTCTAAGTTAACAACTTTTTCTTGCTGTCTCCTTTTCTTCCCACCTCATCCTTTCCACTGTATTGGAGTAACTGTTTATATGTCTGATCTCCCCCACTAGACTGTGATACTCAAGGGCAGGGATCCTGTTTCATTCCTTGTTGGCTGCTCATTGGCTGGCACGGCATGACTTGTAGTAAGTTAGTTAGTAAGGCTGCCTTTGAACAGATAAACACACTTTGTGCTACCAGTCTTGTACATGGGTTATTTTTTCTGTATTAATCAGAACCTTAAAAATGTTCAAATACACTTCTTCAATCAGGTTTAAGCTTTTAGCCGTTGCATAAAAGGATACACAAGATGTTGACTTCTACTTTCAGCAATATTTTCCTAAGCATTAGGTGGCAGTAGTGTGTTGCACTTGACTTTACCTTTGTAACTGTTTTATTTTCCCAGCTTTCATAATCTTGCTGTGATGTCAAAGTATAAAGGACACAGTTGTCGTCTTTTGTACCTAACTTTTTGTAACATGATCTTGTTTAAGCCAGTAGGCACCTTGCAGAAAATGAAACAACACGCAGCCCCGAACAGCGCCAGTCAGCGCGGGGCTCTCCCTTGCCTCCCTGAGCGGTGCTCAGGTTCATCAAAGTCACTGCTGCACCGACCAGCAGCACCTCCCCAGAAACCGGCTAACGGCTGCTTCGTGATCACAGGGATTTGCAATAAGGAAAGCCAAAAACTGTCACAGAGGATGTGTGTTTTCACAGCATCCTAAGATGCTTCCTTAGGCCTTTAACTCAAAAATAGTATATTAAGTTCACTGATTTTAACTACAGATATGAAATGCTTTCTATTTTACTCATTTCTGTCAGTACCTAGGTCACTTCTCCGGTGTATTGTTTCATTTCATTATTAGGTAGTTAGAAGAAACATTGCCACCCCCTCTCCAGCCTCCTGCATTTAATCCCTCCATTAATTTTTGAACACTAATATGTGAAAATGCTTTTGGTATAAATTTCATTCTCATTGTAGTTTTTTATAGCTTATTAATTCAGTAGCAGTTACGTTTTATTAAAGAGATACATGTACATTTTAGGTCCACGGGAACATTTCTGCAAATAAAGGAAATACAGAACTTTCTGAGGAGACGGTATTAGTATTGATTCACATATGAAGCAGGTCAAGTAAATCCGGGACACTGTTGTGTCTTCTTTCTCTTCCGTCTCAGGGTAAAGCACTTGAGGGAATTCGAAGCCGGTGTACTAGTATCGTCAATGTGGCAGAATGATCAATTAATAAAGGGAGAGCATGAACGTGTTGACAGAACACACTGCCTAATTAGTACCTGACGGCCTTGATGGCCACAGAGCAGAGCTCAGAGTTGCGGCAGGAGAGCAGCCCGGTAGGATCTGTAGATGTACATCACCACCCTTGTTCAGCAGGGATAACTTCAGTTTGCCATCGGTTTCTTAAGCCTTTAATTACAGGGAGCCCTGTCTTCCCTGCACCCAGAGGGTAGGAGGAGTTAGCCAGTGCACTGCTGCTAATTGTCACTGGGGGTATCGGAGGCAGGTGCCTCTCTCGGAATTCTCTGTATGTGTATGGTTCACGTTGAGTATGTCATCAGAGACTTGTGTGATATGATTTGGGGTTGGGAGAGGAGACTGAATTTGCCCTTAAATTGGGTATAAGGTAACCTGTTGCTTAAGGTTTAATTGTCATCATATTTTATGTACAAAGAAGCCCATGTTGTGTTACACTTGCATATAGGCAGCAACGAAGAAAAGGGCACATGACTAGCGAAAGGAATTGGTGCAAGGTTGTATTCTAGAGTTAGTAGATTTCACAGTTCAAAGCACATTACAGAGGCTGATCTTGGTGTGGAAAAGGGTTTGCCATGGATTAGATTACTCAGCCGCATATCATTCTGCTTCTTACATTTCTTCGTTTCTGTAAATCCAACCCATAATCTACCTCTTAATTATTTAAAAACGATTGATATCTAGTGAAGGCTTTGTCTTCAGTGTTTTCCAGTCTCCTCCCCCACTTTTCTTTACCCTTCCTTTCCCTTCCTATTCCTCTTCCTCCTCTTCTGTTCTCACTCCACTTTCCCTGCAGTCGCCTCTTTCTCCACCACCCTCTGCCCCCTTCCTGTCTTCTCCCAACCTCCTTCCCTCTTCCTTCTTCCTCTTCTTCCTTTTTCCCTTCCTCTTTCACGCCTGTTCCTTGGAATGTGACTGCAAATTATTATGCATTAGATTGCCAATTAAAACTTTTGAGTTGGTGAATGAAAGGGTGGTAAGTTCAAGCAGGCAAATTGGAAAGCAGGTGGATGGACTGGAGAGCTGTTAGAAGGTGAATATTGGAGACTAGCTGAGAGCCAGTGTTGGTTTGAACTAGGTTTGGCATTGGGAATAGAAGGGATATGATGCAGGTGGACTCCGCAGAGATTGGTTATTAATGGGATGAGGGAAAGGGAGGTTACCCTGAGACTGTAGCCTGGATTATTAAGAAATGTATTATTTATTTTTCCTTCATTGTTCAGCATTCATTGAGCATGGGGGTGATTTCAGTAGAATGAGGAATTCAGCAAGAAGAAGAACTGATTGTAGAGTTTGGATGATACTGAATTTTGGACATATTGAACTTGTAGTGCCAATAACATCGCTTTTAGAAGGTATATTGAAATTTAATTCTAGAACTCAAGACAGTTTGAAGCTAGAGATAGAGAGCTAATACCCTGTTAATGGTACTAAACTCATCAATTAATACATAGAGAAAACCCAAAGTGCTGTATCCTAAGGGGCCACATTGGTAGATGAAATAATATCAGCGTAACAATTGGGGAATTTTTGTTTAATCAAATTTGCCTGGATTTCTCTTCATAGTTGATTGTTATTTCCCATTTGCAGTCAATAATTTATAAATCAAAACAGCATAATCACAGATGTGTAGTAAAGGATCAATGTGTGGCCTTCCTAACTTTTTATTTGATTTAAGATTTAAGTAGCAAGCTACTAGTAAATAACGCAATATTGGCTTTAAAAAAAGAAGGTAAGAAGGCAGGAGCACAGACGCACTCCTGTTCAGGTGATCAGAAACAGGACCCCATTGTGTAGTGGGCAGTTTACGGTAACACTGTCTTAGGTACTGACTTTAAAGAAATACCGTTTCATTTCAAATTTGTATGTTGCCGAGCAAATAGAAAGGGTCATAGAACTAATGAACATAAAATTTTCCCTAGACACTTTTAGAAATTGCTAAAATGTTTGCACTGTTTTATATTGTGCTCTTTTCACAACTTCCACATCTTTTGTCCCCTTCTAGTGGACAAATACTTGTGTCTGTGTTAAATGTCTTGGTGGAAGCTATTGCACTGTAATGCTCAGGAGCTGCAGCCTGATACAAAATATAGCCCCCCTCTTTTAAAAAAAATCAACAAGTTAAAATACTACTGGCATATTGTTCATATTTCATTAGTTTCTTAATTACTGAATTAATTTGGCATTTATGCAAACAATGAAATAAAGAGGTTGGCATGTATGATTGGTGAATAGAAGTTATCTAATATCAAAAAATTCTGACTTGGAACACAATGTCATTTTTTAAAAATTTTATTTAGTTATTTTTCAAGTACAGTTTTTTGTCTATTTCTCCCATCCCAGCTCCCCCCATGCTCCCCACCTCCCTCCCATTTCCACCCCCCTTAGTTCTCAAAAAAGGGGAGGGATTTGGAGCAACAAATATGAAGGACACAGGGATGAGAACTAATGTCATTTTTATTATGGTGTTACAGGTTGAAAATGGATGAGTGTCCTCTTAGGTGGGTTTCTTTCTTTATTTTTTGGATACATACTTGGAGGAACACATCTGTCAGAGGGAAATTTTTATGAAGCACTAATTTTCTGATTTGCAACTAATTCCATGTTCTAAGCAGTGGAGGCTCATAATGCGTCTCTCAGACGTTCGCATACATAATACCTGCCTGGAGAGTTCGGTAACTCACCGATTCTGGGGTTTCCCTCGCAGGTTTGGGATGGGGCCGTCCTTTACTGAGCTCTGGGGTAATGCTGGTCGTACAGCCCCCAAGACCACATTTTGAACTGCACTGGACTGACACATTGTGACACTGACTCAGAATTAGTCATTTAGAAAGCACTTGGATTTGTTATTGGAGAAAATCTAAAATCAAAATACAATAAAAATATTGGGCAACCCATTGCCATAAAAATCTCAGCTAGTCAGAATTTAGAGTTCATAATTAAAGCATTAGTTATAAATTAGTTAGTTGGAAAATAGATAACATACCAATCTTGGTAAAAGATTACATCATTTTCTGTATACCTTTTGTAGTATCATGAGTTATATCTTTGTATCAAGAAAGTTTCTTAGTCTTTGTGTTCTTTTTCTTATCCTCAGTAAATGGGGATATAAAGAACATAAGTCTATATAATTGAGAAATTTCTACCAAGTGTGAGGTGGTTACATAGATCTTAAAATTGTGAGTGCTGAGTCATTTAGAGTAGTAAAATAGCATTTTGCTAAAACTTTGTGGAGATGGACACTTTTGTACCATTTTACTAAAGAATCACAGAGAGACGCTTTCAGTATTTTTAGTATTGGGACATACTTATTTATATTTCAATTTGGAATGTAGTTTAGTCCCGGCTCAGTAGTACTTAATTTTTTAAAACACTTTAAAGTTTTCAGAGGTTGGCATATATAATTGAAAGCAATAAAATGATGTTGCCATTAAGTAGCCTATAATACAGATTTTTCACTAATTCATGTTAGTGTTTTTAAATTAATATTATGTGTTCTTATTTTTTCTCTGTATTAATATTGGAAGCAATATCTTATTTTTCCTTAATGGCTTAGGAAGATTTGCTAAATCCCTTTCAAAGATTGAGACATGTCTGAAGATGTTTTTCTGTTGAGATATGGTTAATGTGCAATTAAAAATGCACAGACTTTAAAAAATGTTCTGTTCTATGAAATTTGATGTGTATGACCAGATCCCCAAACAAGGTACAGAACATTTTCATTTTTCCAGAAAATTCCCTTGTGCCCCTTTCCATTTAATTCCCACCCCCTATTCCCACCTGGAGACCAACTTTTAATTTCTATCACTACAGATTAGTTTTGCCTGAACTTGGATTTCATCATATCATATAGTGTGTACCCTTTCGTTCTTGCTTCTTTTGGTCAACATAATGATTTAGATATTCATCTGTGTTATCTTAGTTTTTTTTGTTGTTGTTTAATAGTGTTCCCCTATATGGATATACCACAGTTCATTCTCCTGATGATACACATTTATGATTCCAGTTCTTTTTTCTGTTATGAATAAGACTATAAATACAATCTTTTATAAGTCTTTGTGGGCATATGTTTTAATTTTTTTCCCCCTTAGGAAAATATCCAGAAGTGGAATTGCTTGAGCACAGAGTAGACATACGTGTATCTTTGTAAGAAACGGACGGAGTTCCCTGCCAGCTGCCTGGACTGTTCCAGTCATTCCACGGCATTGCCGTCACTCGGTGCTGGTCTTTTTTATTTTAGCCTTCCATTAGGTACTTATTACTATCATGATTTTAATATGCATTTGTGATCACTAATGAAAAAGTGTGAGCACAACTTCATGTGCACATTGTCTGTTTATTCATCTATCTTTCTAAAGTCAATTTTTGGAGTGACATTGGTTAAAAAAAATTATAGGTTTTAAGTGTCCAGTTCTATACTACATCATTGTATATTGCATTTGTGTTTACCACTCAAAGTCAAATCTCCTTCCATCAAAAAATATTCATCTATCCTTTAAAATTATTTATATTTCTCCTTTTAATTGAGTTTATCAGAGTGACACTGGTTAACAGAATTATGTGAACAAAGCAATAGCTAAAATATCTTTAACAAAGAAGGCTTATACCATTCTCTCACATCTATTTAATTATTTTTTGTCGTATAATATTTGTGTATTTAAAAAACATTTGTTTCACAGTCTTTTCAATCAATGGCAAATTTAAGTAGGGAACGCAAAATAAAATGTTCCAGATTGGACTAGTGATTTATCCCTGGCTTGCTTACCTACAGTCAAAGTTAACTACAAATTAAATTAGGACGTGAGATATACAGACAAACTAGTTCTTAGGCTGCATGACATTTTTACATATTTTGTATTGTACTTTAGATAGATTTTGCAGATGTTCTTCAGCTAAATGAAAACATAAACTTGTATATTTGATTTACTCCTAAATTGGACTGTTTGTGTTAGACTGACTAGTGAGCTATGAATTTACTTTTAATAGTTCAAATTCTGTTGGCTTCTGTCCTCTTTTTAGTCTTTTCATATAAACTTTATTATTTTTATGGTACTTCTTCAATTACCATTTGTCCCTCTTATATCCATCTCCCCTTTGCAGTCAGCACACTGTTGTCTGTGTCCAAGAGTCCTTTGCCTTTTGCCCAGATCCCTCTGCCCTCTAGGCTCCCCCCACCATAGCTCTGTTATCTTGCTCTCTGTGAGTTCATATTTATTTTGCTTGTCAGTTCAGTTTGTTCATTAGATTCCACATATGAGTGAAATTATATGGTATTTGTCTCTCTCTGACTGGCTTATTTCACTTAGCATGATGCTCTCGAGGTCCATCCTTTGCAAAATGTCTGTTCCAGACATTTTTCCCCTGATTATTAATTAGCATATCTTTCTATTATCAATTTATAGGTGCGTGTGTGTCCTGGATATAAGTCTTTTGTTAGATATATATTTAGTCAGTATTTTTTTTTCCAGTCTGTGGCTTGCCTATTTTCTTAATGGTGGATTTGATAGGCAGAAAGTTTTAAGATTTGATAAAGTTCAGTTTATCAATTTTGTTTTCTGTCAAAGTAATCTGTGCCTACCCCAGCTGGCAAAGATGTTCTGTGTTTCCTTCTAGAAGCTTTATGGTTCTGTGTTTTATATTTATGTCTATGATTCATCTCAAATTAATTTCTGTACAGTCATGTTCCACTTAATGACCAAGGGTATGCTCTGAGAAACGCATTGTGAGATGATTTTGTTGTTGTGTGAACACTGGAGCATGTACTTACGCAGACCTAAATGGTGGGGCCTACAAAACACCCAGGCTGCCTGGGTGTACCACCTTTGTATCTGCTGTCTTACCACTGCCCAGATGGTCTGCAGCACATGGCTGTATATGGAATGAGATAAGGGTTGGATTAAATTTTTTTCCACATGCCATTTGTTGTAGACTGTTCTTTCCATATTGAATTGCCTTAGCACCTTTTTAAGTCAAGATGGAGGCATGAGTAGACATGCTTTGCCTTCTTGCACAACCACAAAAAGAAATTACAACTAAATGTCAAAACAAATTAACACCAAGAACTGTCAGAAAATTGAACTGTATGAAAGTCCAACAACCAAGGATTGTAAAGGCCACATTCATCCAGACAGGCAGGAGGGGCAGAGATGCAGAGACGGGGCAGAGAGGCAAGGTGACACAGTGTAGCATAGAGAGGTGGTGGCAAAACAGGCAAGGCTGACCCACATTCACATGTGGAGGATACAAATCAAGAGGGACACCTTGGGAGCGAGCAATCCCAGCACAGGCCAGACCAGCCCAGAATTCCAGTACAGAGAGAGAAATTCCCATAACTTCTGGCGATAAAAACCAGTGGGGATTTGGGTAGCAGAATAAACTGCCACATTTAAGTGAAAATTCCACCTAAAGGGTCTACACAGTCTTAAAACATACACAAACATACCCACTCTGGTATTTAACACCAGCGCAACAGCCGGAAGGGTGCCAGGAGTATACATGGAGTGGGTGAAGTGACCAGAAAAGGGGTGAGTGCCAGGGAAACTCCCAAAAGCCAGGCAGCGCCACAGTCCCCTGTCCAAGCCCTCTCTCTACACAGAGCCACAAAGCCGTGAAGTGGGTTGCCCTGTCCTGGTGATTACCTAAGGCTTTGCCCCACACAATTCACAGGTGCTTTTTACAGGGATTCAAAGCAATTCTACCTATAAACAGAAACAAACACAGGGAGGCTGCCTAATTGAGGATACAGAGAAACACGTACTATATGAAAGAACAGAACAAAACCCCAGAAAAAGAACTAACAAAATAGAGATAGCCAGCCTATCGGATGCAGAGTTCAAAACAGTGGTGATCAGGATGCTTAAGAAGTCATTGAGTACAGCCATGACATAAAGGAAGAAATGAAGGTTACA
Source organism: Artibeus jamaicensis (assembly GCF_021234435.1). Lineage (NCBI taxonomy): Eukaryota > Metazoa > Chordata > Mammalia > Chiroptera > Phyllostomidae > Artibeus > Artibeus jamaicensis. The sequence continues at coordinate 17,472,130 of NW_026521977.1, forward strand.
CTGAGTGAAATAAAGAAAAAACTACAGGGAACCAATGGTGAAGGGAAGGAAGCTGGGATTGAAATCAACAGTTTGAAACATAAGGAAGAAATAAACATTCAACCACAACAGGAAGAAGGAACAAGAATTCAAAAAAATAAGGATAGTATGAGAAGACTCTGGGACATCTCCAGATGTGCCAACAATCCGAATCATAGGGATGTCAGAAGAAGAAGAGCCAAGAAATTTAAAACTTACTTGAAAAATCAATGGAAGAAAACTTCCTTAATATGACAAAGTAAATAGATAAACAAGTTCAGGACAAAGAGTCCCAAACAAGTTGGACTCAAAGAAGACCACACCAAGATACATCATAATGAAAATGCTAAAGGTGAAAGATAAAGAGAAAATCTTAAAAGCAGCAAGAGAAAAGCAGATAGTTACCTACAAAGGAGTTCCCATAAGACTATCAGCTGATTTCTCAAAAGAAATGTTGCAGGCCAGAAGGAACTGGCCAGAAGTATTCATAGTGATGAAAAGCAAGAACCTACAACCTAGATTACTCTAGCCAGCAAAGCTATCATTTCCAATGGAAAGGCAGATAAAGTACTCCCCAGATAAGGTAAATTTAAAGGAGGTTATCACCAAGCCCTTATTATATGAAATGTTAAAGGGACATATTTATGAAAAAGATGATCAAAAATACAGTAAAATGACAACAAACTCACAAATATCAACAACTGAGTTTTAAAAAGCAAACAAACTAAGCATGCAAAAGGAACAGGAATAGAATCATAGATATGGAGATTGTTTGCAGGGTTACCAGCTGGGAGGGGGAAAGGGTGCAGGGATTAAAAAGTCTTAATTGATAGGTACAAAATAGACAGGGGAATGTTAAGAATAGTATAGGAAATGGAGTAGCCAGAGAACTTGTATGCATGATCCATGGACAGAAACTAAAAGAAGGGAATTTCTTGAGGGAAAGATGGTGACAGGCAGAGGGGGCCAAAGGGGGAAAAATTGGGACAACGATAATAACAACCAATAAAATATACTTTAAAAAATGAATTGACCACATATGTATGGTCTATTTCTAGACTCCTTATTCTATTTCAGTGATCTTTTTGTACATACTTGTATCAATACTGTCTTGAATACTGTAGCTTTAATAAGTCTTGAAATAGGTAATCTAGGTTCTTTTAACTTTGTTATTTTTCAAGGTTGTTTTGCTTGTTCTAGATTTGCATAAATATCATAATCATCTTGTATACTTAAAAGAAGTCCACTGGAATTTTGATAGGAGCATTAAATTTATGTATCAGTTTACAGAATATTGACATGATCTTTCCATCCAGAAATATATTATTTCTTTACATTTGCATAGGTCTTCTCTGATTTCTCTGAGCGGTGTTAATGTTGTTTTCAGTGTAGAAATCTTACACATTGTCCATTTGGTTCATTTCAAAATGTTTTTTTTTTTTTCCTTAACACTATCGTCACTGGTAAGTTCTTAAAAAGACTGTGGGTATTTTCTCTGCTTGATTGATTAGTGAGTGTTTTTCTGAGAACTCTGTCATTTGTATAATTTTGCCAGCATTTTTCTAATATAAGGAAGTCCATGCTCTCTTTTTGTGGCTGTTACTAGAATACAGGATGCTTTAGAATTTATCTTTCATTTGATCCATGAGTGAAAGAAGTAGGAATAGCTTTGGGCTCTCAATGGTGGGGAGGTTTGGTTAGTAGGGATCAAAGAAAAAGAAGGGCAAGAGTAAAATAAGCCTTGACAACCAGAGGAAAGTGACTTTGGTCTTGTTGAGTAATAGTGAGTGCGTGAGCCTGCCTCCCGTTGGAGGGTTCAGGTACAGAAATAGCAGGAAAGGAATTAACATTTACTTTGGGATTTGGAAATCTTGAAACCTAGTCTTAGCAGTTTTGTTTCTCATGTTCAATAAAGAATCACTGCAGATTTTCAAGTCAAGAATGTGTATAGCACCATGTTATTAATGGACCTTGTAAATGAAACATCTAAAAAACTTGTAGTGTCTGTTGCATTCCAGTTTTAAACCATACACATCTTTAGACTTTATATAATTTCTTGTGGCTGCTGAAATAAATGATTGTAGACTCAGTGGCTTAAAGCAACAGAGATTTATTCTTTCACAATTCTGGAGGCTGGAAGTTTGAAATCAGTGTAACTGGGCTGAAATCAAAGTGTGGGCTGGGCTGCACTTCCTCCAGGAGCTCCAGAGGGGAGTCCATTTCTTGTCTCTTCCAGCTTCTAGTGGCTGCCTGTGGTCCTTGGCTTGCGGCCTGATTATTCCAGTCTTTAAGTTGAGTATTTCAAATCTCTCTACGCAGTCCTCACATCGCCTTCTCCTCTATGTGCCAAGAGGAGAAAGTGATGTGAAGACTGTGCAGAGAGAGATCTCCCTCTGCCTCTTTCTTATAAGAATAGTTCGTATTTATCCCACCTGGGTAGTTTTTCTATGTCAATATATTTAACTTAATCATGTCTATAAAAACCTTCTTTCCAAATAAGATAACATTTACAGGTACCAGGAATTAAGACCTGATATTTTGGGGGGCTATTATCAGCCTACCACAGAATGTGTTTTAGGGGGTTTTTGTTGTTTTGTTTTTTAGACCTTCATTTTGTTCTGGAACTTGCTGTCAAAACAGAGTGGACTGTGGCTTTTAGCACCCCAAATGACATACTTATTTTCTTGCAGTAACCACCACTTTTTAGTTGAACCCTATACCAGGGAATAAAATGTATTGCATTCTAAAAGCACAACAGAATTGACCTAAAAGCCTCAGATGCCGAGCTACTTAATTGAAATACCCGTCAGGAAAACACCACATTGGTGAACAAGACTGATTGAATTGTGCTTCGACTCCATGGCACTGCTTCAGTTTGGGGCAGTCTTGGTTTCGTAGCACTTGCTCAGTCTGGTTGGTGCTTGGTCAGGCCAATGTGTCCTATTCGTTGTTCCAAGGAGACATTACCTGTAGGCACTCTTAGTCTCTGCTTCTACTGTAGAGCTCCTAGTTTAGAATGATTTCTCTGGGGTCTTCCTCAGTGCTTGTGACATAGTGACATTGAGTTTTCACATATAAGTGTATGTGAAAATGTATACTATTCATTTATGTTATGTATTCTTAATGTATTCTAATGGTGTATTTGAGCATGTTACATGTAACAACATTGATTCATAGCAAGCATGCTGCACAGATCTCCACGTAGTATTAGAGGAATGGATCATCTAGAGAAATTTAAAGTAGCCAACTCTATTTTGGCTTTTGGATATTATTTCGATAGTAGCTTTAGGGATTGCCTGAACCTCAGTATGAGAATAATTTTTGTGAGCATCAATTATAGCCAAAAAAGATTTTTTTAAAAGCTGTAATTTTCTTTTCCTCAGTCATTATATTAACTAGCTTAAATATTTAAATGTTGATAACTGAGCGGTTTGGCATAGGAAGAGAATTTTCCAAAGGGAAGTGGAAGCCTCATTCCCTTTGTCCTGTAACCTTCCTCCCACCGTGCATGATGTTCATTAGCTCTTCTGTGCAACCAGAGAGCACAGCTGCCTCTGCTCTGCTAGTTGAGGATGTGAGCAGTGTGAAGAAGTTCAGCATGAAGACGAATTACTGGGAAAGCCAGTAGTCAACACTTGATTAAAAACTTATAGACTTCCTGAATTCTGCATTGAGAATTAAAGTCATTTGACTTCATGTTACCTGCCACAACTTACTGTAGGGTTTTGGTTTTTGCAACTTGGATAATAAATTGCATGGTACTTATAAATTTTTCATGTTCTTTTAATGTCTATAATGCAATCAATGGAAGAATTTAAATGATTATATCATTGTTTGATGAGTACGTGAAATAACTGCATTAGTGTCATGAAATGTGCAAATGTCCACTTGGCTGTTTTATTACAAAAAGTGTAAGAACTAAAGGGAAAAAAACCTGCTGTTAGTTCAAAGGAAATACCAAAGATAACTTTTAAAATTAAAACCTGTTCTGTGTAATATATTAGATAAACCATTGGGAGTAATTGCTGGTTGAAAATGCTGGGTAAATACGAGCAAGGGGGGCCCTTATTTACCTGAGAGCAAAAAATTACATATCTCAACATCTGCTAGTTGTTCCAAACGTCATATTTATTCTTTCAGAAGAACTGACAGTGAAAAGGGGCGGGAGGAAAAGGGGGTGAGTAAGTGAGGTAAGCCACATCCACCTAATCATTTGAGAACTTAATTGACATATGACTTTCAGGTTTTGACCAAAGAGTGTACAGAGATTACTGCCTGTTGAAAACATTCTGAAAATATTCTTAGTAAACACATGTAAGGAAGATTTACTAATGAATTAATTCACATTCATATGTCTCACTGCATTTTTTAAAGTTCTTATGAATCTGTCCTAGAGTATCCATTTTTCAATAAAAATGGATATGTGGGGACTTACAACTTTAAAATCTTCAGGGCTGGGCTAGAAGATGAAGAGCGTTCTTTAAGTACGACTGTGCGATCCGGTTCCGTGGGAAAGGCCAGCCCTCCGTCCCAGGTGGTGTTGGTGGCCGTGCACACTGGATGCAAGGACGCCTCGTTCTCGGCGTGGCTGCATTCCTCCTTTGTCAGGTCCTGTTCATCCGAAGGTGCTCATTTATGTTTGTGTGAGTCACCCTCTGTAGGTAAATTGTCCGTGAGACCAGTGATTCCATCCATCAGCAAATTATCCAGAAAACGCTGCCTTTGCACGTTGTGACAGGTCGTGTCACTGGTGGAGTCACCGCTACTCCAGTGGTCTAATTACCCTGGCAAGTTGTCTCCTGTGCCCAGCGCTGTTGTCTCGTTGCCTTGGCATCTCAGCTTTGTCTTCTCGTTACCTTCTTTCTCTCTCAAGTAAAGCTCAGATTTACAATTTCTTTAAACCTACCCCCACTTAACCCTGTGTTTTCACCATCCTCCTTATTTTTGACTGGCAGTATCATCCGGATAAACAAAGTGCAGATGTGCCAGCAGGAACAGTGGAGGAATGTATACAGAAGTTCATCGAGATTGATCAGGCGTGGAAAATTCTAGGGAATGAAGAGACGAAACAAGAGTATGACCTGCAGCGGCATGGTAGGTGCTTGTGGTGAAGAGCCCCGGCGTGCGGGCACCTTCTCTGGAGCACAGTGTGCGGCCATCCCTGGGGAGCGTTTTCCAGCATTTGCACCTCGTTGTTACTGCCTTCTTCACTACCCCCACCATTGTTTTTAATTACGCCCTATTCTTAGTAGTGATTACTGTGTATCCACCGAGAAGTTAACAAAACTACTAAGATACGGCTTCTTGCGAAGCTGCGAAAGCTACTTTTATAACTAATGGAAAATGTTTAATTAAACATCCCTAATTACTGTGTTTTGTATGTTTAAAAACTTATTAAATTTAATTATGTACCGATTAAAATTTTAATTAGAGCACTTTTAAGGCTATAAATGACAGTGTGAAGGAAGCTACCATATGAGGTAACAGAAAGCATTCTGGTCTCTGAGCTTGTTTTAAGCTAGGTTTCATGATTATCTCTTGAATAAAGTAGTTCTTATAAGACTCCTATAAATGGTATTTTAGGAATGAACATTTCCCAAGCAGTTTTGTAAGTCAGTTCTTTTATGCATTTCAGAAAATAGCTTCTTTAAACAGTGACAAGCTCTTGTGAGAAACAAAGGGAGAAATGTAGGTCAGGTTTGTCACACATGGACTGCGGTTACACAAAGTGATAGGCTGTCTTTCAGCACTGGCCTTGGGAGAGGGGTCCATCAGCCTCCTGCTTGAACCCTCAATATGCACCATACATGTTAATGGGGGAGTCAATACTCAGTTGCAGCCTGTGGGGAAAACACTCAGCTGCACTCTGCAGTGGTGCACGAGGCTCGGCATTGACTCGCGTGCGGATGAAAGCTCCGTCTCTGCAGCTGACTGTTGAACCCGTGCACACCGTCAAACCTAACTAAATGATTTTAAAACTCATACAACTGTGGTTATGAAAAGTTCATCTGGAAGTCAAGGCTGAATTTATAAAACACATCATTATAGGGTAAAGCCAGTGATATATATATATATAGAATATCCACATTTATTTTCAGAGGGAGTTGTAGCAGTACAATTAAGTATTTCTTACAGTGTTTGTTTGATACTTCTGTGTGTAAAGGCTGCGCGAGCTCTTTGTCCATGTACTGGCCTGTTTGTTTTCAACGGTGACTTTCATAACACTGGTCAGCTCTGAGTTCCTTCTACTTTTTAAAAGACTGATCAGCTTATTTTTTTAAACGTTAAGAAAGTGACGAGTGTATCTTTGCAATGAATTGGGATTAATTTTCAAATAAGGCTTGGATATTTTGTCCTGCCTCTATTTGGTACATATATGAGGAGCTATCAAAAGTTGTATTTCTTTGGTAAATGTGTTTATACTTCTGGGACAGCGTGAGAACTTGGGCCCGAGAATAGAAAATACTGAGTGGCCAGGAACCTGAGAACCCCAACACCAGTAACAGTTCTGGCAAAAGAGTATAGAGGTGGTTTCATTTGAGGATGAATTCTATCCATGTATATATCTTTTTAACCTTGGTTCACATGACATAGTTTCTGTGAAAGTATTGAAACTCATACACGAGTGTGTTGTGTGTGGGAAGTTATCTGTGTTTCTAGAACTGCCAGTTACACTGGACTTGATTGTTGTCTCTGGGTGCTTTTGCATGTTTTTTTATCAGTCTTGACCCTGTAGGGTGCTGATTTGCTTAAGCTAAGGATAATGCACACGACTCCACCCTGAGGGGTGCAGGGTGTGTGCTGGCGCTGTCCTCCGCGTTTTTGCTGCCCGAACACCTGTGTTCTGTTAAGAAGCTATCAGTGAAACTGACTAGACGCCTGCTGTCTTAGGAGAAAAGAGATCAGGAGACAGCAAGAATCAAAAAGTATTCTGTCTTGCTATGGTATAGGGCAGGGTAGACCAGAGGTGGAGAAAAATAGGAAGCAGAGTTTAAAGTGGGTAATAGAATGTCATGAAGGAAAGTTTAAAGAGATTTTGGAAAAACAATGAACATCTTCAAGCCTTTTTCATTGCCTTTGAGAAGTCGTTGGAATGTGGATTTCTTTTGAGCTTGCAGCCCTTGGTTTTAAATTTTTAATAGGAGTAACTGTGGCCTGCTGTTTCATAGGGGACTAGGTCATTGATAAAGTCACTAAAAAATTTACACAAACCAAATACAGTGAGAGCTGGGCCTGATTCATGATTCAGATAAACAGGCTGATCATCCTCTGTTTGGGATTTATATAATGTCAGATTGCTTTACAAGTTTTCAGGCAGGCTGAATTGGGCTATCTAGAAGAAAAGTAGAAACACTTCAGATCTAAGTACTAAATATTTCCTTTGTTACCTGAGGCTCCAAATAGTGAAAATGCTTTCTTTGAGTTTTAAATTGAGATTGGCTTGCTGTTTAGATAAGAAATGGAAGTTGATTACTGGAATATAGCTTGCTGTTTTTAAGTTTCATACTAGAGCAATTTTAAAAATCTCATAATTAGCCTAGTTTCATATCGTCATTTGTTTTGACATTAATTTTTCCTTCTTGACCCATTTTCATTAAGGGGCCCCTCAAAAGAAGGAAATGAACTTGAACTTCTAACAGTAAGGATTTTGATTTGATAGAAGGAAAACCTTTGAGAGTGATAATTTGTTAAAGACCAAGATAGGTTACCACCAGAGAGAGAATTTGTTATAACCAGGTCAGAGCACTCTTTTTTTCTGGGTCACCCCCTGGGGACATGCAAGTAGCTTTGTTATACACAGTTCTTTTTGCATGTAGTGATAGTTCATTGTAGAACTTTCTTTTCTTAGGGTATGCTTTAAATATGTTTGTTTCCTGCCCTCCATTAACTGGGAGTATAAAATAAATTTGAGGCAGGAGATGTTTTATTGGCTGATGTTGAATGCATTCTTGTATCAGTGTTTCACAGCTCATGGTGCCCTGTTGTAAGGAAAGCCTCATCAACATTGCCCACAATCATTTATTTCTCTAAAGGTCATTTAAAGGAGCCTGTGACACCCATATTTCTTTGCTTCACAAAAGAAATTATCAAATGAGTTCTAAAAAAGAAAAAGTCCAGGGTAGATAACCTAAAGTACGTATATACTTTTTTCTTCGTTTCCACTTTTGTATTTCTAGTTGACATTTTAAGGCAATGTTAGCCAGGCTGCAGAATAGCAAATCTAAAAACTGATGATATTCAGTTCCTAGATGTACATTTTGAAAGCAGTGTTAACTAGTGGATTTAATCAATTAGTTCCAGTTGGCATATTTACCTTATTGTTTCTAAAGATGCTTCCAAAGGCTGCTTTCCATGTTCTCTTGAAAGGCATGTAGTTATTCAAGATTAGGCTTTGCATTTTAGATGACCCGATGAGCACTTACGGAAAATTTTTTTGAGATTTATAAAATGTTTTCATGAATATCTGTTGAATAGATTTTGGTGCCTTTATAAATCTTACAGAGGTTTTTCTCATATGTTAAGCACGTGCAAACACATCAGAAGTATATCATGGGAAAATAATAGGGATCATGATTGAATAACTTTGTAATATGACAGTCACACACATCTCTGAGGTCTCAGTGACCGTAGAGTGTGACACAGCTTGTGAGTTAGGTTACTTCTTCGTGGCCTGAAGAGGAACAAACCTTCATGAAGTCAGTCCAATTAAATCATGTTTTAAAAAACTAAGGGGATTGTGTTTGGGAATCCTTGGTGGTATGTTATTTTGTGTTAAGATGTATCTTGGTTTTGTATTAGTAAATTATTTTGGTAACATGGAGCCTCTGCTCTAAGCAATTGGCCAAGTACTTAGATGTCAGAAACAGCCTGGCTCAGAAGGAGTTTGGGCTAGACATTGTGAAGTTGGTATAACTCTACTCAGAGCTAGTCAGCTGGATAGAAGAGGTCATTTCTGGTGTTGTGGTATACAGTTCACCTCCTCTGTTTCATAGGATAAATATTTGAGAACAGGAGGTAAGCAGATCCCCGTGGACCCAATGAGAAACACATCTTAAAACACCAAAATTTATGTTAGATAGCTGAATCAATATGTAATATCTTAAGCTCAAAATAAGAACCCTTTCTGAAAAGCAAGTTAAAGGTAAAAACTGATTAGTTCCATAAAAAGGGAAATAATACTTGCAAATGTTGTTAATATGAATTTAACCATTAGGAAGGATATTTGTGTAAATTGTGTGCTAAAATTGACCCTTACAAATATTTGCTGTGGCCAGATTAGGGTTTCCTTTTATGGTCATATCAGTGTTTCCATTTGATTTTAGGAATTTGAAAATGTGCTTGAGGTAAAACTTGAAGATAAGCTTCAGTGGCTGTGTGTGTGTGTGTGTGTGTGTGTGTGTGACTGTCTCTGGGAAAAGTAAATACGTGAATCGATGCAGAAAATCCATCTAGACAGTCAGGGCCTGGCATTTTCTTCAGAGGGAGGAGAGAGCAGATGAAACTTTCTGCAGATTCTCCCGCTCCGTTTTGTTTGTTACGAGGAGGTGACTACTCACATTATTTGTTACTTCTTCTTAAATGCAGATAACTGTTTTTGCCATGAAAGCATACTTTAAGATCATTTCTCAATGATTTTGACTAAAATTTGGCTAGTTTCAAATAATACTGTAGAAACCTATAGGCAAGATCATGATAATAATTCTGGTATCTGAGGACATAATGGGGGGTTCTGATTTAATAACTGAGGATTTTAGGAAGTATGTCTCCAGCTGTCACCTCCCCTCCAGTGTCTGTTTGGGAACTTGTCCCGATTGAAGTCAGTGGGTCCAAACCAAGCCTGGGCCCCCTTTCTCATCCCTCGATTTCTCCCAGACGTGAAGCTGGTTCCTGTAACACTCCGACTGCTTCTCCTTTGCTCACGACACAGCCAGTGAGGTAGAAACAAGTGCTGGCGTTCCTTGTATGTTTTTCGGTGTGATCTTATTTTCACAGCTACCATAGCGGTCCGTACCAGGATTAGAACACATGTCCAGATCGCTTTCTTGGCTGCTAATTGGCTTCTCCCACAGTCTTGCATTTTGATTGGCTTAGCTTTCTTTATTGTTATTCCTGAATAACTTTTATAACCACTCCCTCCCCCATCTCACCTTTACCTGTTTGCCTGAATTTAAATGAGACAGAAGATTTTAAGTTTGTCCCTAATTACTTTTTCTAACCTTAACACCATTCACAAAACTAATGTAAACCTTCTCCCCTGGGCAGTGTAGGGTACCCAAACACACCTCCTTATGCCGTTTGTCATTACTCAGAACTCCCTCCCATTCGGACTCTTCACAGTACTCTATTCAAGTGCCAACTCAAGTCCACCTGCCTCCCTCCCCAAACCGCCAGAAAAGCTTCTCTGACATTCTAAGCCACCATCACTTCTAACCTCTGAATTCAATCCACAAATTACTTTGAACTTTTTCTGTTTCCCAGCTCTCAGTTCTGTTTGATACTTCAGAAGGTAATTATATTGATATGGTTTTGATAGTAATGGGTCAAATTTAATGGGTCTGACAATAGCAAAGTACTTCGAACTTCACATTGACAAGTCCAGACAAAGTCAAGAGTTGCTGCTTTCCTGCTCTGAAGCTCCCCTCCCACCTTGCCAGCAGTGATGGTGCAGACAGGTCAACACAGACATCATGGAATAATAAGAGTTAAAATAGCTGCCATTTACCGAGCACTGGAACTGTGGTCATTGTCTTTTACTCATTGTTTAACAACCTTGTAAGGAAGAAGTAATATTTTCCAGAGAAAGAATCTGAAGCTCAGAGGGGTTAACTAATTTGACTAAGGTTGTTTAGCTAGTATAGCGGGGGAATTCAAAGATATTCTGTGACTCTTTTTTTTTGTACTTACTGATTTGGGGGGTGGCAAGTGGCGGGGGGAGAGAGACATCAATTTATTGTTCCACTTAATGCATTCATTGGTTGATTCTTGTATGTGCCCTGACCAGGGATCGAAACTGAAACCTTGGCGTATCGTGAATGAAGCTCTAACCAGCTGAAATACCTGGCCAAGGCCTCATTCTCTGACTCTCACTCGTTGCATTAGGCAGCCACATTTTGAATAGGTATGTACCACTACTATTTTGGTCAAGAATGAGGAATATTTGAGGGTCAGAATGAGAGGCCAGGCCTACACCTGCTGCTGTTCTACCTGTTCTGTAGTGAAACGTGAAACGCATTCTGGGTTTTATTCGGTACATTTCATGAGAACTGCTTTAGGCTTAGCTTATAAAAGCTCTGCAGTTCTTCAGGTCCATAAATGAACTCCAGGTTCGTAATTTTTCTTTGATACAGAAAGCCTTGCAGTTGTGACTCTGACTCTGTCTGGGAAAGGATTATAGAGCTTCATAAGTTAATAAGCAGGCTTTCAGTTAAACGTTGGCTGATTCTGAATCTCTTATCAAAGTAGAGGCTGTTCCAAGAACAGAGACTGTTAAGGGCAAGGAAACTGATTTCCTTCGAATCATTTCTGATGTGAAAAATTGAATCGTATAGTGAAATGATTTTTTAAGAATGAGGTGATTGTTTAGAATTGTTACTTGGCTTTTCAACAGCAAGATACAAAGACCTAAAGGAACACACTCTTTGCTTTTAACATGCACAGATGACCTCTTTAAATTCAAAATAAACTTTAAATATCTTAAATGGCACAGGGATGGACACAGGGGACGACTTGCTCGATGAGAGCATTCTGGGGCCTTGGTCACCTGAGTGACGCGACATTAGTGCACCTGAATGCTGGGGACACCACTGCAGAGGGACTGAGACTTCTGGTCGATAGCAGGTTGATTGATACTTTTAGATACCTCAGCCATTATAAAGTTAAATTCCTGTCCTCTGTAGCTTTTTGTTGCTGTTGCTTATTTATTTATTTATACTTACTTATTTGAATTGTAGCTACAGTTAGAAAAAGTTTCCTGGGATTAGGAAGTATAATTATTTAGGCAGCAAACAAAGAGTTGTTTTAGAAATTTTAGTATCATTAAGAGGAAGTTTAAAAGGACTGGAATTCCATTGTCTTGTAAGAACTAAGAAATATTTATTGATTTCCAAATGGAGCTGAAAAAAAAAAAAAACCTTTCCTCTTTTAGAAAGTTGTGAATGACCCAGCGAGAGCTCTGGTAAAGCTTTACTGAACCAAGCTGCTAATAGTTATTTAATGTTATTCTTCAGTGTGAAAGGATCTCTGTAGATTTTCCTTTTAATCTCTTTGAATTGAAGGCTCATAAACCTCTCTGATGAGTCCTGCCTGTGTTGTCTTAGATCCCCCCGTTGAGACAATGGAGCCACAGAATTCTTTCACCTCTTGTTGTCAGACAAATCCAATAGAACACAAGGTCAGAAGGGCCTATGCTTCTAAAGGTTTAAAGATTCTTTTTCAAGTAACCACATAAATTATTTGATTTCATCATTATATTCCTCAGGAATCTCTCTTTAATTATAGTGCATTGCCTTCTGCCATAGACGTAAATATAGTTGGAAGTTTTTCTTGTACCCATATTTGGTTAAGTAATACCAGCACTGCACAAGGTGTGAACAGACCTCCGATGTTCCTAGATACCTTAGCCAAAGCTGAATCTATTCACTTCAAAAGAATTGGGAATCATGTCCCAAGATAGAGTAGGCCAGTGCCTGGCAATTCATTTTCTATCTAGCGCCTGGGGTGGGGGGGTTGTTTTGTTTTGTTTTGATGCCATCCATAGCTAAAATTCAGATTTAAATCTAGCCTTTATTCCTTTAATTAAATCACTTTCTAAGTTGGTTTATGTTCACTCAACATTTTTAGTAGTGTCATCTTAACCGGAAAATTTTGAGATAGGATTTCTATTCTCACAGATACTTACTGAGTTGGCCAAAAAGTTCCTTTAGTTTTTTTCCGTATGATGGCTCTAGTAGTACTCATTGTCTTTAACTTCATTTGATACAGTTTTGTTAGATTGTATTGTGACACCTGTCACATCAGTGTGCATTTACAAAGAAACTGATCAGAATTGGTGAATTTTGGTGCAGCTATTTTAATATTGAAGAAGTAAGAAAATACACAGCATTTTCAGTGTATTATGTTTTATTATTGCAAGAAAGGTAAAAACGCCACTGAACGCCCCCCCAAAAAAAAATTTGTGCAGTGTATGGAGAAAGTGCTGTAACTGATTGAACATGTCAGAAGTGGTTCGTGAAGTTTCTTGGTATTACTGACATCTTGACCAAATAATTCTTTGCTATGGGGCTGTCTTATGCATTGGAAGATGTTTAGCACCCTAGCTTCTACCCACTAGAGACAAATAGTGGAAGATAGCCAACAGACTCAAAATATCCAAATCAATAAAGTTGGGTGAAAATGAAAAATCTTTTATTTTACAGAAAAAAATCATACAGACTTTTTGGCCAATAAAATCTTTCTTTGTAACGAGCAAAAATATTTACATTATATAATACTCAAAAGAAAACCAATTGATCTCTTTTGCACATGCCATGCCTGATAGACAATTATCAAAGCTGATCATAGGGTTCCTATTAAGTTACTTTAAGGGCTAGGGATGAATTAAATTTTCTAATTACAACTACAGTGGTGGAAAAGCAGAGACCATTGCTTAAAAAGAAAAAAACAGCCCTGACTGGTGTAGCTCAGGGAGTTGGGTGTTGTCCTGCAAACCAAAAGTTTGCTGGTTTGATTCCCAGTCAGGGCACATGCCTAGGCCGTGGGCCAGGTGCCCAGGTTGGGCCATGGGACAGGCAAGTTATCCATGTTTCTTTCCCTCTCTTTTCCCCTCACTTAAATAAATAAAATCTTAAAAAAGAAACTTAAAAAAGGGGGGTGGGGATCCAAGATGTCTATGGAATGGGTGGCACTGGCACTCAGCTCGCAGGACCAAACTGGAATTACAATGAACACATAGAGCAATTAATACGAATAACCAGCTGAACACAGGCTGAAGAGAGGTCTTGTCACCAAGGATTTGCAGAAAGCCCCACTGAGACTGGCATGAAGGATGGAGACACGAGAAGGGCTGACCCCATTCCCACTGCAGTGGCTGAAATTCCAGAGGGTGAGCTCAGTGCAAAGGCTCCTCTTGAGAAGAGTGGGGTCTCAGTCTGAAGCTGGGTTCCTCAGCCCCGAGTAACAGAGCTGGGAAGAGGGGCCCATAGAACACCTGGCTATGAAAATTAGCAGGGATTCTGCCCACCATGGAGAGATGGCTAGAGACCTAGGAACCCTCTTAAAGGGCCAATGCAAAAAATCTTGTTCACCGCCACTCACCCTGGGGTCTGTCAGGAGACGGGCAAAGTGGACTAAAGCCATGTGAGGAGAGTCTGGGGTTTGTGGCTCTGGAGAGAAAGCTGAAGGACAGCTGCCAGGATCTCTGGGCTGCGTTCTTCTCCCACACCACAGACACCATCTCGGGTGGAGCACTGCCTCCACAGGGCATCAGCCTGGGGGAAAGCAGTAGTCCTAGCTCTGGACTCCCAGTTGCCCCCACCCTAAGGAGCTTGCTCCCAGCTGACAAGGCAACTGCCTGGACCCAGGTGTAGAGGTCTGGGCAGACTCAGGGGGTGTCGGTGACTGAGCCGTGTGGCTTTAGGTCAAGGGCCATTCCTCCCACTTCACCACCAACCTGACTAGTGCCTGCCTTTTACAAGAATCCACTGGCCCCATTCTCTGTGCTCCTGGTGGCCCCACCCTCCCAACTCCTGGTGGCTCTGCCCTGCCAGTTCTGGGCAGGCTCTGGGACAGACTGAATTCTGTGGCCCCAGGGAGGGGGCCACTTCCTCTCAAGCCTGACTGGGATCTCCCCCTCACTAGCCACATCCTCCCGATACCCAGTGGCCCAGCCCTACTGAGATTGGGCTCCTGGCAGAGTCTGGGACAGACAGAGTAGTGTGGCTCTGGGACAGGGGCCATTTGTCCCTCGCTCACCAACTGATGCAGAGTGCTCCCTTCACACAGCCAAATCTTGGTCTTCTTGGGCCTGATAAACTCTTCTGGCCTCACTCTGATGACTCCCTGAGACCCTGCCCCACCACAAAGGTGTCAAACTATACTGCAAGGCCATGGTAATCAAAATAGCACGTACTGGCATGAAAGCAGACTTATAGATCAGTGGCAGAATAGAGAGCCCAGAAATAAATCCACAGCTTTATGGTCAGTTACCATTTCAGCTTTTATGGTCAATAGGTTAAAGATAGTCTATTCAATAAGTGATTTTAGGGACTTGGAACAGATACAGGAAAATGAATCGAGAACCACCTTACACCACACACGAGAGTAAACTCAAAATGGATTAAAGGCAAATGTTAGACTCTAATCCATAAAAATCCTAGAAGAAAACATAGGCAGCAAAATCTCAGACATTTCTCGTAGCAATATTTTTTCAGATATATCTCTTCAGGCAAGGGAAACAAAAGAAAAAAATAAACGAAGGGGATGACATCAAACTTAAAAGTTTTTGCACAGCAGAGGAAACTCAACAAAATTAAAAGACAGCCCACTGAATGAAAGAACATATTTGTCAATGATATGTCTGATAAGGGGTTAATATCCAAAATTTATAAAAAACTTATACAACTCAACACCAAAAAACAATCCAATTAAAAATCAGCAGAGGACCTGAATAGACACTTCTCCAAAGAGGACATACAGATGGCCAATAGACATGAAGAGATGGTCAACGTCAGCAATCATCAGAGAAATGGAAATTAAGACTACAAGGAGCTACCACCCCACACCTGTCAGAATGGCTATCAGTAAATCTACAGACAGGTGTTGGCAATGGTGTGCAGAGAGGGGAACCCTTTTGCATTGTTGAGGGGAATGCAGTCCGGTGCAACCACGGTGCAAGCAGTATGGCGTTCCCTCAAAACGTTAAATGGAGCTGCCTATGACCCAGGGATTCCACTTCTGGGAACATATGCACCCCTGTGTTCATCGCGGCCCTATTTACAACAGCCAAGATTGGAAGCAGCCCAGGTGTCCATCAGTAGATGCGTGGATAAAAAGGCAATGGTACATTTACCACTGTTTTGGAATGCTATTTGGTTATTAAAAAGAAGAAAACCTTACCTTTTATGACAACAGGGGTAGTCCTGAAGATGACTGTGCTAACTGAAATACGCCAGTGAGAAAAAGACAAGTACCACACAATTTCACTCACACATGTAATCTAATGAACGAAATAAACTAACAAAATAGAAACAAACTCATAGAGAAAAGACTGACAGCTGTGGGGGGATGGGGCTAGGGAACTGAGTGAAAAGGTATAATGATAAAGCAAAAAAAAATCCTCACAGAGACAATAGTATGATGATCACCAGAGGAAAAGGCGGGGGTCGGTACAGGAGTGTGAAGGGGGACAAATGACTGGAGGCAGTGAACACACAGTGTACAGATGATGTATTATAGCTTGACATACATCTATGTATTATATTTTCAAAACTTGTTACATTACCATCCTTTCAGAGAATATACACTTTCTTTGGGGGCTCCTAATTTCTTTCCCCTAACTTTTGTTTCCTTATTTCTCTTTAAAAAATGTAGCCACTGGAGTCTCCACACACGACCTTTAAAACTCTTTATTGAAATGTCATGCCTACACAGAAGTGGACCAACCCTAAAAGTACAGCTTGGTGGACTTTCAGGGTACACACACCCCTCTACCCAGTGCCCCTAAGGCCCCAGCAACTCTCACTACTCGCTGCTCCCTCCCCCATGCCCTGCACCGCCATGTGTTCATTCGTGTTACAGTGATCCCTCACCTATCGCAGGAGCTACGTTCCAGAGACTCCCGCAATAGGTGAAAACCCACGAAGTAGTGGTGTTATATTTATTTTATTATTTATATATTTTTTAAGGCTTCATAAACCCTTCCCACACTCCTATAAACCCTTCCCACACTCCTATAAACCTTTCCCCCAGTCCTATAAACCTTTCCCACTCTCTTATTAACCTTTCCCACACTCGTATAAACACTTCATATGCTCTTAAACACTTCCTACACTCTTAAACCTACGTAATCTTAACAACATAAAATTCTATATGGGTACTCACCAGTGAAGTATACTACAACTTGAATGATGAAGATCAGGAATTATGTAGCTGTGCAGTATTGATGGCAGTGAAGGTGATGATGGTGAGATGAATGTGCTGCACGGCCAAGAAGAGCATCACAACTTGTCTGAAGGCACTTCATCAGGCACTTCATCAGGTGTTGCAGTGTCTTTGCCTGGGCTGTAACTTCTATTTCCACTAAAGGCGTGGGTGTAACTGATCTCTTCGGCCGGGTGACTAACAACATACTTAGGGGGAGTTGCTGGCGCTGCTTTTTATCTGCAGAGGCAGCTTCTCCGGGCAGAGAAACGCTCTTGAGTCCAAAGCGTCTCTGAAATTTGTCAAACCAGCCCTTGCTGGCACTGAATGGGGTTGGTCTGGTGGGAGAAGCACTCAACAGTCCTGCTTCTGCATAGTCGTCCTCGTCTTCATCATCACCATCGTGAACGTCCGTGCTTTGTGCAAAACTGTCATAAAGTTTCTTGACCTTTGTCTGGATGGTGTTGGTATCCGGTGAGATACTCTTCTCCCTGCGGTCATTTATCCACAGGGCCAACACGGACTCCATCCTCACAATGGCCTTATTGCGGGAAGTGACCACCGACTTTGCAGTCTTGTTAAAAGTCATTGTTGCCTTAGACCTAATATTCGCCTTGTCTTTCTTTATGTAGCCAACAGTAGATTCGTCGATCCCGTAATGGCGGCCTACAGCCGTGCAGCTTTTGCCTTTAACATGTCAAGAAGTTCCACCTTTTCTTTGATCGTAAGCATATTTTTCTGGTGCTTGCGTTCACTGCCAGAAGCCTTAGAAAGCGCAGAACATTTGGGTGGCATCATAGGGCTTGAAATAAATGGAAACTTTTACCAAAATTTCACAAAAACACAACACCTCAGAGCAACACTACGCACATGGATCGGACGTGGATGTGGACAAGGAGAAATGCTAACCGCAGGGGAACAGTGCGGAAGAGCAGACCAAGGTGCGGTCACTGAGCCAATCAGCACCCAGGATACAGAACACAGTGCTCTGGTTGGTCGCCTTCCATTCCATAAGCCAATAGTGTGCCCTGTACAATCTCACGTCGGCAAACTTGCGCAGGCGGAAGTGGCCTACTGCATTTCCATCGCGTACAGTATGGTAGTCATCCTCTGATGATATACATACTGTATTTTACTTTGATTTAATATTATAATATTTTTGAATTAACATTTTTATTTTTTAGGCAAAAATAAGTAAATCATAAATATTGTATAAATACCTATATATCACAAAATCCCACAGTATAGCGAAAACTCTGTGATACAGGATTAGATATATATATATATTTAAAAACCATGATACAGCGAAGCCACAATAAGTGAACAGTGATATAGCGAGGGACGAGTGTACTGACTTTACAGCCAGAACCCCCACAGAAACTTACACCGTCCGCACATAGTGTGGAACGATCAGATCAGTACAGTGCAGATGCTTACACAGCCTCAACCTGGTAATACTTGAGTACACGCCTCTTACCTCTGGTGCTAACCATTACCAACCATTTTGGTGTTCTCTTTTCCCTTTTACCGTAAGGTCTAAATGGATCTTTCAACTAAGAAATAGGTAGGCACTCTAAAGTCCCTGTACATAAAGAGGAAAAAATAGTAAAAATGTGAAAGCCACCTTTTTGAGTAGGTAGAACATTAGGGTTCCACATTAATATAGAAATAGTAACTGGGAGACAATAACAATAGCTTCCTAGTAGAGAATCAGTACAATACAAAGCTGACTTGCTTCACAGTGATACTTAGTGACTTATTTTAAAATGAAAAGTGCATAATGGATATATATGAATGGTTTGTCTTTTTGTATATAAATTATTATAGGTGTCCAAAATAAGTCAGATTAACAAGGTTTATTCATTTTGTCATTAAGTCTTCCTTGTCCGATTTGCTTTAGCTGATATCAGAGACATTGGATATCTGTAAGATATATAGGTGACTTGATTGTAAATCATTTATATCTGGTTTTCCCCTTACCAGGATCTGTTAAGTGCCAATTACTCCTATTCTTCCAATGTAAAATTGTGTTTCATTTCCCTATTCAAGCAAACTGTCCTGGTCCCTCTGAGTAAAAAATTGAAACATGTGATAAGATTTTTTCCCCTCTATCCATGAAACTTTTAGTAGAACTTTTAAAAAAAGGAATACTGCTCTGGCCAGCATGGCTCAGTTGGTTGCGTATTGCTCCACAAAGCAAAGTGTCGCCGGTTTGATTCCCCGTCGGGCCCAAGCCCAGGTTGCAGGTTCTGTCCCCCAGTTCATCTTGGAAACAAGAGGCAACCAAATGATGTTTCTCTCCCTCTCTGTTTCTCTCATTTCTAGAAGGAAAGAAGGAAAGGAAGTATGAGTAACATATGGTTAAGTCTACTTTGTATAGAATGTGGAAATTATTTTGTTTGTTCAGAAATTACTTAGCATGTTAGCCCTGGCTGAGATAGTTCAGTGGATTGAGCTCCAGCCTACAAACCATAAGGGCCGCTGGTTCAATTCCCAGTCAGGGCACATGCCTGGGCTGCAGGCCGGGTCCCCAGTAGGGGGGCATGAGAGGCAGCCACATGTTGATGTTATGCTCCCTCTCTTGCTCCCTCCCTTCCCCTCTCTCTCGAAGTAAATAAATAAAATCTTTTAAAAAAAAAGAAATTACTTAGCATATTGATACATTCTGCATCACCTAGTCCGTGGGCACACAGATATGGAAGAAGTACCCCTGACAACTAGGCTAAGTCTGTATCTTTGGATTTTAGGGATAATTTAATAAACTGTTGGTACCCAATCAATATGAAGTGATTATAATATTTGATATATCCAATAGAAAACCACAGTGAATTCAAAATATTATATAATCTTATCTATTTTAAGTTATATAACTCACCAATAAAGAACAGGCACTTATTAAACATAATTAAATGGCAGGCATTCACACAAGAGAACAAAAGGAAGCATTCTCACTGAGCGAAGAAGAACCTAGTGAGACAACTACAGAAAATTTCATTGGGTAGGAGTGGATTTTACTGGTGTCTTTTAAGCATTTACTTTTAGAAGAATGATACCAGCATGCAGGAACTATATAACATGCCTCTAATAATAAAGACAAGTGCTTCTCCTCTCTGGTTGCTTTCTTTGTCCCAAAATATACTTACTGTGGCAAGAGTGCGTGCTTATAACACCTGGACCTTACTCTTACCAAATTTAGCTGGAATTCCAGGCTTCTTCGGATTTTCCAGCTATAGGGAAAACTGGCCCAGGAAATGGCAGTGAACATCAACACAATACAGTTGTGTTGTGTGCTTACTGAAATATTTTAAAGTAATTCTTCCTTCAAAATACCTATTAAGTATGTTGTGAGCAAATAAAAATCAGATGACCAACAGTCATTACACATGGATAGAGCTTTATTCTTGAAAGTACTTTTAGCCAGATCTGATTTTATTGGTACAGCATCCTTGTATTAGTCTGTTTCATATGCCATAACTAAATTCCATAGACGAGGTCGCTTAAAGAACAGAAATTCCTCCCATTTCTAGAGGCTCAGAAGTCCAAAATGAAGGTGTCGGTCAGTGTGGTTCCTGGTGAGGTCTCCTCCTGGCTCGCAGACAGCCTCTTTCCAGCTGCGTCCTCCTGTGATGACTTCTGTGCACACGCGTGGAGAGAACCTCCCCCTTCCTTGAAAGGCGCCAGTTCCATCAGATTAGGACCCCACTCTTGCAACCATGTTTAATCTTCATTACATCCTAAAACCCTTATGTCTAAATACGGTCACATTGGGGGTTGGGCTTCAGAATATGGATTTGACGGGGTGGGGTGAGAGGTGGTCACAATTCAGTCTGAAGCACCTGAACTGAAGTAGATAAGTTAGAAGATTACTTGATATCTCTCAAGTTAGAAAGCTACTAAAATATTAGAACTAAGATTCAAATACAGTTACTTTTACTCAGCTCCATGTTGCCTCCCTTAGTTACTAATACGGTTTCTCTGACAAAATAATCCTGTCACATAAAATAGAGGTCACTAATTGATCACAAAGAATTATCAAAATCAACTTCATGGTTTTACATGTGTATTTGTGAAAAATGATAGATTTTGACTGTTAAAGTTTGTAAGTGGTATGCTCTAAAATTTTTAGTCAGCTGAAGTCAGGGAGCTTTAAAACCTCTATAAAAGTAGTAATTTAAGCTCTGGGCAGTGTGGCTCAGCTACTTGGAATGTCAACCCATAACCAAAAGGTTGCGGGCTCAGTTCTGGTCAGGGCACATGCCTAGGTTATGGGTTTGATCCCCAGTCTGGGCACATATGGGAAGCAACCAATTGATGTCTCTCTCTGTCATCTCAGTGTTTCTCTGTCTCCCTTCCTCTCTCTAAAAGCAATGAAAAATAACGTCCTTGGGTGAGAATTTTAAAAAATGTAAAAAGAGCAGTAAGCTATGTTTTAAAGTGGTATTAGAGTTATACTGACCAGGCTGGGGTGGCCTCTTCAGCACTCTTCACGTTTATGATTAAAGTATCAAAATTAAGTGTATCATTTTATATTTTACAGAAGATGATCTAAGAAATATGGGACCGGTAGATGCTCAAGTATATCTTGAAGAAATGTCTTGGAACAAAGGTTGGAATGTCTTTTTTTCTTGATAGCCATAAACGAAAATATTAGGGATTTTCTCGAAGGGAAAAAAAATCTCAGGATATTTGGAATCTTAAAAAGAAATAATATGTTGGCTTTTGATACATGTGGTGTTTTTGTCTGGAATATTTGTTTCATTCTAAACTGTGGTTATTGATGGTTGATATCTCCTCCATAACTCATTTCTGGTTATTGTTCTCTTCTAATTAGATGTTAGGCACATCGGTTTCATGAGGTTTTCTTCTTTTAAACCACTTTGGTTTTTGGTTTACTCACCATCTGTGTGATAGGGAAAATAAAGAAGATCATTTTTTCTGCCTTTCCTATATTGACATTAGAGATGAATTTCCATTAGAATTTTTGTTTGTTTATATGGAATCACAAACTGTTAGGGGAAGCCTTTCAAAGTTATATTCTTCTACTTGGAGCTTGATTTTACACTCACTTTTTGATTGTGTCTTAGGAGGAAAATAACAATCTGTCACCCCCCCCTTTACTTACCATGGAGTTGTGGTTTTTGTTTTTTTACTTTCCTATTACTAGAATTTTAAAATCTAACTGAATTTTTCCGCTCTTGATAGTTCTGTAAGTTGCTCTAGTGTGACATTAAGTTCCTTTTTCTGAGTAGCTGTGAATACCACACTTCTGCATGTCTCTGGACAAATGAAGAAACCTTCTACAGCCTGGGGTACAAATTCCCTTGGGGTTTATAAAAATTTACCGATGAGTGTGAACAGGTAGAAGATAAACAGCCCATCCTTCCTGAAACCAAGTTTAATGAAATAGTTTTAACGGCAAATCCATAACTTCGTGTTCTTACAAAGCTGGATCTGTTGGCTCTGACGGGGGAGTGTGTTTCTGCCTGTGGGCCCCTCCCTTTCCTAAAGTGCCAGATGACCAGATTAAACCCTAAAGCAGAAATTCTGCGTTGCAACGAATGAATGGAGAACAAGGTTTTGTGTAACTGGGGCTCCCAGGGGTTGACACAATTTCTGGAGCAAAAACTGGAAGAGCTACTGCTGTGAAAACAGAATGCACTTGTGGTGTAGGCTTTCACTGCCGGGTCACGAGGGGACGGAATGGAACATGTCATCTATCAGGGACACCTGCCCAACTGAATAAACCTTTTGAAAATATCGTATTGCTGCCCTATCAATTAGTGTGCGTGTATGTGTATTTTATCTCTTATTACACAAACTAGTTCTTGCTGTAGTTGACATGGCTAGTATATTTTGTTTACTGTTCCGATAATGTGAAAAAAGTAAAAAATGGGTTTTGTAATTTTTTTCCTTCAGTAACACTTTAAAAATAATAATTTAAGATTTTTTACAAAAGAATATGGACTGGTGGTTCAAGCATCTGTTCAGTCAACAAAGGTATGAACTTCCTGAAAAGATACTGAGGGGAGTGTACAACTGAACTCAGGCATTGTTGTGACGTGTTGTTGTCCTTGAGACTTTACTAAAGTGAACTTGTCAGCAAGGAAGTCACAGAGGATCCCAGCCACAGCCATTGGAGTGGCTCTAAGCCTTCACAGTTCATCTCAAAACCACAGATTGTCCTTAGATGCTTATTTAAATTAAGGGTGTGGATAGTTCTTAATCCTTGTGAGAGAAGATACTGAGCAACAGTTGCATGAAGCCATTATTTTTGCAGGAATATTTAAAAACTAGTCACATAAGTTTTACAATTGAATTTGCAATACTGAGTTGTGTTTTGCAATTGAGAAGAGCATTCTCAGCAGATGGAGGTAAATAAAAAGTGGATCAACTGGGCGAGTAAAACAATGAAGATTTCTTCAGTCATTTTCAGAGTAGCCTTGGAAGGTGGAGATGTAGACCGGGCGAGTGAACGAAATGGCACGTGGTTGGTCCAAGGAGAGATGAACTGATGCATCTTAGTGTGCTTACGAGGCACACCGGAAGAGCTCCTGAGGGACCGAAGTTGAACCTGTCCCCTCACAGCGAATCTCACAGCTTGGCCGTTTTGTCTCCATTCATTACATTTGAAATGACGATTTCCATGAAGATATCTCTTTGTTTAGTGATAGATGTATAGTATAAGAAGAAATTTAACTAAAAATGGGAGTTTTTAGTGAGGCTTAACATTTGGAATCGTCTCTGACGAAACAACACAGTAGCCTACGGTGGCCTCTGCATCATTTACCGAGCACACGTCACCTCGATTATTTCTCAATGTTCACTGAGGTGGTAAAAAACAAGAGGGAGCTTTAGCTTAAGAAAACCAATGGCTATAGTATGTACATTTTTAGACAATTTAATAATAAAGCAATTCACTGTGAAAGCACGCTGTACCGTAACATGTATATTGGCTGGCACGGGGAAGGTGTTAGCATTTTTAAACTCAAAATGAATTTTTTCCCTGTGGAGAGAGAAGGCATTGTGGTAAGAAATAAAAAGCAGGGTGAGGTGAATGAATACATGTTTTCCTTAATGATAGAAGAAACACATAAAGTTGATTCATTTGATGCTAGTTTTTCAAAGGCCAGACTTGATTAGAGAACAAAAACAAAGCTGTTAAATTTGTTTCTTTTCTTCTCTTTTCTTTTAGTGGCATATGTTGAGATCTAAGTGTTAAAAAAAAATGAAATTTGAGAATTAAATGAAGATGTCTGATTTTAATAAATCATATCTTGAGACTTAGTTCCTTTATATAACAAATTACAACAATAGTAAAATAATGTGATCAGTAATTATTTTTCCTTTGACAGTCACCTCAGTGATATTAAAACTGAATGACCAGTAAATCAGAATTCTTCATCAGTTAAAGGACAGAGCATTTCAACTTCCCAGAAAAACGACAGACTTGATAAAATTTCCACATTAGTGCTCAGTGTTACACCTCACTGCCTTCTTTGGGCATCTCACTGCAGTGCCTGCCCTTTGATTCTTAAGTCATTTGGTTAACGACCAAACAGGTACACTCACAGAAAACACAGTGTAGTGTGCTTATATACAAGGTCTGTCCAGAAGGTATCCAGCCATGTACTATGAAAAAGAGACATTTATTGAAGCAGATACAAGAAACGGTGTACAAAGGACAACGCCGCCTCAGTCCCCTTCGAAGCACCACCTTGGGACCCCACACAGTTCTCCCAATCACTGCCCCATCGTATTTTCCTGAATCTCACTGATGGTCCAAAATATCTCTCCTTTCAAAGGTGATTTCAGTTTGGGGGAAAAGCTAGAAGTTGCAGGGTGCCAAATCTGGGCTGTCGGGGGGCTGGTTACCTGGTGATTTGATGTTTTGCCAAAACACTCTGCATGAGACATGATGCATGAGCAGGCGTGTTGCCGTGATGAAGCTGCCAATCACCAGTTGCCCATAGCTGCAGCCTTCTGAGTCATCTGAATAGTTTCCATGGAAGAATGTTCAAGCTTAATGCAAAATTTGATGCAGATTTGTTGCTCTACTCACTTTTAATACAATGTCCACACAGTACACATGCTCACCCAATGGTGTCTACAGCCCACACCGACGAGTACAGTGAAGTCGTTATTGTTCACACATGTGCATTCCAGTCCACTGTCCTTGGCTGCCGGGTTATATCAGTGTCATACAAACTGAACTTGTTATATTAACAATGGCTGGACTTTTTCTGGACCTCTTTTTTGAGTCAGGTTTCTTAAAATAGTGTACAACCACAGCAGAAATATTCACATGTTGAACTGGATAAACAGTCAAGTTAGCATTGTTTTCTTTAAAAGGAAATACTCCAGGCAAATGCATGCTCTTCAACAGTAAAACAAGTAGGGTTGGTTTTTTTCCCCTTTACAGTAATATTTTGGACACATTGCGAAGAATGTGAAATTTATATAAATGCTAAGAAAACAGGAGACTTCAAATAAATTTTTCCTGGGCCACTTCTGAGCATCTGCTGTCACCCCAAGATCTTTGAACTTACAGCTTCAGTGATCTCCACAGATAAAGATTCTGTGATGATTCTTAGAAACACTGCCCCATATGTTTCCAAGTTGTCATTTAATCTGTTTTGTATTTACTGAGGTGCTTCTTTTGTTTTGCAATTTGTGGAGTAAGTTGCATTTTGTGCAGGTGTGGTGTTATCAATGCGTATAAGCGTTTGAAGCAGTTTTCTGTTCTCTCTGCAGATGATAACTCTTTTTCTCTGAGTTGCCGCTGTGGTGGAAAATACAGTGTTTCCAAGGAAGAAGCAGAAGAAGTTACCCTGATTTCCTGTGATACTTGTTCACTAATTATAGAACTGCTTCACTGCAGCTGAAACTGTTTGCCAAGTGGAATTCTTTAACTGCATATTCAGGAATGTTGGAGAGTCCATTCCAACTTTCTCCATTCAAGCAACTGTGTAAGGTTCACCAAGAAAGGATTTTTTTTTTTGCAAAGATAATATGCAAAGCCCACCCCAGATTAGTAGAAAATTTTGTTCTTTATATGTATTTATAATTTATATTTACAGATCACCAGAAAAGGGCTTGGAATTATAAATTATATTTAGCATATTCCTACTTGAGAACTTATTACTGATTTCTTTAATAAGCATGTCTTTTTTAATGGTCACAATATCATCATATTCTTTTATAGTTACTATATTTTTGAGGTTATATCATATTTCTAGCTCACAAAGTTGTAGGCCTGTTGTATAACTGTCTAAAAATCCTGGGTCATTAGAGTTAAATTAGAATCTTTGAGAATAACATGTGAGCCTGTTTCTCCCATAATGAAGCCTGAATGTGGACATTCATGAGGTTATTTCAAGTGAAAGGAAGGCAGACAGGCATCTGTAAAAAGGAGGATAGCTCTGGAGTCAGAAGACTTGACTTCAGTCCTGACACTGTACTTCCACATTCTTCATGCAGCTCTATTAAAGGGAGTCAGCTTCCTGAACACTGCCATCTTCAACTTTACATACAATTTAGGGAATGTAGCTTTAGGTTCAAAACACATGCTTTATTTTCCTGTTTTATTTCAGTGCACTAAGATACCGTATTAATGCTTGTATTGGGGAATAAGAGACTACTGCATTGTTAGTATGATGAAATGGATTTTTATAATGTATCATTATTGATTACAGTAGACTCTAAGGATTTTACTTTCCTATACACTTAATATTCTGTGTATAGTATAAGTCAGAACTCATTTAAAAATTGACTTAGAAAGGAATACTTCATGGGTTCACTGAAACCTTCTTAATTTCAAATGAGTGAGCCAAGCTTGTGACTTAACAGCTTTTTATTAAGTTGAACTCTGTATTTATTGTTGGTTTGGACATAGAAGACTAGTTTTCTACTCTTGACTTGTAAATGTAGCTAAAGTATAAGCATATTCATGAGGAGATTTTTATTACACTTATAAAACTAAAAATTTAAAAGTGAAGTTGTCATCTAGGTTTCCCCCTAAAATGTTTACATCTCATAAAATTCAGATGACTTGTTTTGGATTACCTTTATCCATATGTTTTGAATTAATATAGTATAAAAATTGTGTTACTTATTCTTTATACTTAACAATTAAAAACCACGAACTCAGCAGCAAACAGTTTATTAGTGAATACATGGTTTCAGTGAATAATAAATTCACTTGAACAGAAGACAGTCATCAAGTGAAAAGGCTAAATGCACGTTAATCATCAGAAGATCTGTGGCCATTAGGGCTATCACGTAGGAATCCAAAATCACTCAGAGGCCAAATCTGTAAAATCAAAATGTGATTAAAGACAGTTAATGTAAGTGATGGCATATCATCATCATACTCCTTTTTTTCATTCATTCCTTTCTCTGTGCCGTATAACTAAACACTTTCTCTTTATTTCTCATTCAACAACAAATTTCCTACATCAAAATAAGATTTTAGAAAGTAAATTTCCATATGTGTATTTAAACTCTAACACAGGTTTGAACTGCGTGGGTACAGTTATACACAGAAGTTTTTCAATTAATACACAGCTGGCCCTCTGTGTGCCCAGGTTTCTAACAGTGGATTAAAAACAGTACTTTTCATCCATGTTTAGGAATCCGTGGATGCAGAGGGCCAACTGTATGCATTGTTTTATGTGATTTTGCAATATATAAGGGGCTTGAGCGTCCACAGATTTGGTACCTGCAGGCTCCCCAGAACAAACCCCAGATACTATAGATCAAGTTGGTGCAGGGAGTCAAAAGTTATACAAGACTTGCAACTGCATGGGGGCCAGTGCCCCTAACTTCCATGTTACGTAAGGGTCAACTGAGTATATGTGTGAATGTGTGTGCCTGTGTTTCCTTTTCATTTTTAAAGTTAACAATACTTATGCTTAAATGTAAAGAATCCTATAAAATTTCCCCAAATGTTCATGTCTGTTTTTCTCCTTACTGACTGTGACAAAAAGGAGAAGCCAGTGAAAAGAATCTTTCCTAAGAGCCATATATTTACTACAGCCGGGATAAGTCTGCCGGTTTGGCTCTTCACTGCCCCTCTGCTAACGTGTATGAACAGTCTCTAAAGGACTGTTCATACGAGTTAGCGTATGGCAGAAATGTCTGGACATTCAAATTAAAGGCTTCTTATGCTACAATACAACTAAGATACAATACAACTAAGATAGTTTGAACTTTATTATGCCAACAAAAAAGTTCTTGATTACTTGTCTCAGTGGGAAGACAGGGTAATAGTTAAAGGTACAGGCCAATGTTTGCATAACTGTTACTGCAACAGTGAAATCCACAGACAGCCTGAAAACTTCAAAGTTCATTTTGAAAGAAACTCGTCCCCCAGCTCAGAGACGCAAGCCTACATTTTAAGCTGAAAACAGTACCTTAAAGAAGATTCGTCCTCTTATTAGTCCATATGGAATAGGCCCATAGTACCTGGAATCTGTAGAATTCTGTAGATTATCACCTTCTAACCAAACGTGCCCTGTTGGAACCTGGAATTAAAGAAAGCAGCCCCTTTAAAAAGGAAAAAACAGATGTGGGTACTACTATAAATGAAAAGTATTTCTTGTGCAGGTAGGGAGAAATGTCCTGAAGTTCTCTTTCATAAAATACATGCAAACCCTGTGATTTCATATTTGTACAGTAAAATAACTTTTATTAAATATAAGATTAAGGTTTCAACTTTTTTTAAAGACCTGTTTGTTTATTTATTTTTGCCACATGGTTCCCAAACATTAATTTGTTACACAAACCGCAAACCGAGGTTATAAGAGATCAGAACAGTGTGACAGGGTCATTAATTTAATAGACTTCAAAAAGAGGTCATCTGGATGCCGCCTGAAAACGCGCCCTCCTGTCTCAGTAACGGCACAGGCAGGGCAGCCGCTCATTCAGCAACATCCTGGGGCCAGTACCAAGGCCAGACCTATTAGACTGCTCATGATGAACTGGGTGGTAATTGATTGTGACATCAATTACAAATAATCTCATCATTTTATTGGAATGGCCTTGTCAGAATTCTAATTAAGATCCCTGTTCTGCCTCTGTACAGGCCATATCTGTAATGCATTATACTTCAGTAATGACCACCACGAACTGGAAGGGCCTATTATAAAATCATCAGTAGTAAAATTAATGATGGTAACATTCTAAATGAAAAGACCCTAGTTCCTATATGTCTTGTGTAGTAACTGGTAAATAACGTAAGTGTAAATTTTTACTCAATGGCAAGCATCTTCAAAGAACAGAACATGTTGCTTTAAGAAAAAGTTTCTTTGATGAGACATTTGCTCATTAATATCTGTTCATCATAAACTTAAAAATTACAGCAACAATCTTTAAAACTATTTTAAAAGTTTTTCCTTTATATGTTGTACTGGCCAAGAAAGTTGAATTATATTGCCCAGTCCAAAATGATCTCTCAAGAAGGAATTTATCTTCACTGTTCTTTTGACTGGCTAATACTTGAGGACCTTATGTGAATAAAAATATTCTTCTTTGGTTTCATAAGAAATGTCTGTAACTTTCAGAAGTATCACCAATTACTTCCCTAACACTTTTAGGTTCACGGCACAGCTGACAGGAAGGTACAGGGAATTCCCACGTACCCTCTGCCTCCACACAGGCACAGCCTCCCCCGTGACTGACCCCCCACCGCCGTGGTGTATTTGTGATACCTGGTGAATCTACACTAATCATCCGGAGTCCAAAGTTTACCTCAGTGTTCATTCTTGGAGTTGTGTATTCTATGGGTTGGGCAAATGTACAACGTGTATCCGTTATTCTAGTGTCATACAAAGTATTCACTGCCCTAAATATCCTCTGGGATCTATTTCTCCCCTCCCATTACAATTTGGAAAAATTAATTTATACAAGCAAATAAAATTTTAATTTCACTATATATAATGTTAGAATATATCATGTAGAAATACTTGGTCAAAAGTTCATGAATTATTTTTATTTAGATACACTTCAATGTTACATTTCTCTATTTGTACAGAAAAGACAAGTTTCATGACAGAATATGACATACTATAAGATCACTCTTTTTATTTACTGATTGATTTTACAGAGAGAAGAAAAAGGAGGGACAGAGGAAGAGAGAAAGAAATTGACTGTTGTTCCACTTGCATTATTGTTCCAATGCATTGTTGTTTCCACTGATGCATTCATTGCTTGTATGTGTCCTGGCCGGGGATCAAACCTCCAACACTGGCATATCGGGAGGCCACTCTAACCCTCTGAGCTACCCAGCCAGGGGATCACTCTCCTGTATTAGTGTTACTAGTTACAGGCTCTAGGGCCAAGAGTGAGGCTAGTTCCTACCTAGATCAGTGGATTTATGTGCAGTGAAGCATAAGGTTGGCTCAAGGAGACAAGTGAGTTTATCTCAGTTCATAAATGAAGAGAACAAAATCGTGTATTTGGAAAAGCCGTGTGTCATTAAACTCTGAAGTACTGCCTTGGGAGAAGCCACACGTGAACACCTACTGTGTTTAAACTTCCATAGTTTCTCCATCATGGTTTAGGAATGCCGGGAAAGGCAAAAGAAGAAAAAATTGTATAGGCTAATACCAACAGCTCGGGAAGATACAAACCAAAGCTGGAACTCAAATATTTGCTGGTGATTATTAGTAAGTAGAAATTTCTTGTAAAATACAATCACTTTGATGGTACTTATGACCTAAGTTTCTTCCAAATTAGCTAAATATGGTCATCAAGTGTTCTCTCTGGTATAGTAAAATTAATAGGCATGGAAAGAAATCAGCTAAGAGAACCCCAGAACATCACCAGAAGCCTTTGGAGGAGGCTAGCCACGCCTCATCCTTGACTGCAAGAGATGGAACAAGAGGGAGGAATAGCAGTGCAAACCAGTATGTATATGTGGCTCTCCGGTTTAGTTCATAATAATAATAAAAACTCATTTGACCCTTAAAACAACCTGTGAAGTACTATTACTGATATTTAATAGAATGAGTAGGTTCCAGTATGGGGCATGTTACCTCCTACTTATCTGAAGCCCATACATAGTAATACCCACTTATAGTAAAGGAATAACCTCTGTATCTCACAGACATCAATGCTTAATATAAAGGACAAAAATCAAGGAAACAAGTTCATCGCCTATGGGACCTTTAATCTAATGAGCACTTCTCTACAGACAGGAAAGCCTCTAAGTGTGGATCTTTTAAAATCAAGCAGGACCTTTTGCTGACCCTGCCTTGTCCTCCCTGTAAAAAATTCATGTTTGAAATTATTCAGTTTTTGAAACACAACTGTTTTTCGTAGTAAGGGCGTACACCTTAAAAAGCAATTTTATAAAGGTATACTTTACATATACCTTTTACACCGGTTTAAATTTTGACACTAATTTTGGAAAATATGCACATCTATAAAGCCACCTACCACAATCAAGATGGAGAACATTTCTAGCATGCCCAAAAGCCCCTCCCTGTTCCTGTCAGCCCCCCACCCTACAGCCAGTCCTAGGCAACTAGTGATCAGTTTTCTGTTACTAGTGACAGTTTTACCTGCTTCTGAATTTCATAGGAAAGAAACTGCACATTTATATGCACAGTAGATACTATTTGGTGTCTGGCTTTTGTTCAGCAAATGTTTATGATTAATGCATGTTGTGGGTATGTATCAGTCATTCATTCCTTTTCACTGCTAGTGGTATTCCATTGTAAATCACATTTATCCATGACCTTATTGATGGGTATTTACGTTGTTTGCATTTGGGGGCTTTTACAAATAAAGCACCATGAACATTTATGTACAAGTCCATTTTCAGTAAACACCTTGGGGTAGAATTTCTAGGTCATATAATTGGCCTTAAAATTTTCCAATGTGATTATGCCATTTTACACTCCAAACAGCAAGGTATGAGTTTTTCTGTTGTTCCAAAACCTTGATGTTTTCATTAAAAAAAATGTTTGCCATTCTAGTCAGTTACTAGTATCACATGGTTTTCATTTGCATTTCTCTGACAAGCATTTTTTCTTATGCCTGTTATGTATCCTTTATGAATTATTATTAAAATATTGTGCCTATTTTAAAAATGGGTTGTTTTTTCTTATTCTTCATCTTAAGAGTCTTTTATCTACCTTGGTTCAATGTCCTGTGACAGGTATATGTTTTCTCCTGGTCTGGGATCTTTTGTAGTCTCTATCTATTTATAAGCTCTAGAAATTTCACTTGGCTCTTTTTTATATTTACCATTTCTTTCCTCATTATGTCCATCCTCCACATCCTTGAAAATATTTAAAATTGGTCTTTTGAGCACATGTCTGTTAATTCCATTATCTCTGCCATTTTTGGATCTACTTAACTGATTTCTGTTCTGGTTATGGGTTTCATTTTCACATTTCTAGCAATATATGATTGAGTTGGACATTCATTTGTTGAGTGTATTTTGCTGTCTTTCTTAGGAGTATGCTAAATGCTGGACAGGTCTGTTTGTTTTGGGGGAGGCAGTTAATTTAGCTGTGGCTCAAGCCTTGTTTTTAACTTCTTAGATTGGACCTACCTAGCTCACAACATTCTCTTTTGCCCTACCAGTAGGACATGGTATTCTGGAGTCTCTACTGAATGCTCCGGATATTCGATGAGATCTGTCCACTCTAGCTGGTCAGAGTTCAAATGGCTCTCAGCCCTGTGTGAGCTCTGGGAATTACTTAGCTCCCCACTACAGGTTCTTTGCTCGGTCTCTTAAGTCTCACCGTGAGCAGGCACAGTTTAGTATGCATTCAGCCCAAAAGCCAAGAGAACTGGATCTCAGCTGTCCCTGCTGATTTGACCCACAAATTCCAACCACTTGCACCTCCCCTCTGCTCTGATCCCTCATCTCCTCGTCTTCCCGTCTCCCCATCTCCCCGACTGAGCAAGACCACTGTGGACGTTCCCTCAACAGGCCTCCTGAAAACGGCCTTAAGGCAGAGGTTGGGGCGAGCGAGTGCAGGGCTTGCCAGGCTTGTTTCCCTTCTCTCGGGGATCCATCTGGTACTGCCTGCTGTGCACTGTCTGAAAAATAGCTGTTTCCCATATTCTGTCCAATTTCCTAGTTTTTTTAATGACTGAAAGGCAAGTTCAGCACCAGTTACTCCATCATTGTCAGAAACAGATTCAAATGATCTAATGTAAAGTGCTCATTATTATTTTTAGCATACTTCAGCAATAATATGGAAAGTTTCATGTGCCTGTGGCATCGCCTTGTGCCCCTTCAGGGGTGGCTCTTCTATGATTTCATTTTACTCCTTCCCTCTCAAAATCTTCAGAAAAGATTTGCCCAACTCAGCCTGCAATTATGTAGGAACAAAGGAGTTCACTATGGTGTTACCTGTATCTCAAAATTGGCGACAATATAAATATTTCCTCAGTTAAATAAGTTTATTTATATAATAATAGCTGTTTTTTAAAAAAATCGAATAGATTTATATGCAATAGTCTGAAAAAAGGAAGTTACAGGGCAATGTGTGTAAATGCTGAAAGGAAACTCACACAAGTTTGTTTTATGTTTTACAATGTACATTTTTATGAATTGTATGTTATTATTTAGGCAATTTAAAGTACACCCACAGGTACTTAACCTGTGTATCTTAATATGCCTAGACCTTTCAGTGATACTTGTACTTTTAAAAAAGGGAACATTGCTGAATTAAAACAAAAGTCTTTTTCGTCCATGGTGGCGTGGAGAGAACAGGACCGAACTACGCTCCAGTCCACACAGCAGGCTCTGCCGCTCTGGGCAGTGCAAGCAAAGGACTGCGATCAGCAGCACTGTCACCAGAGGTCTGGTAACTAAACTATCAGTCTAGCTAAGAACTCACTTATTTAAACAAACAAATCACAACACAGTCTGGATGGGGGTCTGAAACTGAAAACCCAGCCTTACAGAGTGAGGCAAGGAATAGAACCAAAATGTCCTTTCTAACTCACAACAGTTCTTGTCTGTTGGATTAACCAATATTTTGTTATCACTAAGTTGAAAACTCAAGTCAGATAAGAGAAAAAATCTATAGTAACATTATTAAAACAAAATATTAACATAAAATAGTGATTAAACTATATTTTTAAATATATTTTTTAAAGAGCCACTATAACTTTCCAAATGAAGTAGAACAGGACTTCAATAAATGCATCTGGACTAAATGTTTTGCAAATGGCCAAAAATGGAAACCCCCCATTTCCATGTTATGTTCATTACTTCTCATAACCAAAACTTTTTAATAGTTAGATACTCTTCCTTCTTATACTTCTGCAAATCTACCATGGTAACTTAAATGAATACATGAGACTGACTAAGAACATACAGATACGTTTTTACAATGAATGCCACATAGAACAGTTTACTTTTGCTCAACTCTGCATTTTCCCAGGGTCTCAGATACAGCTAACTTTAGGGCTGGATTTTAAAGCATTAAAAGAACCCTTAAATCATGCTTGTTTTTCCTCTCTACGTCAGAGGTTTACTTCCTGAGCTAAACTAAAACCTAATCTCAGGGCTGCACAAAAGAGTCAAGCCTAGTTCTCAGCAGCACGCACTGAGGTCTGATTAAGTGCCTCTTTTATAGTACAAGCAACAAATGTAATTGCCTCAGGGGCTGCGGGTGTCCATTTAACAAAAAAGGCTTTTGTGAACCAACCCACAGGTGTTACCTTTCTTGATTCAAGTGAATTCTGATGAAAGAGCCCACAATATCAAATAACACATTTACTAAAACTATAATCAAACTCACTTACTTGATTAAGCAAAGAATATCTAATTAAGTAAAAGTTCTGACCACAGAGTAAGATATTTGTATTTTGGACCTTTCAAAAAAAAAAAAAAAACAGAAAGGCCTAATAACAGATTTGATGTTTAATTAACCCCTTGTTTGCCAGATATTTCACAATTTACAACCAGCAAAGGTAAGAGTGGGCACTGGCCCTCCAATTGCTTGTGCCTCTTTCGTGGTTCTTCTAAAATGTGAATAAAAGGAAACAATGATTATTGTTATTAAAGAAACAATAACTTTAACAGTTGTTAAAGAAAAAGGCAAGGAGAGGGGCAAAGTTTTTGGAATCCTTTTTTGACACGGTTACTTGTTTCCTTTCCTTCAGTTAGGAAAGGAGAGGAGCACCTTTTCGGAAAGCCGCCTTTCCTTTTGGCAAAGACGAACAGGATTATTTCCCTGCCCAGGAAAACAGTTCATATAATTTTACATGTCATTTCAGTCTAACAATTAATACCCAAATAATCATTTTTTATGTTACCATCTTTCAGGTAAGCAGGATCAAATCAAATTACCATACCATTACGTGGTTAACACATATTCTGCTTAATCATGACATGTAGCCAAAATGTAGCCATGGTTTGATAATAAGCAGACAAATACTGGAGAGAATATCTGGAAAATGAAATAATTTTCTATACAGTTCTAAAAGGACATTGGAAAATCTATTTTTTTACTAAAGTAACAGCAATGAGAAACACCACCAGTGAATATCCTGTTGTTTACCCTTCCTGTAACACCAAGACAGCTATAAACAAGGCAGATAACACCAAAAGTGAAGCATTAAATCTCCCCCAGAGGCAATCAAGTAGAAGAGCTTTTAAGATCAAAAGGCTGAGAATAGATTATTAATCTTTAATTTTAAAAACATGGGAGGGTCTCAAGTGTCAGTTTTGGGTATCTCTGAAAGCAAAATTCAAGGAACAGTGTTACTATTCTGTTTCCATTGACATTCTCCTTGCCACAACTTCTTGCCCACACCTGTCTACCTGAGTGTAGTATTCGGAGTCCCGATGGAGGTGTCCCAAAAGCTAGATGCATGACAAAGGGATTAACCGTTACAAGGACCAGGTACGGAACAGTTCACTTGATTATTTGAGTGGGTACTATGTCTATGCAGTCCTGCTCTTTTTCCTCTCCATTTAAATTCTGACTTATCTTCATCATTCCTGGAGACTGTTACCATCCTTCCCTAATTCAAAATGGCACCAACTTAGATGCACAGCCACTTATTACCACAGAGGAATTTACACAGAAGTTACAGAGGGCTACACACACCCATAGCATTGGAGTGAGGGTAATGATGGGGGGTGCTTTGTGCCAACAAGTTGTAGTTCATTACTAACTTACTCTAAGACTTGACCTGCTCATCTTCATAGCTATTGCAAGCTGAGCTCCTCTTCGTCCCTCTGATTTAACACCATCCAGCCTGAATCGGAATCTCCAATGGGTTGTTTGGCATAGCAGTTAAAGATAGTCTACAGTCAGTCCTGAGTTCAACATGGGGCCCTACTACTCCTAGTTAAGCATCTTGGACAGGTTATTTAAACCTCATTTATATACCTGGGACTAATAAATAAATGCCTTACACAAATATTCTGACCACCAAGTAGAATAATACATAAGGCTCCTGCATCCAGTAAGGACTCACTAAATATGAGCTATTATTATTAGCAGTTGCCCCAGTTGCTTCTGTGAATGATGCCTTCTGGGCTTTTTCTTTGTTCCTGGTTTTCCTACAGCCTACTCAAGAATTTGCAAAGTGCGCTGTGCTTTGTAATTTTACTTTGGTTATGTTTTTATCATTTTCTTTATACTGTATTTAATTGCATGGTTCTGATATTAGCCAAGACTGGGGATTGAACCCAATATAATGTAAAATGTACATTCATTGTGAATAGCTGCCATATTAATTATGTTAACTGACTAACTGAAATTCAATTGTAACACTTGATCATCAAAATGTATTACTAAACATTAACACTTTGATTCTTTTAATAGGAATCTCCATCAAGAAATATAACATGCCAAATGCTTAGGCTCTGCCTGATGCAGCACTGCTTCTTCAGAATGCACCACCAAGCTACCGAGTCAGGTTGGAGGAAGGGGGAAAGGGCTGGGATTGAAGGCAGGAAATACACCCTTCCACCCTAGCCATCTGATTGTAGTGTCCTACTCCTACAGAATTTTTCCCTAGAGCAATGGATTTTTTGCTCTCTGATTTCTTTTCTTGTGCTATTTATAAAACAATGTCATGCCTGCTCTGTTTTTGGATTAGTATTTAAAAGAAGCATCTTTCTATGGTATCATTTCAAAATTTACTTCTGTACTTTCATTTTAAAGACTTTTCACTTTTTATTTTTAGAGAGAGGATAAGGGGAGAGGGAGAGAAACATCAATGCGTGATCGCCTCTCCCACACCCCCCTCCTGGGGACCTGGCCCACAACCCAGGCATATGCCCTGACTGGGAATCGAACCAGCAACCCTTTGGTTCTCAGGATGGCACCCAATGCACTGAGCCACACCAGCCAGGGCTGTACTTTCATTTTAATATGACCTGATGTGTACTCTGGTTCTCATATTCTAAAAGATAACCCTAACATAATGAAACAGGGTATTTCATAGAGCAATAGGATACACTGTTAAGCATATAAATAATGAGTTTTTCCCATGCTTTCAAAAAAGTCTAAATGGTTGGTAAATCAGATAGATACTATACAAAATATGTATTTAAAGTATTTCCACCAAAATTTTGACCCCTATTTCAAGTTTTGACTTGAAATAATTCTTCCCAAAGTCAAAACTCATCCCTATGTGGATTTATTTCTATAGGCAAAACTCTGTAGTTCTTTTCAATGTCCATGGCTCCTATGCCTAACTGCTTCAGACAGAGATTGGCTAGAAAACAGATTCACAACTGAAATGGTATTAGAAAAAGAAGATCGAGTGTAGAAAAGTGTCCATACTCCAAAAAAGTGATTAAAATATGTAGCTCATTCGGTACTTGATGTTACTAATGCCTTAAAAAAAAGGCATTATGTTGCATGTTTTTCTTTGACAGACGGATTATCCTACTTGTATTTCATTCACCAAAATCACAACTCCAATGTTCCATATCATAGAAATTATTTAGAATGAAATCTAGCTTTGTGTTTACAAAATTGCAAATTAGGCAGGTAGATGACAGATGAAATTTTTGTGATGATGTAAGTTACAAAGAGAATAGCTTAAGATATTTAAAAAGATTGATCTCTGAAGGCTGAGAACATCAAAACATTGCTCTGATTGAGAGACCATGAAAGCACAGTGCGGACATCAAGGAGGGAATTAGTATAGCATTGGATAATCATGCTGGGAAAGCACCTTTCCCCCCACTTCCTATAATGATTTAATTACTATGAAGTTAATTTAAAATGAATATATCACAGGCTTATTAGACAGGCTTTATACTACTCAAAAATTGAATATATCGTCTCTTCATTTCCCAAATTAACAGCTCCCCCAGAATCCCCTATTTTAATATACTGGGACCCCTACTGCTAAAGCCAGAGAACTGGGTCAGGATGAAGCCCTTCAATTCCATTTCTCCCAGCATCTCATCCTGTCTAGGTATCTCCTTAATCTCTCTCCAAACTTTGTACCGCTTTCCACTCTTAATGTCACTATCTCAGTTATGTCTTACAGCCTCTTAACTGCTGTCCCTGCCTCCAGTCTTCTACTCCAAGCCATCTGCTATTCATCTATACTAGTATCAGGGTCATCTTTAAAAACTAACTGTAATAATGTTAAGTCCCCTGCTTGAGACATGCAAGAAACTGAGATGCATTTACTTTTTTTCCTTTTTATCTCTGTTCACCACTCCCCTCCCCGCAATATGTTCCAGACATAGCAACTTACTTTTGGCAGCTGCCCAAAGCACAATACTGCACTCTCCCTTCCAGACCTGAAGGTGACACGCTTGCTTTGGCTAACCCCTGCTTACCCATTAGAACTTCCACTCAGGTTTTACCTCTCCTCTCGGGAATAATCCTGTCTACCCCAAGTGGAAAAGCACCTCTTGCATCCTGTAACATCTTGTATATAATTCTCTTACACCATCTTGTAATACCTGTCCATTCCTCCAGCTTGACCACAAGCTCCTAAAGCTGTACTGTCAAACATGGCAGTAAATAGCAACACGTGGCTGTTTTACAAATTCTCTAAAACTAAAAGTTCAGTTCCTCAGACAGGACAGCCATGTCCCCTATATGTAACAGGCACCTGTACCTACTAGCTACCATACTGGACAGTGCAGATACAGATTATTTCATTTTTGCAGAAAGTTCTATTTAGCACTGGAGGCAGGGATCTACCCA
Organism: Artibeus jamaicensis; assembly: GCF_021234435.1. Lineage (NCBI taxonomy): Eukaryota > Metazoa > Chordata > Mammalia > Chiroptera > Phyllostomidae > Artibeus > Artibeus jamaicensis. Next base: position 17,511,444 of record NW_026521977.1, read on the forward strand.
GCATGGTACTGCTGGTGGCCCTCCAGCAACTACTCGATAAATGTTAGTAGAATTAGTGAATGCATGGATGAAAAAAAAAGAGTAAAAAGCAAGCTGTGAAATTAATGTCAGAAATGTCTGTCCACCTCCTTTGACTCCTGAAGGCCATTTAAATCTTCTCTCCCACCGCATCCCCCAAACCCAGTGGTTCCAGCTGCTCCTGAGGCACAGCCTTTTTAAGGGAAGGTGCCCGAATGCTGGACTTAGGTGCATCTGATGCTAGGGTCACAAGTCCACGGCGTCTTTGTCCCTAGACCTGTTTTCCTTACATAAGGATGTTGGGTCAAATTTTAGGTCTCTTCAGAGGACAAGGTTTCTGTAGTCCTTCCTGATTGAGAGATTCATACACACAATGTGTAGAACACAGATCAGAATCTTCAACTGATCTTAGTTCAGTATTTTAAATTACCCATAGTTTTAAATACTTTTGTCTCCTTTCCTGTTGGCGCTGCATGTAGGTTTAGTGGGCATGTAATCACTAGCTACGCAAAACTAAATGACTCCTAAATTTTCTTTAAAATTAAAAACTATGAAAATTCTAATCCAGGAGGAAAGCACTCCCACCTATCACGGTGAACAGTACAGAGGCTCTTCATGCCAACACTTTCTTGCTAATTTACTTTCTTCACTGTTTTATAACACACATACCCCTGCTTTTATATCTGCTATTCCTCTTTTCCATCCTTATTTTGGGTAGAGAATAGTTCGGTAGAATGAGAATGCTTTTATGGGATAAGGTTAAATGGGTCACAGAAACCTGTAGGAATTTAATTACATAAAGTGGTAACACAGAACTTCACTTAGTTGCTTAGTTGAAAAGACATTCGAACATATTGCACCTACTCAAAGGAGCTTTCCAGCATATAACTCTATCACATTAGGAAGCCACAGGACACTTGGAATATATTCTCTTTACTACTCTCAGAGTTGGTGTCTGCTTCAGATGCTAGCAGTGAATAGCGGTGTTATAATTTCAGTCTCAATCTCTCCCAGTTACTTTTAGGCAACTTTCAAGTATAGAGGTCTCATAACATACAGACAAAAGTACATGTTGCATCTGCATTTTACTGAATGGTACAATTGCTTCCTTACATTCACACAATGGTGACTTTCTAACTTTGAAGTGGATACACAAACCAACTTTAAATGATTAAAATATTTTTAGATGAGCAGAACACATTAGTTTTAGGAAAACTTGCTAAGCTTTCAATAGAAACACATACATATAAGTGGGGAACCCCCCAAAACCTGGATTATCTTTTGGAGGACAGGCCCCTGTAGTACAGGCTTCCCCGACTAGGTGAGTGTTCTAGGAGCCCACCTGTATCAGTGGACCAGCTGGCATTGTGGTGAGAGGCTGCATCCAGCCTCAGTTAATTTTTTTTGAAGACTCAATGCATTTGCCCATTCCACAATGGGTGATTTACAAGCATACCTGCCCACAATGAGCTGAGTATTTAGCAGTTTTTTGACCAAAAACGACAGCCCCCATGCCCCATCCTCTCTACCATCACCCAATCTCACAGAATGAAAAAGTCCTCAAGGGGAAAGATTTTGTCAATGTGGAAGAGGTGAAACAAAAAACTACAGAAGCAATTAAAAGCATCAAAACTGACGATTTAAAAAACCGTTTTGAGTGGAAGAAAACATCCCAATAGGTGTACTGCATCAAATGGAGAGTGCCTTAAAGGTGACTGAAATTTAAACATGTCAGAATAAATATACAATTTTTTATAAACAAATGCCAGGGTTTTTTGGGTCCCCCCTCACATACATATGTACACAAACATATATAAGATAAAATATATTTTTGTAAGATAAAATTTTATAAACTAAATATTGTTTAAGATAAAATTATTCTGAAAATATTCAGAAAACACATCAGAAAATGCTTAAGTTGTGGGAGCCTCAAAGATGGTCATTTAATGTTCACATCAGAAGAAAAACACCTCAGAATTGTAAACAACCAGTCAAATTTATCTTCAGAATTGTGTTAACTATAGGATGAAAAAGTCACGTCATCTCCGCAGTGAACTTCGCTTTAGCACAAGAGTAAACATATTTCCTCCCCATCAACTGCAATCAAGACATTAGCAGTGTGCCACGATTGATTCACCTGGGAGCTGTTGCCGAGAAATGGACGTGAAGCACAGGTTTTTATCGCTATCGTCTGCAAAAAGCAAGGCCCCTGTTTAGATATCCTTGTTGTAATAAGTGACATTATTAGGTAGTTCTTCTATTTAAATGACATAAGGATTTAGTGTATCAGCAACTTGTAATAAACAAGCCCTTTCAGTCTGATGATTCCTCTCCCTACGCAGAAGTACTTTTCTGTTTATAACACAAGTGGTAATAGAAGGCCATATGGTTGTGACCTTTAGCTGAAGTAAATGAGAATTAAACAAACAGAAGAACGGCATTAGGATATTCAAGGATTTGAACTATAACCTAAATATACAGTGCACATTAAGAGGTTATTAGTGTTAACTCTATAAAGTGATCATTTTTAAACTGAATTAATTACAGTGACATTGGTTAATAAAATTATAGGTTTCAGGTGCACAATTCTACAACACATCGTCTGTATATTGTATTGTGTGTTCACCACCCAAAGTCAAGTCTCTTTCTGCCACCACTTATCCCCCAGGGACCATTTTCCAATGCTGTTGAATTAGGGAGATTGTTTTTCAGTTTGTTGATAAGTTTTATTTAAATATTTTCCAACACATTATAAAATGGTTTTATTACTGGCATATTGTCCCATTCCCAAGTGCTCCTTTTAAGGATACTACCTGTGCATCCTGAGAACATTTCATCAGTTATGTCTGAAATGTAAAATTGTCTCTACTTCCTACCTTTCCACCAATAACAACAATGATGTTACTAACATACTCTACAATTCAAAAAGAAACGATGTAAGAAGTATTACATTCCTTGTTCACCTACCATGGCTCTGTGGTAACAGACTGTCATTGGTAAGGAACATGTCATCTTCTGTGCATAACTCTGGAATCTATGGTATCGAGAACCATAAAGCTTTAAGTGGCCTGATGTTTTGATAGGTCAATAATAAAAGTAAAAATATACACTACACTCTTTCTGATGACTATAGATTTGTCTCCTTTAACAATAGCAAAAGAGTGCTATGATAAAACTACAGGAATATACTGAAAGATTCATAATCATATTTCTATTAGTATGTCCATTTTCAATATGGTTGAGAAACTAAAATTCAATAATGTTTTAATTTTGGAAGATTTAAAAACATTATTCATTTTGCAATGAACAACCTCTGAAAAGCCGAAGTTTACAGTTAAAGGAGCAGTTTACCAGCTACAAGTAACAACTCTGCCCATCACTAATCTGCCAACTAATAAAGGATCACAAGAACAAAATACTGGTGTAGTGGTACATAATGTCCAAAACGCATGTGCGTTTCTACTGAAATGTAGACAACTCTTATCACCCCACGACGTCACTAGCAGGCACTGCGTGTTGCAAGGGCAGCTTAGCCCTCATCATAACAAGCCCAAGATAGCATTTCTGGAGAACCACACCTTCCTTCAAAATAAGAGCAAGGTAGGTCCAGAGTTCCTCAGTTCCATGATTCCTCTAAAAGATTTAGAGTACTCTAAAGTGAGAGGTCAATTCAAAGCCCAGTGAATTTTCAGCCTGCTGCCTGGGGGAAGAAACAGTAGCTGGCACCCTGCTGTCCCGGTACAAAGTAACAGGGACCTTGTGGTCAGGTAGCCCCACCAGGAAGTAGCTTAGCTTTCAAGTCTTCTATGATGACTAGAATAACCCCAAACTGGCCAGTCCCGCAGCAGCCTACAGAGTGTTGTGAGCTACAGGAACACCTACCTTACTGAAAAATGGTGACATAATGCACTCACTTGGGAGCAAGTTTTCAGGAGAAACTAGTAGAAGAAACTGAGTAAAAGCAGAGTAGAAACTAAAAGAATACATGGTCAGACCCTATCCATATATACACACTTATCTACCCTTCAAGCATCTTTTGTACCTACTACATGCCAAATCAAAGTTTGGGTGCTGGGGAATCAGCCATGATCAAAACAAATCCCTGCCATCTGTTCTAGAGCACGGGTCAGCAAAATTTTTCTGTAAAGATCCAGATAGTAAATAAGCACAAATTTGCAAGCCACAGAGTCTCTGTGACAACTACTCAACCTCTGCTGTTTTAGTGAAAGCAGCCACAGGCACTATGTAAATAAATGAGCATGCCTGTGTTCCAATAAAATTACAAGAACAGGCAGCAGGCAGGATGACCAGGTAGGGTCTTACAGGCCACCCTCAGGCCTGTGGCTGTCGTTTTGGCTGAGATGGGGAGTCACTGGGGTCTCACTGCAGAACAGTGACACTATCACTCTTAAGAAACATCCTTACTAAGAAGGATTATTTCAGCTACTATGTACAGCAATCAGTCGAGAGCAGGAAAGCAAGATGATGAGAAACGTAAAAGCAGAGAGAGCAGTTCAGAAGTTACTGTAAGGAAACTGGGGAGATAAATTTGCCTCGTGCCAGGATGGCAGCAGTAAGTGTGACAAAGAAGTGGTCCGATTCCAATTACGTTTAGAAGATGGAGTTATGATTTCCTAATGAAATGGGTGTGGGGTGAGAGAAGAAGAGTCACGGATGACTCCCGAGGTTTGCGAGCTGAGCAGAGAAAGGGACAGCCTTTGCTGTGATGGGAGAGTGTATTGCAGGGGCCAGGTTGGGGTGGAAAATCAGTTTAGTTTTGGACATGTTAAGTTTGAGATGACCTTTTATACTAAAATGGATATATTAGGCAGATTTTAGATACACACTTCTAGAGTTGAGGAAAGAAATTGTTGATATAAATTTGAGAATTAAGTTAGTATTTAAAACCAGAGACAGGGTGAGGTCATCTAAAGTGTGAGTATATATAAACAAGGGAAGGAGTTTAAACTATGAACCTTTTGTTACTCCAGCATTTGGAAGAACCAACAAAACAAAATTAAAAGATAGGAAGAACCTGGAGAGAGTGGTGCCCCTAAAACTTAGGGAAACCAGGTTTTGAGAACAACTCTTCCAAACATTAACTATTGTTCAAGTGAAGTGAGGACTCAGAGTTGACCATGGGACTGACAACAGAAGTCACTGAGGACCCTTGACAAGAACTGCTGCATGATGTACAGGGACCGAAGAAGCCTCACTGTAACAAGTCCAAGAGAGATGAAGTTCGGAGTGCAGTCAGTGAGCGTGCACGACTCTTTCCTACAGGGAGATGCAGCAGCGAAGGAGTTCGGTGGTTTAGATGCAGAATCTTACAGCGCGTTTGCTGATAAGGACTTACTATATATTTCAAAATGCCTAGCTGTACCACAGTTATGCTATGGATTAAAGTCACAGCCCTGGACTCTCACATGTTATCCTCAGAAAGATAATGAAGTATTTTTCTTCACCTCTTCATTAGCTTTATAACACAATTTTACTGTATTTCCCAAGTCCTGACCCAAATCCCCTACATTAAATAGGTTTTTACTTCACCTACTATAAAAATAGAATGCCAGTTCATTTTTATGTATTTCCTATTTGCTTAATGTTTCTACTTCCAGCTAAATACTTTTGGCAAATTAGAGGGTTCTAGCAGTAAGCCTGAGGAATTGCTATCGTATAGGGAGGTAAGTAATTCTAGATGTTTGTGCTTGAATACAATTTGTTTCTTTCAAGAGTCACAAGTTAAGCATACGTCCTAGTAGCCAATGCTCAGTCCATAACCCATGGAAAGAACTACCACCCTCAAATATCGAAATAAAATAAGCAAAAGCGACTGCAATAGAACCTTGATAGGAACTGCTTAGTTTCCAAATGCTTAATGTAAAAAATAAATCATAGTTCCTAAGTATGGCTTGCCATACAGACTTTAGAACTCTGGAGTGAATAAAATGGTTCCACTTCACTTAACCAATGATCCGTTTATATTCTTATATGCCAGCTTAGGAACAATGGTATTTCTTTCATATGCTAAACTCTGTATTCTAGGTTCCAAATGACAATGTTGGTGTTTTGCTTTCTGAAGCACATACTTAGAGAATAATGTTTTTTGCCTGGAATTCAAAACACATTTACTATTCATCATCGTCACTATGCAATTCAATCAAGATCTGAATAGTAATGTCTTCTTCTTATAAACAATAATAATTTTTCTAAAAGGATGCATAGGTAAAAAGACGAAACTGATTACGTAAAATACAGCACCAGTGTGCTTCTGAGATAGCTGAAAAAGGGAACCCTCTAAAGGGGCAGACCCTGCAAACAGTTTGGTATCGCTTTAGAGTGGCCCAAACTTGGATGGACTTTTGTTATAAATCATCTTGATTAATGGAACACATTTACTAAAGTGGTTCTGTAATAGCTATACAATTCTTACAGCTTGAAAAATCTAACCTAGAAAAACTGGTGGGGGTGAAAAAAACCTTCAAAACTCACTGGATTCTCTTTAAGGACCAATACTGCCCCTGACCAGGAATAGATTCCTTTCTTTTTAAAAATAATAAAGACAAATACATTTTAAGGGAAGTACAATATGATGAGATGGGAATAGAAATAATAATAGATACGTAGAAGATATTATGGGAGGAGAAGCTGTAGCATGTTAAGGAGTACAAATTTTCGGTGGAGCCAGGCTAACTATATTTGAATTCCAACTATTTCTCTCATTAACTGTTTGAAATTGGGCGATTTATTTAACCTCCCTGTTTTTAGTTTTTTACAACTGTCAAATACTACTACTACCTATCTCATTGGGTTGCTGTTGTGATAATTAAATAAATTAGCTCTTATAAGAGTTTCAACAGTGTCTGGTACAGAATACATACATAAGTGTTGGCCAATATTATCACAATTATGTTTGCACACTTATAAACATACAAACCAAAGTCAATGGAATATACTGGAACAAAATGGGAGTATCCTCTAATTTATCCATTCACTAAACATAATAAAAATTCAACGAACATTTTCCTTAAGTAGAATATTAAAAAAAAAAAGATCTACATCTTACAGCCCTCTGGTTGTCTTTTCTGATTACTTAGCAGAGATTTTATCTACATCCTTTTGTCCTGATATTTCTCCTCTAATGACTCAAAAAGAAAACAACAACAACCTCAGTGTGTGTGTGCTGCCTAAGTACCCAGATCCTGGATACTATCATTTATATGTTTTACTGATTTGTACATAAAATACCCTTACTGTGCCATGTATAATGCTCACTTTTTGCCTCAATTTTTGAGGGAAACATAAGGCTGCACATTACATGTGGGTATAAGGATTACAGAACAGGGGAAATAACCCCATGTATTATGCGCAAAAAACACTGCGGTGCGCATTATACACAGGAGCACACTATGCACAGCAAAATACAGTACTTCTCGTCTCGAGCATATGCTTGTTGCTAAAACAATTCAGAAGTTACCAGAATGCCTTAACAAATGATAATAGTTATATGAGGGTGCAACCATTATGTAAAATTCTGACATTTTTGAAGGATAAAATAATATAGTGTCCTGATAACATCCAAAGAAAAACAGCTTACCTGATAGCATGCTATCAACCTCAAGATTATCATCACCACCAGCTAACTATCATGAGCGTGTTTAACACTATGGTAATAAACATCAAAAACATTTGCACAGCTGATCCACAGTCTATTATGGATGGTAAATAAGTGGACTGATTATGTAACAGTCAAGTGAGCAAACTTACTTATAGAGCAGTCAGAGGCTATTTATAGTTCAAAATAAATTTACAGTGATGAAGACTATTTAACTCTTAATTATATGCTTATATTAGGGGTGAAGATAGAGGTAAAGTTAGTTAATAGATGTAACAGCTATATTAATAATTTGAGAGTGACACAGAAATTTTCAACAAAAGGAGAAAATTAATTACAATTATCAGAGGAAGAAAACTGTATGGCGAGTAAAGGCCACCCTCCTCTGCCACAGCTCTGTCACTGTGGCCATGTGACTGGGAAAGGAGGCAGCACATTACACCTGCTCTTCACTCTTCCACGATGCTGCTTTTGGACAGGTAAGTTGACTAGACCAAAAGTACATGCAATTTCTATTCTAAAAACTTTAAGTAGGATTTTTAAGAACTAAACTACAAGCTTTATTTGATTTTACTATTGTAGATTTTCCTTTCATAAGTCAGTTGGAAATATGTCTATGCCAGGAACCCAGACTGCATTTAGCTGGGATATCTCCTTTGCCTTCTCCCATCTACCATAATTCCTGTCTCTCCTTGTTTTTCATGACCTTGACATTTTTGCAGAATAGTGGTCAGTTATGTTGCAGAATAATCCTCAATTACCTTGGTTTGTTTGATGTTTCCTCATGATTAGACTGAGGTTATACCCTCTTTTGCAAGAATACCACAGAGTGCTTCAAGTCAGGGGCTACACTATGTTGATCTGTCCTGTTGTTCGTGAAATTAACCTTAATCACTCAGTACAGGTGGTGAACATCAGATTTCCCCTCTACAAAGTTGCTGTTTTTCCCTTTGTAACACATATCTTGGGAGAGATACTTTGAGCCTATGCAAATATACCATTTTCCCTCAAACTTTGGCCCAATATTTTGACATCTGTTGGTGAATAATACCTGCAACAATTATTACTGAGATGTTGATACAGGGTTTTGAAAGGAAATGAAATATAAAATATAATGACCAAATAGTTCTTGATACAAACATACTTAAAATTCCACTTAATGTAGCGCTTTAAGTTATATTCAAAATAGAAATGTCATTTTCTGTTGTTTTCACTTAATGTCAGCAAATTATTAAACCAATGAATAACATAATTGAAATGTTACTTACATAACTATGGCTTTTAAAGAACTCTGATGGACTTTTGGTGAGCATTTTGTCTCCTTCCAAAGCAATCACTCTTTTACAAATATTTGACCTTGGATCACTCGGGCTTTTTGCAATCACAATGTCACCTCTGAGGGAAAAAGTCAAAGAAATGACAGTGTTATTTATTGAGCATAAACATAAACATGGTATCATTATTACACTTTTATAACGTAACCTAAAACCATACCCTTTATCCTCTTGCAGACTGGCTCTTCCATATACTGACCAGCTTTAAGAACCTTCATGACTGACTTTTATGCATTAGAATCCAGCAATGAAGGGGATGGAAAAACTATTAGAAGATTCTAAAATTTCTGATGATTCCATAAAAATTATCTTCTTTCACTGTATCCCTATGCATTACTTCTTGCCCAAATGTTTAGAAACAAAACTATGGGAAGACAATTCCATGTAAATACCACCAAATTCCCTAGGGCAACTTGACTGCCCAGCCAGGAGCACTGACGGACTCTAGAGCACACAAAAGACAGAAACACGATCTGTGTTTCCCTAGGGCTCGAAGTACGAGGAATTACAGCACGTAAGTTATATGACCCAGACAATTTACCGTAGAGTAAAACAGACATATCTGAGTGAAAATATCAGAAGACACACCCAAGTAAAATGCTAAAAGCTGCCCCAACATATATACTGCAAACATAAATTGGCATGATTCATGAAAGAAGTAACAATCTACATGTCTTAAAAAATAAGAGCTTTAAAGTGGAAAGGAAGATGGAGACCACAAATGTAGGAGTAATGCCTCAATGATAACAAGATGCCCTTTCTGCTAAAATGAACAATAAGTGAACTATTGACTAACACACATTTGAAAGGATTTAGTATATTTAGTTATTACCTATACCTAGTTCCAGAAATAATTTGATGTTACTATAAGCTTTTGCACATAAAGGTCAATATCTTATTCATCTTAACACCCTCTCTAATGTACAGCACATTTTATAAATTAAGTGCTCCTTAACTATTTGTTGAAAGAATAAATAGCAGTGAGACTGTCACTGTCTCAAGTAAAAGTGTTCTGCACATCTGACTGAAAAGTGATCCATGAGCCAAACGTGCAGACTTCCATTTTGCCTAAAATGGATGGTCACTGTGGCTTTAGAAACAGGCAGAAAGTAAGAGTGTCTGAAATCTTAGATCTCTGTGCTACAGATAAAAGAAAGAATACTCAAGACAGTAGTATTTTTAAAATAGTAGTTACCAACTGACTACCTTGGCTGTAAAAGTTACTTAGGTATGTCTCATAAAAATGCCAAATTTTGAGCTGTTTTTCAATCTAACAGACCCCTGAATTAATAGAATACAAAATGAAACCCTTGAAGGATCATTAATTGTCTTAATGTAGTTATTTGTACAATATTACCCATCTGAATACAAGGAGTAGCTATAAAAAAATACAATGTTGAGCTATTCATTCAAAAACTATTTAGCCAACAAGCTCAGCCCCTTGGTAAGGAAGCTCAAGAACCAGGAGAGCAAAATCAGGTTATCAGCATGGAAAGCAGAAACTTGTCTTCCTGATACAGTGAGGCTAGGTTTCCAATTAATCTAAAGACCTTATTATGATATTTTGATATAAGTTAAAAAGAAAAGAAGCTAGAACACAACCTCTGATGCAAGTTTTATTTTAAAACCCCATATGTATATATATTGAGTAGGTATCTTGAAGTTGTTATGGGTGAAAGATCTGAGGAAGGATTACCTAGGTGCCATGCTAGGCCATAGAGCTTGACAAAGATGCAGTTTCTTTGTACAGAATCTAAGCTGGTAAGATCCGTATATGCAAAAAACATACTAGAGAAAAGGTCATTGAGAGCAGAGTGTCCAAACCTACTTTTGCCATAAGCTAAATACCAGCTAGATTGATTCAAATTTGTAGCTACTGGAGAGGATATCTGGTATAAATTTATTTTTTCGAAATTATGAAAAACCAATGGACCCCCCCCCAATTTTAGGGCATCCGAGAGGTGTCCTTTAGAAAATACATAAAAATTTTAATGCATGACATGCATTCAGAAAGAATAATACTCATGGAGTTAACCAGAATAAATAGTATTAGAGAGGTGGAAACACCATTTAGTTAGGCTTTAAAAAAGATTTAGTGGCAAACTGTATTTGCCAAGGAGTTTTTCATCTTAATTAATCAGAAGATGATGGCAGAGGAGATTCCTAATCCCCACTATATACAATGCTATAGTTTAAAAAGCATCAAGTGCTCATCATAGGCTATAGAAAATAAAACAGTGGTCAACAGGAATAGGATTATTTTAAACATTTAGAAACCAAATCAATGATTTGGGTATGTAAAGGAGTCCCTAACTGTCTGGTTCTTGACTTGAAACATTCTAGCCATCCCCACCCCTTGCCCCCACCAAAAAAAAAGAGTAAGGTAGGCTTGACTGTACATAAAAAAAAACACCTGCTATTTATGTTTGACAATGATGCAAAGGACGTAATCACCCAAGAAACCATGCATGCTGGAGAAACTATTAAAATTTTCTCAAACTAAGAGAGAACTTTATCTAGCTTGTCACTCTTTTGTATTTATTAAAGAGCTCTTAGATAAAGCTAAGAAACTGCAGAAAATACAGAGTAAGTGTGTGTGTTTTCACCAGAAACATAACATATCTATGACTGATATACCTTTGGATACCATGAAAATGTCGACTAAGATTTTCTGCAAAGACAATATCTGAATTTTGAATTGTAGGCTCCATTGATGGTCCAGAACACTGAAAAGAGATAATTTTGTAATTTAAGTTGAAAACCTTTTAAAATATAACACAAATCATCTGTGCAGGCTTAAAAGAGAGAAATCAAGCAAACATTTTTCCAGCTTAGAAGATGACTCATAAGGAACAGGCAGCTCCCACAGAAGTTCAACTCTGCAGAGTGGCCACCAAGTTGGGAAACACAGGCAAATATATTTAAAATGGTCTGTTGATAATGCACGATACTATGTGAATAAAATAATTACCTGTGTTTGCAAATTTTGGCCATCCTGTAGAAAGTAAACTATTCAGTCCAGGGACCTTGCCTCTCGTGTTGCCAGCTTTGTAACCAAGGTCAAGAACAGTGCTTGGTATAAAGCTGATCCCAAAACTCATGCTGAATGAATAAAGGAACGCTTTATTTATTTTATTATTATTGTCATATATTGAGTACCCATGATGTTGATTTATTAGATGGTTTCATATATTCTCAGCGAGCCTTTCCTTCTCTTCTAAGAGAACAGCTTACTCATTGATGGGGCTGTAACATACTTTATACTGAAAAATAGTGGCATAATAAGATGTACTTTAAGACCTCACACTAGTATGCCTTGAAAGATAATCTCCATATGTACCTCAAAACTGTAATAAATGATCACTGTTACCTTAAAAAGTCTAAATATGACAGTCTCTATTACTCCACTTACATGGTAAATAATTTTTACTCAAGTCTTCCTATCCCGGCAGAAAATAATAAAGAACACGGTGAAAGTTTATGTTTACTACCTCTATAGCCCATTGGAAATTTAAAAGATCAGAGGGGAGTTGCAGTTAAATACATTTATTTGCATTACTCCAGCTCAACTTGAGGTTGTATGACTGAATCTTTTAGGGTAAACCTGATAATAGCAACATCAACAACAACAAAAAAAACACTGACTTGAAATTCAATCAGTGATTTCATTTCTATGACAAAAGATGAGTACAGTCACACTTGACAGATTTGTCGTGCAATATTTTTAAAAAATCACTTGTGGGGAGCATCCTTAACATTTTAATAGTGACACGAGTGAGAATAGTCATTTGCTTTAATGACAGTTGAACACAATGGTTAAGAGGAGGTGTTCTGAAATCTGGAGAAATCTGTGTTAAAATTCCCAGTCTATTTACTAACTGGGATCTAGAGCACCCAGTTAGTAAATAGAATTTTACTGGGAATTTTAAACAAGTTCTTTAAGCTTTCTGAGCTTCTGGCTCATCATATGTATAGTAGATTTCTAATAAGCATCTCATAGAGTGTAAAAATTAAATGTGTTAATAAGTATGAAACATTGCATACATCAGGGAACACTTTAGCATTAAATATATGGCAAAAACTAGAATTCTTACAGTATTAATAGGGTCTTTTGTGCTTTATCAGAAACAGAATACAAGTACAGTCTCTTACATCCAAAATTTACAAAGACATTATGTTTTTAAGTCAAACTTTATTCATTAAACCAATAACTTCAATATTATATAATAAAGGGGAAAACTCATTTTCCCTCAATTTAAAAAAAGTATACATTTAAAATGATTATTTTCTTGAATGTAAAAACTTACCATGACAACACCACCAACGTATTCAAAAGCACAATGAGCTATACAGCCATACTGGATAGTATAGCCAACAAGTCGAAAGGTTTTTCCCAGAATACCACGAAGCATAGTTCTATGTAGACTCTGTCACCATTGGCCTGATGGTAAATTTTAAAAAGTTTCATGAACACTACTATTTTCAAACACTTAAGAAACAGCTCTATTTTAAAATATTTTATAATCACCCAGAATGTGCTAAATGTACATAGCAGTTAAATGCAGAAAAGCAACAGCTTATTTTGATTTCTGCTAGAGATATTTTAAATGACAAATTTTAGCCACTTACTATTTTGATGCACTGAAAAAAATTATATCCAACTATCACTGGGTTTATATATGATGTAGGTAACTAGAGGACTCTGAACTTGTCTGTCCCCTTTCATATCCTATGAAAGGCAGACACCTGTGGAAAAATATTAACTCTTTCAAAGTACTAATAATAGTTTTTCATATTGTTCCCTACTACATCACAGCAGTTCTTGTTATATGATAGGATATAAAGGAGAAAGCACTGGAATAGGTATGTGGAAATTCAAGTATTAAATTGGTTCTCTTCTTAATTTGTGTGACTGTCAATTAATTATTTCTCTGGGCCTTCATACAATGGAAATATCTCACAGAATGGATCTGAGAATCAAATTCAATAGCACAGTCACATACGTGCTTTGTAAGTTATAGTTACATTCAGATTTCTAACTTCCTAGCATAAAGTTAGAAAACACTATGTGGGATGTAGGTGACAATGGCTTCTTGCAAGACATAAAAAATCCTCAAACACCAACCAAAGTAACAGCAATGACAATAATAGCAAATACTTAAATAGTAGTTCTTGCTATGTGTTCAGCACTGTTCTAATTACATCGACACATTTAATTCTTGTAATAACCCTATGATGACTTAGATACCTTACTTATAGATAAAGAAACTGAGGGAGAGAGAGGTTAAGGAACTATTCAAAATCACACAATTCACAGGCAATAGTCAGAACTCAGAACGAGGCAGTTGGGACTCTAAAATCCACTGCTATTCTCTACTGCTACTCAATTAAAATAAATGTGCTGGAAACTGTAAAATAGGCATGGGAAAGAGAGAGATTGGACTGATGTTAAAACTAGCTAAAAAGATTAAGCAGAGTGAACACTAGAAACTAGACATTTCTCCATCCTTAGCCACTTCTGGGATAGTTTCTAGAATAGTGCTTGATTTAAATCTATCCATCTTTTGATGTTGGCGAAGTGATTTCAGAACACCCCAAGCCACAAAGCAAACATTCAATGGATGGTTCAGGTCTGGAACACCTTTTATTTATTTATCTTTTAAGATTTTATTTATTTATTTTCGGAGAGGGGAATGGAGGAAGAAAGAGAGAGAACAACATCAAAGTGCAAGAGAAGCATGGATTGGTTGCTTCTAGCACGCCCCCAAGCAGGGACTAGGCCTGCAGCCCAGGCATGTTCCCTGACCAGGAAGCGACCCTTGGGTTTGCAGGACAATGCCTAACCCACTGAGCCACACCAGTCAGGGCTGCAATTCCTTTAAAAGAGGATAAAGCATTTTGTCTCAGAAACAGGAAAAAAATGCAATGTCAATGTTAATTGAAAAAACTATTTTATAGAAATTCATTCATTTTCGATTTATAAGCAGCCAAAATGATTAATATATATTTTTCTTTTAATGAGAAGAACAATTTGTCACTACATTAGCATTTAAAGAAATGTATATATTAAGAAAAGGTGAGGAGAGAGAAGATGTGAAGCAGAAGACAAATCCCCAAACCCTAGTTTTGCTCCATATATCTTCAATTGGACAAGGAAAAAGCAGCAGTCAGGATATTCCTGAGACTTCCATGATTTCTCAAATTCAAGAATACCTACACAAAATACAGTTCCTCATATAATAATATACATAAAGTAACTGAGAGACACATGTCCATTTCAGACCCTGAATGGAAGTTACTGTGACTAGCTAGGAGAGAACAACAAAGACTCATTAAGACACGGATGCTGAGTGATGTACTCTGCTCAATAGCTAAATAATTCACTCACACAGCAGCCTCTCTATCAGAGCAATTCAAAATCCTGCCATTTCAAAACCACCTTCAGGGCTGCTCATGAATTGTTCAAACCTATAATGTTAAATCTACTGTAAGACTTGTGTAGAGGATATTTTTTTATTTTCTAGAACTGCAAATTCAAGGAGCTCTGATCCCCATAATCTATGAAGATTTTACAATATTTAAACCTATTTATTTTGATTCATTGCCAGAGGAAATAATTGCCATCACTTCAAGGTTTAAAGCAGTAAATAGTGTTTTAAATGTGACTGTAGCATCAAAATAACCTGAGAGCTGAATTCAAAATCCAAATTCCTAGGCTCCCATCAGAGAACTAAAGAATGACAATCTATGAGAGCAAGGCTGCAGAATCTGCAGTTTCAATAAGCTCCCAGAAAGGAAAGCCAGTAGAAAACTTTGTGCTGCTATTTGAGACCACTGAGATATATTAAACACTTACGCAAATTTGACAAAATTTAACCATTATTTTAAACTGAATGTTAAGTTTAAAATAATTTTATAAATTGTCATTAAATTTTATAATGCTAATATTTCAGTAATTTAAAAAACCCAATGTTATTTTCTGAAGTTAACTTTTTACATATACCCCAAACCAACACAAACACATTTTTATGTTTAAAAAGCATGAACAGTCACTACTTTTAATATAATCAACTACCAGCCTCCAAACAGTGAAATACTAAAACCATTTCATTCATCTCCACTAATAGTGCCCCAAAGGCTACACACACACACACACACACACACACACACACACATATATAATCCACGTGTTTCAGGACAATATACAAGTTGTATGAGCAATAGTTGAAGGATATGCACTAACAACGAAGAAGTATCATTTAGCATTATCACTGACTAGCTGTCAAGGTGCCAGTCTACAGTTCATGAATGGCTCTTAATATGATACCAGGTCTCATACATTACCAGAGGAGAAAAAAGAGGTTATCATCTCTAAATCCAGAATTGCTTATCCACACCCTGCTATTTTGTTACACGTGACTTACTCCTTTCTTAAAATAAAAATTTCTCTTCTAGTTTGTCTTACCCTTTATCTCTTTCTCTTATCTCTAAAAATACCTCCCTTAACTCTTGCTGACATCATCAGGAGTCATTTATGTACCATATTTTGCCTTGTATAATGTGTAACTTTTTTGTGCAAATTTTTGAGGGAGAAATAGGATGTGCATTATACATGGGTAGTACTAACTCTGTTTCTATATACTGTAAAATGAAAGATTTTTTTCCCCCTGGGAGTTTGGGCCAAAAACATGGGGGTACATTATACACAAAAAAAATATGTAACAGATAAAGTTAATATCTGTAGTTTTTAAAGATAAGCAAAATTTCTTATGTTATCAATAAGGTATTAAAGTCAAGTAACCTATATTTATCTGAAAAGAATGTATATCACTGAGAAGACTTTATGTGTATAAAGAATTTAATTAAGATGAATTTATTTGGGACTTTCCAAATGAAATAACCATCTCTAATCAAATAAGAATAATACCCAGGATGGAGAAGGAAAAAAACACTCTCCAGAGCCATTCAGTAACCAAGTGAATAAAAAGTAGGAAAGTAAATCACAACTATGTTTAATAAACATGGTCAAATTTTGTTTTGAAAGGAAAGCTACTTTTAAAAAAATAAGTATACAATACTATTAACTACCTTAGAAAGTTAACCTGAGGAAATACGCTGCCAGGCAAAATAATTTGAAACTACACATAAACCAAATATTTTATATTTAAAGTAATCATATTATGAAAATAAAAGAAAGATTTTGTTTATTGATTTGAGAGAAAAAGAGAGAAACATCAATTTGTTGTTCTACTTATTTATGCTTCATTGGTTGCTTTCTGTATTTGCCCTGACTGGGGATCGAACGCCAAGTCTTGGCATATTGGGACAATGCTCTAACCAACTGAGGTACCTGCTCAGGGCCAAGAGAAGGATTTCAGACTACTTATTTCATCGACAGATCTTTTCATTGTGATCACAGGATTTTAAGTAAACAGTGTTTCCAACAGCAAAAATACTATTAGAAGACTACAAAAATTCTTTTTAAATTAACGTAATGTAGTTCACTAAAAAATTAAGTTTTCTCATTAATTCATTTTAAATGTGACAACAAATGAAGAAACACATTTTGGAATATAATAGTTTGGGTCCCGTTAAAATAAAATCCATGAAGAAGGTCAAGTTTGCTAGGTAGGTCTGACCAAAGAGCTCTATATAAACTTTATTATACTTCATTTGTTGATTTTCCTAATAAAGACTTCACATGAAGAAGAATAAAATGTACTATATGTAAACAGAGGCTATAAATAAATCAATATGCTGTGTATAATGGATGATTATATCTTAGTTATTATTATAACTTCAAAAAATACTTGTCACCTATATTTAGTTAAGATTTAAGTTTTAAAACATGATCAAGGTTTTCTAATCTATTTTTTAAAGACAAAGCTACTAAATAAAAAACACGGTAAGATAAAAATCAAGTTCTATGAATAAATATTTTAAAAGTAAGTACTCTAGGATCACAACACTGACAACACTAATTATCTTTTCTAGTCTCGGCAGTTTTGTTGCGTACTGTTTGGGTGACTGATGGGATAATTTCACTTCATTTTCTCTCCGGTTATTCTGGACTATGGAAGAGAAGAATATTAAAATGATGAACATCTCTAAACAGAGTACTTGATAAAGTTTTTAGTTGAAATAAAATGCTTAAAAAAATAAACCTCAATTAAACAATATATGATTCCAGAGCAAATAACTAAATCCCCATCTTCTAAAGAAAAACTTTGACTAAGAATTTCTGATTAAAAAAATGTCTATTCAGTATTAATATTATTTTAGGACTTTTACATATTAAGACCCTATACTTTTATAAAAAGCCTTTTTGTCAACAGTATTAGCTAGCATTACCATAATTATAAAAAATATGTCTATATATTTTATATCATTTAGTATTTTACTTAGTAAAAATATTTAAATAGCAGGAACCAAAACAGTCATAAACAGATAAAATGTATGACAAAGCAAGTATTCCAATTCCTTACACCTATAAATATTTTATTTAACTTACTGATAATGTCTTTATATCCAAAACACTAAAATATTTAATTTAATATTTAATCTCAAATATAAATCTTCACCAGTAGCAAATATCGCTCAAATTAAAAAACTGTAAAAGACATTATTAATAAACTTTTCAAACTGAACATTTAAATAAATTCTGTCATACATAGTTTATAGTGTATATGTCTTACATATTATATAAGTCAAATATCTAAGGCTCCATATTTTAAATAATTAATAAAAAGCATTTTCTTCGCCTTGATCGCCTGATTTTTGGTTGTTTATAAAATTAATCACAGTTAGGATAGAAATCGCTTTCAGCTTCATGAATGACATCCAAGAGATGGGAAAGGATTAGTTCTCAGTCACTGCCAGTTATAGCGCCAGGTGGCTTTTTCTGCAGTGAAGGTGTTACCGATAATCCCATTACGCTGGTACTAAATCTTGCAGACATCAAAATTATCACCAAGGTTCCTTTTCATCCCATCCTTTCCAAATGACTGGAAGTCGCTTCACCTGAAAGAAGTCAAATCCACATGCAGCTGCTGTTTTAGCAGGCAGCAAACTCCCTGAGAATGCCAGTCGTGATTCAATTTTGCTGTGCTGGTGGCCCCCTATTCCCTGTCCAATAATACATCTGTTAAAAAATCCTACAGCTACAAATCAAGTTTAATCCTACCAGGGACCTCATGTTGGTCTTGTCTTCCAAAAAGGCAGCAGGTTCTGCTGTCTATCTTTGCCAGCGTCTGGGGAATACCCTTTAAATCCCAGCCCTACTTAGAAGAATAAGCTAAGGATCACAAAACATGACCTCAAAAACCCTGATATGACTATATTCTGACCCAGAGGCATTCATTCTAGGTGAAGATTAGAACTTTGCATAATAAGATTACACAGCAAGTGAATGATATCAAGGGACTATCCATATGCAGCCGTCTGGTTTTCTATAGCCAGCCTGTGCTCTGCAATATGCAGTACAGACGAAAAAGAGCTTGGTCTTTCTAGCTGAAATAAAATAGATTCACATAAATTAGTTGGCCATTTCCAGATTCCTAAATCCCCTATTACATCTTTTATTGACAGCTCCTGTGAGGATAGCACAAATGTTATTCCTTTTTATTCTGTGCTTCTATAACAATCATGTTCTGTAATTGAAATGTACATAGATTATGGCTCAAAATTAACATCTTGTTTGCTGTAATCTTGGATTACAATTCACTGTGTACATAATAAAATTAGGAAATCAATGGATGGATTTATCAGCTCCAAGAAACTAGAGGTATTGTTTAAAGAACAGCTTAACATTTTGTGCCAACACTTTAAATGCAGAAGTTACAGAGAGAAGTCAATAAAAATTTAAGTGACTAAAAGAATACAATATGCATCAGCCAATATCTGTATAAATTAGATTACATATGAATAAGCTCAATTCCCTCAAAATTTAGAAAATATGAAGAGTTCAGAGATCTCATGAACATATAATTTTTCTCTCTAAACCATACTTGAGCAAAAAAGTCAATTACATATAAGAAGATCTCTACTTTTCATAAAGTCCAGGTAGTACTTTATACAAAGCACCTTGAGCATTTTATACTTTCAGATACTTGAATAAATTCAAATCGTTTATAATTCAAGGTTTAGAATTCTTACCTATATGTTTTTAAAGTACTTAGTAAAATAACTTTTCCATATATTGGAATATATACAGAACACTTAAAATGCATAAAACCCTAGAGATATTTAGAAAACAATACTTTATGTTCAGCTTTTTTCTTCTAAGTTTAAAGCTATACCAGCTCTTAGCAAACATATAAAAAGAGACATTAATATCATGGACAAAAACGCTGATAGAGAATAGTTCTAAGAAGGCAAAGAGGAATTCTCAAGTTTATATTTTTTTAAAAAGTACTAAGATTTGATATGCAATTCTTGTAAAACTAAGCTCACTGGTATATTTGCAATAGGACTTATTTGACAAGTTCTATTTGCCCACAATTGCTAAGGAACACACTGCATCCCTTATATTAGCCATTATCTTTTTATCATCAGACTATCCATAAGCATAGCTATACAATATCTGCTAAGTACTCGGGAGTCAGTGACATAATTCTGATTCTGTATGTTAAAAAGGCAGATGTATACCAATAGTGTAAGTGGTAGAGCTACAAAAAACACTGTATGTAACTTCAACTACATAGCACATGAATACTCTTTGATTACCTTGATTAGGATATTACTAGAAATATAATGAGGGATGCAAGAAAACACATATTTCTGTTATAACATTTATATGTAATACTTTAGAGCTGTACTGTTCAATAAAGTAGCCACTAGCTACATATGGCTATTGAGCACTTAAAATGACTAGTCCAAACTGAGAGGTATTATAAGGACAAAATATACACTCGACTTTGAAGACTTAATACAAAAAAAAGTAAAATATTTAATATTGATTATGTGTTGAAAATGTAACAATCTAGATATGGGGGGTTAAATAAAAATACATATGTGATATACATATATGTATATGACTCTCATATTTCACCTGGACAGACACCAAAGCAGAGAGTTATTATGGAAGAACAAACATTTCGGTGTCAAATCTGACATATAAGCTTAGTAAATAAAGAACAAAAAGCAGTCATTTTAGTCTACTTCATATTTCTAGCTGTAGGGTAGTAATGAAGAAGAAGGGACCAGATAAATTGCTGACCATCGTGTACCCCAAAAAATAATGTTTCAAACTTACAAAAATGTTTAGGCTAGTAAGTATTGGCTTTTAGAAAAAGTTCATCTTGGGCAACTTCATGAAAGACTGGTGAGGACTACTGAGTTCAAAAAACAGCCACTTCAAAAAACATGTCTGGATCTAGAAAGGACCACGAGTTTTCTCTAAGGTGCTATAGAAGTATTTATACTCAAATTTTAAAAATGCATCACAAGTAATTAACTATAGAGATTTGAAGCATTTATTTCAGAATTTTAGCATAATAAAAACATTTAGAAAAGGGTCCATTTTATAAATTAGAAGCTGCTTTTCCATTAGCCATCAATGCAGGTTTAAAAAAATTCATTATCAAACAATTTTACAGAAAGAAGGAAAACTGTAAAGAGTTAAAATATAAACTATATTCATAATTTAATTAAAAGAGGTTAATGGCGATTTAGCATAACCACAGAAAATTGATATTATATAATTAAAATATAAGGTCTATCTTTGCCAAACATTGGAATATTCAATATAAACAATAGTATGTAAATATTTAACTCATTTTAAAATTGCTTTTCATAATTATTCCTTTATAATATTTATCTAAAACATTAAGGCTAAAGATGAAATATGAGAATCAATAAATAAAGTGGACAATATCTAAGTCAGTCCTTTATAACCTGGCCATGCCACTTTTTCCTACCCTTTTAAAATCATGTGTTTCTTTCCTTTTCTGGTTACAACTATCACATATACACACAGACACACAATCACATAAAAACAAAACAATGACAATAAAAAAACTTTCTAACTATCAATATATGAGAGCAATGATATTCAGTCTAAGTTAATCCCCAGACATCCAAATTCATGAATAAAAATTCATCAGTTTTAAATACACTGAGCCTATTAAGCAAGAACAAAAGCATATGCACAAAAGAGCTTTTAATATATTTCAAAGCCCACAAGAGCCATGGTCTCATTAAAATTATAAATTACACAAACATGGAATGAAGATTCAAACTGCAGTGCAGCTAAGCAGATTACAGAAAACCTCGCGTTCCATATGATAACACACCATGGCCCTCCCAGATGGGGGCTTGGAACAAAAAGGCCATCACCACAGCTCGGGAAAACCTCCTTGTGATCTCTGGTTTCTGTGCAGCAGATGACAGCCAAATAATATGTTGATTATTCTGTTTGTGCTGCTAAGCTTGTAAGATGGAATAAAAGCGATATGATCTATTGTGAACCCAGTGTTAATGTGTTGCCCCACTCATAAATAATATACTGAATTTATTTTGAAACTATCTTTTATCTGAATTTTAGTTCTTAAATGCATGAATTAAAATAAAAGCCAAGATAAAATATCATTTAATTTGATGATTTAAGCTAAGAAATGTAGATGACAAGTGAAAAATATCTAAGTGCTTAGCTAAGAGTCAAGTACAATCATCTTACTGTAATTTCAGCACCGTGATCGCGGATAAAACACATTTTTAAATAGGCAATTGCTCTCATTAAGAAATACAAATGTAAAATTACAAAATACAATAAGTTGATAATACACATTACTGACAAGATAAAAACTAAAATACAAGGAAATATAAAAACACTTTTTTGCACTACAAATACATAATAACACATAATCAGAACATGTCTCATATATTTCTGAATAATAAAAAGTATCACTGAAGGCCTTATGAAAGTTCATAACTTGTACACAAATGGATGCTTACAAAAATTAGGAAAAACCTAATTTTTTCCTCAATTAAATATCCTAAACTTTAACAGAGTAAAATGAGGCAACTAGGATTGTGCCTGTAAATACTTCACCAACTTTTATATTTCATGGATAAAATTTTTTATGAATACCAGTATTATTAAAAATATTGAAAATCATAACATGTGTTTTTCCACTCCACAAATTACTCCCTAAATAATCTAGTAGACTCTTCTTAAAGGCAAACAACATAAACAAAGCAGTACATTAAAGCTGCAGTTGAAGCAAACATAGATAAACACACTGTTTTCTTAAAAGGTATTTTGTAAAAAGCACATAATTATGGTCATTAACATAAATCCACCTCATTTTTCTATCTAAAGATATAGATTCTTGATTCTAAAAAGCAGAGCAAAATTTCATGTTAAGCAGAGTGTAACATGAAAATACAGTCTAAAATTGCAGAACTAAAAAGGTAAAACAGTAATACTTCAAGAGAAAAACCCAGAACATCATTGGAGTAGATAAATATTTCTTACACAAGATGAAAAAAGCACTAAACACAATGACAAACTAGACTACGTGAAAGTCATAATTATCTGTTCATCAAAAGAACTATTAATAGGTTGAAAGGGCAAACCTCTGAGTGGGAAAAAGGTTTGCAATACCTATTTTCAATGAAGGATTCATATTCCAAATATATAAAGAACATCTACAAATCAAAGAAAAAGCCCAACAGAAAAGTAGACAACAGAAATGAACAGGTACTTCAAGAGAGAATAATAAAATAGGTAATATACATATGAAAAGGTGCTCAGCTTGATTAATCATCAACTGGAAAGTAAAACAATAAGGATTTACTATTTACACACAGCAGAATCTAAAAAATAAAAGAGGTGGGAAAAGGATCCAGTGTTGACAAAGACGTGGAGCAACAAGAACTCTCATATGAAAGGAAACTAGTACGACCATGTTAGAAAACTGGATTGTTGACAAAAGTTGGACATATATATGCCTAGGATCCAGGAAGTTTGCTCCTAGATATATCCACAAATGAAACATAAATATATTAACCAAGATATGTATTAGAAAGCTTCTTAGTAGCAGTATATAGAAACCACCCAAATGTCAATTACCAGAATGGATAAAAAAATTGTTGTGAAATAGTCATATAATAAAATGCAGCAGTGAAAATGAACAAAGAACAACTACATGCAACAATGTAAGCAAATCTCAAGAAATAAACTTGAGCAAAGGAAACCAAAAATAGACTGTAAAATTCTCTATATAAAATACAGAAACAAACAAGACAATGCTATTCAAAGTGAAGGTAGTGGTTATTTTAGCACATGGGAGGAAAGAGGAAGGTGTCTGTCTTCTGGGTGCTGATAATGTCTTTTATTCGGGTGCGGTTGCATGGGCTTATTTGGCTTCTAAAATATTCATTGAGCAATCTATGTGCATATTTTGTAGATAGAGCTTTCATTAAAAAGGCAGTTTTATACCCAAATACAGAGATATACAGGGGTGGTCAAAATTCTTGTCATAAGAAATTTAGGAACAAAAAGCTAAAGGTTCTGATACTACTTATTTGGATGATCACATTTTCATCTCAATAGCTGAGAAAGTTCCTGGACTCTTACAAATGTAGGGGCAACCGCCCTTTACCCTATCACCTTTCCCCATTCCTCAACCTGTAATGCCATAGTTTCAGATACCTGGCTTTTGTGTCAGGAGTAGCTTCTGCTGCTGCTATTGCTGCTGTTACAACAGCTCCTAAAATAGTCTCAGGCTTAAAATTTTGCCCTTATGTGGGAAAAGTACCACAGAAGAAAAGGCAATATAAAGAATATATGTTTGCCATTTCTCCCCTTGCCCTCAAATTTTGTAAGATTTTATTTGTTAATTATGAAAGCTTATTACCTAATTTAATAGGAATCCCTTGAAAACTTTTATTACTTTTCAATGCAGATAAAGAAAATATAATCATTCTTTGATATCAATATCATACCAATAAAATGAAACTTCATGATAGTATATAACCTATGCTATTCATTGTATCCCACTTAAATATTTTCCCTATTTCTATATGGGAATCAACATATAATTTACAACACTGTTTTTCTCATATCAAAAAAGATACTTTAAGAAATGAAATTTAAAAAAATCATCAAAATATTATAGAGTTCATTTATATAACAAATATTTATTCAGTGCTTACTATCCACCAAACTCTGGGAGTAAAGCAGTAAAACTATAACACACTCACACACTCAAAAATACTACACAGCCGAAAGAAAGAACTCCTACACTTCGTGACATGGTGGATGGAACTGGAGAGCATTATGTTAAGTGAAATAAGCCAGGCAGTGGAAGACAAATACCATATGATCTCACCTATAAGTGGAACCTCATCGACAAAACAAATGGGCAAAACAGAACCAGAGACATTGAAATAAAGACCAAATTGACAGTGGCCAGAATGAAGGCAGCAGGGAGTAATGGGGAAAGAAGAGGAAGGGCAAGCAAAGGAACAGGAATAGAGGACTCATGGGCACGGACGGGGATGGGGGATTGACTGTGGGAGTAGGGGGAGAACATGGTAAGGGTGAGCAATGGGGAAAAAGGCAGGGAAACTGTAAATAAACAACATAAAACATTTTAAATATCATTAAAAAAAAGAATAACCACAGTTCTGATGTTATAAAAAGAAATAAGAGTACACCAAGTGTAACACAGGAGTAAGTTTCAGCTGTCATCTAAAGTTTACACTAAAAACTAACACTGTCTCTACCTTTGTCTATTAACCTTCTCATGTGTAGAGCACCCCGGATTTTAACTTCCCCTCAGTTCTCAATCCTACACTCTATCATTAAACTAAGTCTAAATGAAAGTCTTTTTCCAAACCTAAAACATAAATGAATAAATAAATAAATAAATAAATAAATAAATAGATAAATAAAACCATCCAAAAGACATACAGCAAAAGTCCCATCTTCTATTTCCTCACCCATCCACACACAAGATCTATATACTCTTCCAGATTTTCTTTATGTAAATATGAATATCTCTAAATATTCATATTTCAATGTTTACAATATACTGTTTGAACTCTGCTCTTGTCAAATAACAACATATGTTTGAAAACTTCCCAAATCTGCATATAGAGAACATCCTTTCTTTTTTTTTTTTTTTTTACAGCTATAGAGTATAGATATGCCACTGATCATTTAACAAGTGCCCCATTGGTAGACATTAGGGGTGTTTCCAACAGTTTGCTACTACAAAAAAAAAGCTACAATTAAAACTCCTATATATGTTATATTTTAAGTACACAAGTATATCTGTAAAACATTCCCATAACTGGTACTGAGACAAATGTCTGAAGGCATTGACCTTTTTCTAGGAGTTGCCAATTTATGTGGGTTGGGTCATTTTGCACTTCCACCACCTATGGGTCTCAGATGTATCCTAAAAAAAGCTATGCCTCTCTTCAGGCCTCTAAGATATTTTGTTTACAAAGCAAATTCTGAAAGATATTCTCACTGCAAAAATCTATATGAAGCCCTTTGTTTCTTTTTCCCTAAATGCACATGCAAAATTTGTTGATTTATTAAGTTTAAGAGCAAATGAATTTTCAAATTTAAAAACACCTCTCTGATGCTGGAGATCATCACAGTGATCCTACTGTCCTGGAATAGCAGTTGCATATCTCCCCAAAACCTCCTGCCATCCAACAACTAATACACTCCCCACTCCAGTGTTTTCTTTAAACACTTTCAATAGTGTATGGGTGAGCATTCAAATGCATTTCACTTTCAAATGAACATTTTCCTAAAGCACTTAAGTGTTATCATGAAACCAAATCTGTTATTTCTATATTTTCCTTTAAGAAGCTATCATTTGAAAGGTGGTTTAATCTTTATGATTGCCATTTTCAATAGGTAGTCTCAGGAACAACTATAAAGGACACATGGACAAAACCAAAGGCAGGGCGGAAGCAAGGAGAGAGGTAACCTTGGTTGGTGTGGGGAGTGAGTGGGGGGATAGGGGGTAAATGCATACAACTGTAATTGAACAATGAAACAATTTTTTTTAAAGAAACCAACCACTTAAGTCCACTGGACTTTCTACATGAAGGAATCCTTAAGTAAATCCAGTTTCAATATCACTGTTTCATAAGAAAAGAGGTGCATGATAATTTTTATTCCCTGAATGAGAATGCATCTGTATATGCAATGCAATCCACGTTTCATTTCATTCATTCAGAAATCAGTTGTAAAATAATCTCAGTCCTCTCAAACAAACTGGCTAGCCTGGAGATGGATCCCAAAATAAATTTTAAAAAGCTGCCACCCATTCTAGGCTTTTAGCCAGTCAATTGGAAAAAACCATACTTAAGCTCCAACCTAAGCAATGTATAAAGTTAGGCAAATGCTGATTTTAATATTAGAGTCAATATAATGCACAGACAGCAAAAAGAAACAAGTAAGAATTACCTAACAAAGCTTACACAAAACAAAACATATCACAAGTACCCCCAGAACACAAAAGTTTATCAGTCTAGTACAACTTAGGAGAACTACACAGCATAATGGTCTCTGAGGAAATCAAATAAATTCTGTGAAATGACTGATGTTTTCAAGGTCAACTTTGAGCCACCAAAACAGAATTTAAATTATACTATTTGTCGTGTTTAAAAAACAGAAGGGCAAATTTTAGATTTTAGAAGCTTTTTAAAAATATATTCCTACCAAACAAATTTTGACACATAAAAGGATAAGGTTCACTCATCTACAAAATTAACAAATGAGAAATATTTCATTCATTAACAATAGCCCATGAATGAGGCTACTCAAAGAAAATTCTCACTCAAAGTCAGAATATACTATGGCTACCTTTTAAAAGAGGAACCGTAATAAAGTACAATAACATTTGGGGGGCTTTAAATATAACATTCCCTATGCTGTCAGTTCTTGGTTAATAAGAGAATATCTAATAATATTTGAAAATTAGTCAGGCAAATTTTCCACTTGAATGGCTGGACACATTCAAGAAAATATCCTGATTTCACTTTTCACTTTGTTTTCTTTAAGTTACAACTGCCAAGTGGACAGGTTGGTCTGGTTTCTAGCTCCAACTTGCTAAATGACCTTGTTCAAGTGACTCAATCTCTCTAGCCCTTAGTTTCTTCATCAGTAAAGTTGTTATAGAAAATATGACATGACAGTAAACAATAAATCTGCTAATAAAGTAAAACAAAGAGTTACTACATTAGATCTATGTCTATATCTATATTATATCTACATATTTATTTGTCCATTCATCCTCGCCCAAGCACATGCTTATTGATTTTAGATGGAAGGGAAGGGGAGAGAGGAAGAGAAGCACTGATGTGAGAAACACTGACCAACTGCCTCTTGTATACTCCCTGACTGGGAACCAAACCCGCAACCTAGGTATGTAACCTGACCAGGGACCTCAGAGACAACCTTTTGGCATATAGGACGATGCTCAACCAATGGCACCACCCAGCCACAGCTGTATCTATACTATTTGTATACTATTTGTTTAAAGTATCACATATAGGCCACTTTACTATATATTTAAGGCGTACAGTAAAAGAAACAATAATCCCTTCAGAATCTTTTCCAATATTTAATGTTACTTTCATGATTCGATAAATTTCTCATGCATTCACTTAAATTAACTTAAAATACCACTATAATAAATTCTCTTTAACCTGAAAATGAGACTTTTTCTACATGACACATACAAAAAACACATGAAATGTAAAAGAACATCCACGGCAATGTCATTTATAACACACAAACTGTAGAAACAACCCAAACATCTACCAATATTAGAATAAATGAATTGCCATATTCATTCCAAAAGAATAATATATGGGGCTGGCAAAAAAACTCATTTGTTTTTTCCATAATATAGCTAGCTCTAGAAGCACTTAGTTCCCTTTAACTTCATTCAAAACAACTTTGTTAGATTGTACTGTAACAGGTGTCATATCGGTGTGTACTTAAAAATACTGCAATTGGTGAATTTTTGTGTAGCCATTTCAATACTGAAGATGGAAGAAAATATGCAACATTTTCAGTATATTATGCTTTATTATTTAAAGAAAGATAAAAATGTAACTGAAATGCAAAAAAATAAATGATTTGTACAGTGTATAGAGAAGGTACCGTGACTGACCAAACATGTCAGAAAGTGGTTTGCAAAGTTTCCTGCTGGAGATTTTTCACTGCAGGATGCTCCAACAGTTGGGTAGACCAGTTAAAGTTGATAGCAATTAAATCAAGACATTGAGAACAATCAATGTTATATCATTTGGGAGATAGCCAACATACTTAAAATATTCAAATCAATAAAGTTATTGGTAAAAATAAAAATGTGACTTTTATTTTGTGGAAAAAACCATTCACACTTTTTAGCCAACCCAATACTAATAATGAAAATGAATGAAATAAAACTACATGCAACTACCTTTGAAACATAATGCTGACTAAAGGAAGAAAGAATACATATAGTTAGCCCTGGCTAGTGTAGCTGGGTCAATTGAGCACAGGCCTGCAAACTAAACAACCATGGTTCGATTCCCAGTCAGGGCACAAGCCTGGGTTGCAGGCCAGTTCCCAGCAGGGGATGCACAAGAGGCAACCATACATTGATATTTCTCTCCCTCTCTCCTTCCCTTCCCCTCTAAAGATAAATAAATAAAGTCTTTTTTAAGAAAGAATACATATAATTGCACACAGTGACTCTCACCAGCTGGCCCACCGATGTCCCATGTCACCTGGTACCCCAGCTGGCACCCCACCCGCCAGGTACTCTTTGATAAAGCCTGGGGAGCCTGCTGCTGAGTGGACTGCTCACCACTGGTGCTAAAGGGAATGGCACCTCCATGGAGAGTAAGGACTTCTTCCAGCTGTTAGAAGGCGACACGTGCCTGATGGTGCTGCAGTTGACACACAGCAGGAGCCCCAGCAAGAGTGAGTGCTGTCATATGGCCTGGCCTGCAAGAAGCCCAAGCACAGCAAGGGCATCATCCTCATTACATTCAGCACATACAAGCAAACCCTCAAGACCTCTTTGGCAGTCTGAACATAAAAACCACATTCTATAGCTCTACTCATGAGTTTTAAATCTCAAGGACATGGCCCCAAAAGAGTACTCAAGAAGCTCCTTCAGTTGGACCTTCAGGCTGTGCAAGGCCTGGGCCACATACCACTGGAAATTTCCTCCACCCTTCATCATGCAATGGAGTGGGCTAAGCAGTGGCAGTGGCAGCAGCTGAGTCACCACCATCCCTCCTCAGAAGGGGCTCTGAGCTTCTGCCCCTAGATGTGTTCCCAGAGACACACTGTAAGGCCTCTTGACAGTATCGGGTTTGAGGACATGCTGGTAGTACAAACTAGATAACTCGCCTGACTTCTCCACTGTTCTCTGACTGCACTGTGATAGGCCCCATCAACATATTGCCTTCCATTCCTGGCCTATACCCTTCCCTGAAGAACGCTGTCCCTTTACAGCCATTTTTCCAGCCTCCCACTTACCTTGAAAGACCACAAACCTGTCACCATACATCTTGATCCCACCATGATTGCTGGTCCATCTAAATTCCTTACAACTCCTCCAATCCCTGGGCTTCCCAGAACACTGAAGATAGATACCCCTGTCTTACTTTACCTTCCCCCGCCCCCCAAAATTAATATGTTTGCAAAAAAAGAATACATTATGATTCCATAAACATTAGAGACAAAAAGTACACATTGCTGAGCAATACACAGTATAAAAGTAATAAAATACTATAAATAATTATCATAAATATAAATACATTGGTTACTTGTAAAGAAAAGGAGGAGTATATTAACAGCATCTGGGATACTGGTAATGACCTAGGGAAACATGGATGTCTACTTTATACTTATTCATTTTACTATGCATGTATGTTTTCATATGATGTTTATTTTATAATAAAAATTTTGAAACAATATATCTTCTGAAATAATATATTTTTGCAGAGAAGGAAGAAAAGGCTTTTCTTTTTTGCTGAAAATTTTATTTTCTTGGTCTACATATCAATTATTTATTCAGTGTTTTCATAATAAAGAAATAAACCAATATGCTTAACTCTCCATAACCCTAATTAAGAGTAGATACCCCAGGCTTTCCAAATGGCTATCAAAAAAGTACCAGGCTATTAAAGAGTGTAAGATCAGCTACTGTTTTCAGCCTTGCTTAGTTTATGTTGTTTCTGTCACTTTTCTTTCTTTCCAAGGAAATTTCTGATTACTGTCAAAATAAATCTACCTTACATCCAGGCAATAATTTTATTCAGGTTGCACTCCAAAAAATATAACAATATTTAGATCAAAAGTAGGAAGAGAAACACTTTTAATTGACACAGTTTTAAAACAACTTTGGGAGCACCTGTGCACATGTCCAATGTGAGGGCTTGTGACAGGATGGACAGTCATGACACATGAGTTCAAACCAGTGCCATTCTGTGCAAGTATCCACTGTATACAACGTAATGTCAGGTGACTCATTCTAAATAAACCCAACAATGCCCAATCTAAACTATACTGGAGCTGTTGCAATACTGCCTTTAGAAAAACAATAATACAGAGAATTTATTACAAAAAAGAACAACAACAACTTAAAACTGGCTTAAATTACAAACACATATATCCTCACACACACAATTTAGGAAATCCTAAAAGATCCATCACCTAGAAGCACCCTTCAGTGTATGTTTGTTATAACTTCTAGATGAAATTTAGAAGACTAACAGCACTTTCAATGGTATCACTCACCATAACTGAGTTGCTTTTGTTGGATACTGTGTGCATGCGTGCGTGCGTGCGTGTGTGAATGCAGCCAAGGATTCCACAGTTTAGTGAATCTAGCTAACCAGTTATTTACCCTATTAAGTGCCAACTTTCAAAAATGACAGTGTCCAGCAGGGAGCAGCATTAGGGCATTCATAACACTTAACCTGAACACGAACCAGACAGGAAAAAAAAGGAGGGAAAAAGAGCCCACTTACCATAGGTCTGTTCTACAACACATTCAATTTTTAGGGTAGCTGCAGGGCTTCCTGGAAAAAGCATTGAAAACATGTTGCAAAGCATATATCAGTGATCCATGGCTTCAGCATTCCTAAAGCAGAAAATCAAAATTATATTAGGTGAAGGCCTCTCTCAGCCACATTAGTTAAGTTATTATTATATAATATGACTAAATGTCTCTCAGTTGTTAAGATACATCATACATCTCCCTCTTTGGCAGGTCAATGGGATTTTGAATTTAGATATTCAATGACACTTTAGATAATGAATTTAAAAAACAGAATATTAAAGTTTTTTATTTATGAGGGAATTTCAAGTAGAAGAAGAAAGTAACTGGTGACAGTCTATCAATCAACCTAGAGAAAACTGTGTTCAAGCACTTAAAGAAGTTGATACCCAACCACACATAGTTCTGATGTATCGAATTCCTCTACAAGAATTTACAAGTGATATAGAGGACCTAACACTCATTTCTACATGTCAACATGAATATCTTAAGTTAATTTCAAGCATGAAAGGGCAGCAGAGTAGTCTGTAATGCTGATATGTTAAGACAATCATTCAGTCAGATATTCACTGAATATGAAGAATGCTTACGATATTGTTGAAAAACTCTAAGACCAGCTATATGACAAAGGCAAAACATATTATGCTTGATACTATTTTAGACATGGAAACCTGCTGCTTATTCCACTATAATAACTCCATGTCAGTTTTTATGGCTTAGAAAAAATTTTACCACCATTTTTACTTGAAATGTTGTAAGTTTGCTCTATATATTTCCCTGTGACATTTGAGAGTCAACACCAAAAACTAATTTTTTGCCATTAAAAGGTAACAGTATATGAATATTCACCTTAAAATATACAACTACATATAACAGAATATACAATATCACACATCAATATTAATATTTAATTAAATATTAATATTTGTTTGAAATTTAATGAATAGCAAAGGTTCCTACTATTTCCTTCTGACAAAAGGGCAGGAGAATCTTGCATGTATGAATTCAAGACTAATAAGTATTAATTTGACTGAAGCTGAAAGAAACACTCATATATTAATCTTCTACCCTTTATCATTAAGCTCTTTATGGTATTATTCCTATCATTTTCTCTCCTTAAAGTCTTCCTCTTATCCTGTTTCATATCTTTGCTATTGTGCACTGTACTTTTCTGATACTCATGTCAGCCAATCTAACTTCCCTCTCTTTAATGTTTCAACCCCAATTGTTGCTTCATTCAATCTCCTCTGTTTATGACCCTACCATCTTTTTCCTTTTTATTTTAGGACCCTTAAAAGTGAGACTTTTTTTCTGTAATGCATCTGCTTAAATATATTCTTTCACCCATGTATAGGTACCATGCTTGACCTTACACAATCTCATATGATTGAGACTCAGCTACATATACTTACATTGTTGCTCCTTGCAAAAATATTTCTTCTGAGTTATTTACCTATTTGAAGAACTCATTAAATATTCTAAGTTAATCTTAAAACACCCAAAAAATCTCAAGGAAATCTAACCCCACAAACTCATTCCAGTCAATTTGAGATGAACACTGTTCTAATAAACAGGTGATTTAGGACCTTACTACATTGGTGTGAATATTGAGTAAAAACTATTTTAAAGTCAATGAAATTTTAGTGCTATTTTTTCATTTGCTCATGCACTTGTGTATAATATCCTCAGTAAAAAACCAAGGACACATTAAATAACCTCCACTCCTAACATATTATAAAGTCTGAAAAAAAAGTGGTTTCCTTATTCAGTACTCTTCAACATGAATATTATTAACTTGAACAGATTATTGTGAAGCAATTTCGTAACAAAATGTGCACAAACTTTGAGATTTTTATACTATAAACAGGTTAGATAACACACTTATAATGTACTTACCTAAAAAGAGACTGTAGTGTGTTGAGTGGTGTCCCTCCCCACCATTCCCCCAAGTTCACATCCACTTAGAACCTAAGAATGTGACCTTATCAGGATATAGGGTCTTTGCAGATATAATTAAGATAAGGATCAAAAATGAGAAAGAAAGCCCATTATAGAAAACAGAACAAGTAACTCTGGAGAAATCAGAGGTAAGTAGGAAGAGAATAAAAAGAAAAAAAATTCTATTTAACATCTTCCGAGACAGTAAATAAGATATTGCACCAATAAAACAAGGGGTATGAAAGAGCAGAATTAAATAACAAAGTAGAATTTAAGGAAATTTTAAGATAGAATACCTGTCTTACCACCACATACCTTCATATACAAAAAATATAAAAACTGGAACAAAAACTGAACAGAATAACAACCTAAGGAGAATAATAATCTCTCTTAAAAAGTTGCAAGAAAAGAGACTCCTCTCTCTCACCTCCCAAAAATACACACAAACATACACAGGAGAAAATAAAAAAGGGAATACAGAAAAAAAAGAAGAAAAATATATATCCCCAGCCACATCTTTTCATAGGTTGTTGAACGAGGGCCCATAAGCCAAATCCAGCCAAATCCAGCCAATTCCACTCCAGCAAACCAGGTTTTCCTGGAACCCAGCTACGCTCATTCGTTCACAGGTTGCTCATGGCTGCGTTTGTGCTACAACAGCAGAGTGAAATAGCTGCAACAGGGACTATATGATCTGCAAAGCCTTAAATATCTACGGTTTATAGTCTTCTACAGAAAAAGTTTGCCAAACCTTGACATAGAACTATATTGTCCAATACAGTAGCAACCAGCCCAATGTAGTGTTGACATTTAAATAATTAAAATAACATTTAAACTTCAGTTTAAATATTCCCCAATTATGTCAACCCCATTACAAGTTCCCAATAGCCATGTGTACTTAATGGCTATTGTACTGGATGGTGTAAATATAGAATATTTCCATTAACACAGAAAGTTCTACTGGACAGGAATGATTTGGAACTGTATTTTAATTATTGCTTTTTAAAAAGTGCTATAGTGGAAAATAAACAAAATAATACCTAAGAGAAGCAGGAAGAAAGATTAAATTCAGAAAAAAACAGAAATTATTAACATTAGAAAAGGAAATGTATAAAATCTAAGACACCATTCTATGAAAATACCACTACAATACTTTTTAAATATTTCAAAGCTATTCAAAAAGACATAAAATTGAAAGAAAATCTAAAAATGAGAATCTAAATAATCATCAGAGATATGGAATATAATCTAGAAGAATTCAACATACAGAATACAATTCATGCCATCAAATTTGAAAATAATAAAAAATTGCTTATCAAGAGATTATAGTTCAAAGTAAGGGAGAAGTAGTAGAGTGGGTAATACATGGTTTCGATTTAGTTCTGAGCTCCCAGAACACCATGAGACCCTCTAGTAAGCCTCCACAGTATCTGTTACATGCCTTACCCACACTGACACAGTAGGAATATGAACCCCAGGTCTCAGAAGAGCCACTGATAGACCAGCCATAGAGGTATTCATTTCTGCCATGGGGTACATTGCCTACTGTGACCACTGTTTCCTGGTGAGCCTTAAATAGGTCATTGCAGTCTTTCTATTGTACCTGAAGACTATCAACTTCAACTGGTCTACCCAACCACGGAGCAACATCCATAGAGAAACCTCCAGCACAAAACTTCGCAATCCACTTTTGACACATTTGATCAGTCTTGGCACCTTCTCCATGTACTGCACAAATCTTTTTTTTTTTTTTTTTTGGTGTTTCAGTTACATTTTTACCTTTCTTTTTTTTCCCCTTAATTGATTTTTATTACTTTATTGTTGTTCAATTACGGTTCTCTGCATTTTCTCCCCACCACAGCCCCCGAATCCTGCCAAACCTACCTCCCTCCTTGCTTCCACCCTCCCCGTTGGTTTTGTCCATGTGTCCTTTACTATTTTTACCTTTCTTGAAATAATAAAGCATAATATGCTGAAAATGTTGCATATTTTCTTCCATCTTCAATATTGAAATGGCTACACAAAAATTCACCAATTTTAGATTACATTTTAAATGTACACTGATATGACAATACAATCTAACAAAATTGTTTTGAATGATGTTAAAGACACCTAAGTACTACTAGAGTCGTTTTATAGAAAAACCAAACGAATTTTTGGCGAACCTAATACCTTTTTTTTCCCCAGTACCAAGAATGAACCTAACCTGAAACAACAAAATCACATAAAATCCACAGTTTACTATAGGGTTGGTTCCCTTTTAGTGCTATACATTCTATGGATTGGGACCAAAGTATAATTACATATATCCATCATTATGCCATACAGAATATTTTTACTGCCCTAAAAATCTGCGCTTTGTCTATTCATCTATCCCCCCAACCACCTCTGGTAACCAATGATCCTTTTTATTGTCATTATAGTTTTGCCTTTTCCAGAATATCGTATAGTTGGAATCAGTATGTAGATTTTACAGATTGGCTCTTTATACTTAGTAATTTGCATTTACATCTCCTCCATGCCTTTTGATGGTTTGATAGCTCATTTGTTTTTAGCACTGAAAAAAGTCCATTGTCTGGATGTACCACACTTGGTTTATCCATTCACCCACTGAAGGATATCTTGGCTGCTGTTAAGTTTGGGCAGTTATGAATAAAGCTGCTATAACCATCCATGGGCAGGTTTTTATGTGGATATGTTTTCAACTCCTTTGGGTAAATACCAAGGAGTACAACTGCTGGATCATATGGAAGAGTATATTTAGTTCTCCAAACTCTCTTCCAGAATGCCTGTACCATTTTGCATTCCTGTCAACAATGCATGTGAGTTCCTGTGACTCCACATCCTAGCCAGTATTTGGTATTGTCAGTGTTCTGGATCTTGGCCATTATAATAGGTGTGCACTTGTATCTCGATGTTGTTTCAATTTGCATTTCCCTGATGGCATATGGTGTGGAGCACCTTTTCATATGCTTACTTGCCATCTGTATCTTCTTCGGTCACGTGTCTGTTAAGGCCTATTTTCAAATCAGGCTGTTTTCTTGCTATTAAGAGTTCTTTGTATATTTTGGATAACAGTACTTTATTAAATGTATGTTTTGCAAATATTTTCTCCCAGTCTGTAGCATTTCTTCTCATTCTCTTGACATTGTCTTTCACAGTTTTTCTTTTCTTTTTTTTTTTTTGTGAAGTCCAGCTTATTGATTATTTCTTCTGTGGATCACGTCTTCAGTGTTGTATCTAAGAAAAGCATCACACAAAGCATCACCATACCCAAGGTTCTCTAGGTTTCCTCTTATATGATCTTCCAGGTCTTTTATAGTTTCGCATTTTACATTTAGGTATGTGTTCCACTTTGAGTTACTTTTTGTGAAAGGTGTAGTAAGGACTGTGTCTAGATTCTTTTTCTTTTTTGCGTGTGTTATAATGTCTAGGTGTTCCAGCACAAATTGTTAAAAAGGTTATCTAGACCATTGTGTTGCCTTTGCGTAAGTTGACTATAGTTGAGTCTATTTCTCTGCTCCCTACTCTGTTCCACCAATATGTCTATTCTTTTGCCGATAGCACACTGTTTTGATTACAATAGCTTTGTAGTAAGTCTTAGTTTGGTAGCATTAGTCTTTCAACATTGTTATTCTCTTTCAATATTGTGTTGGCTATTCTTGGTCTTTTGCCTCTCCATATAACCTGAGGATCAGCTTATAAATATCTACAAAGTAACTTGCTGGGATTTTTATTAGAATTGCACTGAATCTACAGATCGTGTTGGGGGGAACTGGCATCGTGACAACATTAAGTCTCCTATCCATGAAAATGGAATGTCTCCATTTATTTTGTTCTTCTTTGATTTTGTTCATCAGAGTTTTGTACTTTTCCTCATATACGTCTTGTATTTTTTTTTAGATTTATGCCTAAGTATATCATTTCCACTTGTTCATTGTTGGTATAATGGAGCTAATTTCATTTTGACAGGATGGTGAGATGGCTTTATTGAAATGTGTAGGCTGAAATGAGATTTGAATATCATACAGAAGTTAACTAGTGGCCTTTTGGAAGAATGGAACATGGTGAGTACAGTAGAATAAATGAATGCCAGAGTGTAGAGTAAGGGAATTTACACATTGCATACAGAAGTAAGTAGAGGGAACTATATGCAGGTCCTTAAGAAATTATGTTTCTGGCCCTGGCTGGTGTGGCTCAGTAGATTGAGCACTGGACTGCAAAGCAAAAGGGTTGCCTGTTCGAGTCCCAGTCAGGGCACATGCCTGGGTTGTGGGCTGCGTCCCCAGTGGAAGGCATGTGGAGGGCAACCACACATTGACGTTTCTCTCCCTCTTTGTCTCCCTTCCCCTCTGTCTAAAAAATAAATAAATAAATATTTTTTGAAAACGAAGTTCTGTTTCTATATTATATGATCATACTCCTCTTTTGAAAAGATCAGGGTGGCTCTTGAATGGATAATGTACTGCAAGACGACCAAAGACGAGGGCTAAATGCACAGGAATGGATGAGAGGACTATTAAGAGGTAAACTCCACAGGTCCTGGTAATGGACAGGATATGGTAAAATGCAGCTTTCGAGAGAAACTGAGTGTAGTGAATGAAGCTCCACAGCTTAGGAAACAAATTTCTACAAACTGTCCTATCACTTAATGATACAAAACACTAGAGAAAGGTCAGTCTGAGGCACTGTGAGTTTGAGGTTCCACTAAGACTTTTAAGTGACAGGTAAAGTATCTGAATTTCTGATTCTGGAGGTCAGAGAAGCAATATGGATTGTAAATGTTAGACACTGACATATAAATTATAACCAAGGTTGTGGGAGTAGATGAAGATAAAAATATGGAAAAAAGAGAAAATGGTCTTAAGGACTCCAAGATTTAATGGCAGAAAGCAAGAGCCTTACTGTCTTTTATATCCTCTAGCCATTGAATTATCCCTCCTTTCAAATACTAATCTCTCTCCTGTTCTCCAGGTTGGATTCCTTCTACTTCATTCAGGCCCTTTTACCAATTGTCTAGAGTTGGTTTCCAGTACTTTTATTTTCGGTCTCTCTCAAACAACCAAACTCCACCCTTGAACTGTTGTCGTCCCCCTCTAGCCACCTCCACCCCACCTCACAGTAGTTTTCTACAATGTAAAATGGTCCACTTTTATGGAATATTCAACTGTAATGGCCATTCGATTCTAAATACAATTATATGGCTTTTCAGTTTACTACTTATCAAATCTGCCCTTCACAAAGCAAAAATAAACCCATTATTACTAAATCAAATAACCACTTTCCCATGCTTATTTTATCTTCTGTTCTTCTGTCCAGCTTTTAAATGTTTATGTTCCCCAAAACTTATTGCTAGTTCTTTTTTTCTTCTCATTCTAAAGTATACATTTCCTTAGTGAGTTTATCCATTCCCTGGGGTAAACTTCCACCATGTACTAATTAATTTCAAATCTGTTTCATCTAGAGACCCTTCTTTTCACATAGCCCACTGTGTGCTGGGTATTCCCTCGGATACTCCAAGGTTCTTCCGATTAAACACATTTTTTTTTTAATCTTTAGAGGGGAAGGGAAGGAGAGAGGGAGAGAAACATCAGTGTGTGGTTACCTCTTATTAGCCCCCTGCAGGGAACTGGCCTGCAACCCAGGCATGTGCCCTGACTGGGAATCAAACCGCGATCGTGTGGTTCACAGGCCCGCACTCAATCCACTGAACTATGCCAGCCAGGGCCAATTAAACATATTTTAAAAAAACAACTCATTTTATGATCTCCCATTCCCTAAAATAATGAACATAACCACAAAATTCTGCCATTCCTCCTTAGTTCTTTATCCTCTGGCACCCACAAAGCTGTTCAAAGCGGACGCCTGTTAATCATGTTTGATTCCTCCTGCCAACCTCCCTTGATCATATCAATTCTAGACCTTATAATCATATTTTTTCCATTGCTTTTAGAAAGAGAAACATTGATGTGAGAGAAACATCCGTTCTTTGCATCTTGTATGCACCCAGAACAGGAATTGCGCACATCCACACCAGGAATGAATCCACAACCTAGGTATGTGCCCGGACTGGGAACTGAACCTGCAACCCTTCAGTTACCAGACCAGGAGTGTCAAATTCATTTTTACTGGGGGGAGGGGGGGGCACATCAGCCTCATACTTGCCTTCAAAGGGCTGAGTGTAATTTTAGGACTGTATAAATGTAACTACTCCTTAACTAGGGGAAAGGAGCTCGGCGTTGCCACCAGGTAGAAACAAGGGGCAGGGCTGGATTTGGGCCGCGGGCCTCGTGTTTGCCACCTGTGTACTAGACAATGCTCCAACCAACTGAGCCACACCAGCCACAGCAACCCCTTATAGTAGTCTCTTAATTCATTCCATTCTCGTTATCCATTTACACTTTCAGATGATCTATTTCCTTCCACCATATGTTTAGTCAAAACATAACAATCAAATATAATTGTCATTACTTAAAACTTTTCATTGATTTCCCATTTCCTATTGTCCCTAAAAGGGAAAAAATTCACAACCTTAAGAAAAATCAGTTAAACCTTCCTCAGTCTCCTCTTCTCTTAGCACTGTGTATAAATCATGAGAACTACTTGCACAGAAGCAATGGCAGCCGATTTACTGAAGGAGTAGTTTTTCCATTCTCTGTAATGGCCTCCATACATTCTCTATAATGCTTACATCACCTAAACGTCCTTTGACACTCAGGTTAAGCTTCCTGCTCAGGGGAAACTTTCCAATGCTCCTCTTAGTCCAAACTAGGTATCTACATCTGTCCTCTAGAGTACTTACAGCATGCTTTATTATTCTATTTACCCATGTATCTCCCTCAACTGTGCACTCAAGGAGGACATAGACTAAGTGTTCTTTCTCCTGTAACCTTAGTGCTTAGCACATCCCCTGGGGTTTAATTAATTAATTGTTATTAATCACTAACACCACACCTAAACATATACCCTTTTAACTCTTCACTTCTACAAATACTTCATTTATCCCAATGTCTTACATTCAACTCTACATACTGGTAAATTCAAATACTTGGGATTATTTGCTTTGGAAGCAAAGATTTTATCTTTTGTAAAAAAAAAAAACTTAAGATAGATTAAATTCATTTATTTTATGATAATGTTATAATACACCAAAGAATAGTCTAATTTCAGGAATTCCTTGGTGTGCATATGTGTCATGCTTCCCAAACTCTATCTGAAGTTGAAAAACGGTTAAAAAACAATTCTTCAGTTCTAGTAATAAGGCAAACAAAGCATCATACTATCGCCTTCAGAAAACTAAAGGGTAAAGTAAACAGAGTAAGAGACAAGGTAATAAGAAGCAAAAACAACCTATTTAAGAAATCAATATTTGCCTTGACTAGCTCACTTGGTTGGATGCCATTTCACAAAGCAAAAAGTTGCCAGTTCCCTGGTCACAGGTTCTGTCCCTGACTAGGGGCAAGAATGAAAGGCAGATGAATAACATTTGTCACACCGATGTTTCTCTCCCTCTCCTCTCCCTCTTTTCCTCTCTTAAAAATAAACCTTTTTAGAAAAATCAATATTTAAGAGCAACAAAAATATCTAAGATGTTATTATTAGATATTAAACTGCTTTGTAACTTTTTTCTTTTGCTCTTCTTACTACTATTACAGGATAAAATTAGTACATATTGTTCGATGTGTTCAAGTGCTGTTCTGTCTTCTAATATGTTCATCTTACCTCCCCCAAATGAGAACATTTTTACTTCAGTAGGCCTAAAGTGACAAGATTAGGTCTAGAAAGACACTATGCACACTCAACAAGTAGTTTATAGATTTATATTGGCAAAGTGAAAGTATCTAAACCTTTTCAGGTGACATATTGCAACGTGGGTTTTTTTCCTTACGATTTTTCTTTAAAAAAACAAACAAAAAAATAAAGAAAAAGATCTCCCCAAATGAAAAACTCCAGTCACTATTTAGCAATACTAATCTCAATTTATCAAATAGAATTTGCCGAGTTTTAATGGGTCACTGAGATTTAAAACAATTCAAAGGCAAGAACTGCAATGAGGTTTGGATGTATTTTGAAAGTGTCATACATCACTGTCAAAACCAGTCAGAACTTTGTAGAACAGGCATGATTTGGGAGTCTTTTTTTAGTTTAACCATGTCAATCATGGATGCTTTTAAATATCACTCCCCCACACACAGAGACACACACATACTCAGTTTTCAGAAAATTTTTAAATCCGAAGACGCAGCTCTAAATTACATTGTCCCCCGCACATAAAATTCTTATTCCAATAAGAAAGCTCTCAATTCCGAGTTCACTAGGAAAAAAAAAAAGTCCATACA
This sequence comes from Artibeus jamaicensis, assembly GCF_021234435.1. Lineage (NCBI taxonomy): Eukaryota > Metazoa > Chordata > Mammalia > Chiroptera > Phyllostomidae > Artibeus > Artibeus jamaicensis. The sequence continues at coordinate 17,553,724 of NW_026521977.1, forward strand.
CATCTAATTCTTATCAGGTTTTTTTTTAAAGAAAAACTCGAGTATTTTGTTATTTGACGGTGCCTTAACAGCAAACGACAATTAAATGTGTGAAGAAGGTTGTCAGAGTAACACTTGTCATTCACACCGCTTATGGAAAAACACTCCAAGACTTACAAAAACACTAATTAAAATTAACGAAAGCTTCTCACAGGGACTTGTCGGAGAAGCATCTTTTGTCATTTGCTCTCTGAATCATAGGTAAACCAAATCGCCTCCAAGCTCGAGTTTTCACTCCAAGGTCTAAATCCAATCCACCTGGCACTGACAAACTGAACTCGGATGCTCAGCAAATAATTCATTAAGGTGAATTCCCGTTCCTTCAATATAACACAACTATTTTTTTACAGGCTTGATAGGGAAGACAGAATGAATTTCCAATCAGAAGGAAAAAAGAAGGGGAACTGTATCTTTCCTCTTTACCGACGAGTCTAGGTGCAAAACCCTAATGGTAGCTGCTTGTTACGTCGCTCCACCAACCGTACCTTTAACTCGTCAAGAATGAGGACACTGAAAACGAGAGCAACTAGGAATGATGGTACCCACCTCCCGCCCCAAAGAAACACGAAAGACACTAACCCCAGACTCAGGTGGGTCTTCTCACCTGGGTCCTGCAGACGTCCACCGTCCTTACGTCGCACTTTTCAGCAATACGCCTTGCGATTGGTAGACTCAAGACTGAGATTTCAGTTCTATTGGCTACAAGAGCCTCAAGGAGGCGGGAGTTTGGGGCAGGCTGTGACTGGCCCGCTGCTGGAGAGCCCAGAGTTTCTATTGGATCTCCGCGAGAAGCGCCAAGATGGCGGCAGTGGGGTCTAGTGGCTCCGGCACCGGGAGTACTGGGTCTGTGGCGGCGGCAGCAGCCAGCAAAAACGTCACCAGTTTCCAGAGGAAGGGTCCTAGAGCCAGCGGTACCGACAGCGGCGGCTCTCGACTGGTGTCTATTGCAGGCACACGACCGTCGGTGCGGAACGGACAGCTGCTGGTATCAACCGGGCTCCCAGCCCTGGACCAGCTCTTAGGTCGGTTCAGAACTGAGATCTGGGCTCAACAGAGGGAAAACTTGGGGAGGGGACTTGCTGGGGGAGCTGCCCCGACCTTCCGTCTCTCTGTGGCCCCTTAGTCCTCGGACCTGGAGAGCACAGCCTGGTCTGATAGAGATGGATGGGAGGAGTTGTTGCGTGGAGATGTGTAAATGCTGTTAACTAAACCTGTTCCAGCGCTCCCCGCCCCCCGTTCCTGCCCACCAGCCTTTTTCTAGACTACGAAGAGATCCCGCGTGCTTTTACCTGGGTCAAGGGGGACTATTCATGTTTGGAGACAGTTTGGCTTTCATCTCTAGAATCCCCACCTGGTCTCCCGCTAACCCCAGGTAGTTGGTGGTTTGAGTTAACCCTGCAGAAGTTTATATCATTGTGAGAGCTGGGTTTCGTTATAAAATGCTGGGGGGAAAAAATAACCTCCCGTCTTTCACTGCGAGGCAAGAATTCTTATCTACCGGTTCTGAATCTTTTAACAAACCGTATTGGCTTTAGGAGAATGGATATTAAAGGTTTATGTGAATCCAAAGTAGCTGCAGCCTGTTATTGATAGTGACAGCCATCCCCATGTCTGCATCTGCGTTAAATACGTATATACGCTTTTGATAGATTCTTTTTCTCTGTATTCTTTGCTTCCAGTAGTTACATTCCAAACGATATGTTCCAAGTTCACATTTTAACGAGAAAGAGACATTCAGTTCCTAGTCTTTCCTATATAATCCCAGAAATTTTTTATGACAAGCCGGTTATGAATGTGCTTGTTTTGTGACTGTTCTATTTGAAATAATTGACCGGATTGGATTGGGAGGACAGAGCTTACATGTAAATAAAGATTGTAAATTAGTTAATTCCTATCTGAATGCTGCATCATTAAAAATGGTCCATTTGTATTTCATAACTTTTTAGTAGTATACGATGTGTGTTAGTTAAATCTTGTGCACTTTCATAAAATATTAGAAATGCCATTGCTTGTTCTTGTATTTCACTTGACACTTTATCTCTGTAATTCTTATGTCCCCACCCCACCCCAAGGGTTAATGCAAAGGAAAGTGACAAGACAAGGAACCTGTGAGAAAGAATATGGTCTCTTGGCCTGTTATTTCTTGTCCTTAACTGGATCCTGGTTATTTCTATGTAAATTTATGTATTTTTACCTAATTGTGTCAGGTCTGTTGCCTTCCTATATTGCATGTTACTATAAATAAAAGTGATTCAGAATATTTAGTTAGTAAATATTTATCTCCCCTTTATTTTTCTCTTGTGAACTTGGAAGCTGTTTTCAAGTTTTAAGTTCAAATACAGGATCATGCCCAAGTGGTGTGATTTTATTTATTTATTTATTTATTTATTTATTTATTTATTTATTTATAAAATGGGTGATTACATATGTGTGGTTATATATTTTATATATACTCGTGTGTGTATAAATTCAACGGGGATATGTAATTTCACTCACTTGATCCTGAAACTCTCCAAACAAAAAGGTCACATTTCCCATGTTACACCTTCAGTTCCTCATTAGAATAACGAAATGTGTGTACACAGTTGTTGTTAGAAGATTTTCAGTAAGTTCTTGATTGAAAGAAAAATAACATGCAGGAGAAAAAACTGGGCAAGAAATTATGAAATATGTAGGATAGAACTCTGAAAACAGACTCAGAGATTAAGTGACATGAACAGTCACAAACACAGTGACAGCCTGGACTAATAATCAGGCTCCAGAAGTAGTCGTCTACCAATGCTCCAGCTCTTTCACATTTTTTAGAACTTATTTCAAGTGGTTTTAACCACTTACTGGACCTGGGACTAATGATTTAACTGTAGTCCCTTAAAGTACCCACCCAAAAGTTACCCCAAAGCAACTTCCTCGTGTATTTCTACAGTGATATAAACTCGAGCAGTAATTTCAAAAATTTCCGGATTTGCTTGGGCATGGGAACTCCAGTATTTGACTGTGACAAGCTTTTTGCTAAAAATCAGTGTTCATTAAGATGATTAAAGTAAGTATCTATTTTGGGATATTTTGAAATATTTTTACACATATATAGTTAATTTTCAAAGTGCAAAGAAGTAGAAGTCATAATGGGAGTTACTACACTTAGAGTAATAAATATCTGCAGAAATATTTTAGTCGTTAACTTCTTAGTGACATGTTTGTATTTTGATGTTCTATTTTGTATGGCCCTGTGGAGCAAACCCTTTACATTTGTTTATCATTAAAACAGTATTTGAAAGTGAAACATTTGGTTGCTAATATGTATACACATAGCTATAAGCAAAACATTATATTGTTACTCAAATGTTATTTGACACAGATTGTGACAAGCCTAATATGACCATATTGTGAGAAAATGTAACAAGTACAATATTAGGATGATGAAACTACTGTGACATTGTGATTGTTGCCAAAATATGCATTAAGTGATTACTGTGTAACAAGTAAATACTGTATTGTCACTGCCATTCAGTGCAGTGATATTTTATTACTACCACTGTGACATCATTGTAATTTTAAGCATAGCTGCAAAGTATACTTAAAAGCTATCACACAGGCTAATTGAATGTTAGTCATTTAATGATAAGCTCATATTCCCATTGCTTACTGCAAAAACAAAGTGTTTTATAAATTTGAGAATTCCCTATATCCACATCTTTTAAACATGATCTAATCATATTAAATATTTTTGTTCTGGCAACTTAATTTTGTTAGATATTGATATATATTTCCCAAATGAACTACTTTTCAATTTTTCAGGTTCTGAGATTTCTTAATCCAGTTTCTGAACCCCACTCTTTCAGGAAATTTATATTGTTTGATGATATGATATGTAAATAATCCATTGTTCTTCCAGGAATTTCTAAAGAAAGATTATAGTGGGTAAAATATTCTTGCAGAATTTCTTTTCCTAACATATAAAGTATAGTCCATTTTGGGATCATGATGTCTAATCTGGGGGATTTATCACCCAGCCCCATTCTTCAGAAAGAAACTGGAAGGAAAGATGACTTCAGATTTGACTGGATTAACCTCTTTGCTGTTTAAAATTTACTAAATTTTGGCAGTCAAGTGAATGGCAGGTAGGGATTTGGGGTAAATGATATCCGGGAAAAGTATTCCAAAGAAGCTTGACGGTAGCTGCCATTTTCAACACTGATGTCAAAAAATAAATACTGGTGAGCTTATGTCCTTTACTGCATCTTACTGTAGAGAGGGGGGAGAAGTACACTGAGTTTAGACTATAGAATAATCCTAGTTATGATATTTTAGCAACTAAAATCTGTAGCTTGTTCCTTTGTATTTTTACATAAAATTATTTCATGTGATTTCATTTACATAACTATTGTCACTGTTCATAACATTTTCTGTTTTAATTCCTATATTTGCCAGCCAATAATTGTGATAATCTAGAATTGTCGGGGTGTTTATACTCCTAGAGAAAGAAAAAGTAGACTTATTAGTGAAATAACTGAAATTTGAGGTATGACATTCAGTACTTCAGGAAGGAAAGGGTGTGAAATTGCTTTTTATGTTGCATGTTCCCTAAAATGCTTTCTATGATTTTAAGCAAAACTTGAACTTATTCTTTTATAGAGAGTACTGGGAAGGACTTTGTATAACTCACCATTATCTTTCCTGTTTTCTTTTCCCTTTTATTTTCTCTGACTTTGAAAAAGGAGATGCCCTGGTTGTAAATAAGGTGTTACTTCTCAGCCTTCATATTCTAATATATTAACTTGACCTTATTTACCCCAAATTTATAGCTTCATTAGAGTTTTGTTTTAAGAAGTGTGGGGATTGAATATTTTTCTTTAAAATAATATGGATAAAATAAAATACTAATTTTCTAACTTTACACAAAATTAAAAAATCTTTTTCCTCCTATTTTAAAAGCCATAAAATAGGAAGATATTGGTATTTAATTGCAAGATCTTAAATTTTCTTAGAATGTTTTTAAAGCATTAGATTTTTTCCACTTTAAAGACAAAACACTCATTTTTAATGTAAAACCCTGATAAAATTAATATTTTAAAATACCAAACTCAAAAAAGTATCTTCAAGCTTTCAAACTTGTGTAATCTTACATTTGGATATAATATTCTACCACCTGTATTTTTAGTAAGCTGGAAATAAATATATTTCTAAACAAGGTCTAGAAGTAAAACCAAGTGTTTATTTGCCTTATGACTTAGAAAGTGTCTCGGTAATTTCTGCAAGATACGATTAAAGGGGAGAGGAAGTGGTAAGAAAAAGATCATTTTAGTTCATTGTATGTTTTATCATAAAATAACATGATTGCTTTTTTACCTTGTTATTTACCTGGGAAATATTTTAGTGGACTATAGGGGAAAATATTTCTATTTTAATTGGGAACTATAACTGAAAACTGTTGCTTTTGAAAAGCAACATTAGATAAAATGATTAATGGGTTACTGGTTTTAAAGATACATGTATTAAAAGCCAGTTTGGGTTGAATATATTGTGTCAAAGTATCCTGTTGTGTTTAGTTAGTTAAACTTACACATTTTTGGTGGGGACATGACTACACACTTACTCAAACTTACTCTAGCTTAAAATATACATAGAATTTAAGCATATCAAGTGAGTATATCGAAATACTTTATACAGAGGTATTTGGGGGAAATGTGGTTTTGTCATGCTAAAATCAATTTTGGAAGACCAAAGGTCCTTTGCTGCTATGTACGTGTTAATCATTTTACTTCATAAGCATAGAATAAAAGCTTCATTTAAGAATAATTAATAAGGTAGAGTCATTTTATTCCCATGACCAACCTTTACTAGAACCACTTTTAATTTGAGTCTAGTGGATTTACATAATAGAGGAGGAAAAAAACCGAAATGGCACTTTTGTAAGAGAAGTCCTGATGGGATATTAATTTGCCTGATGAAAGTCACTGAACTGTCTCCCATTTATTTTTTTTGTTTTGAGTAATGAACTTTCCAAACATTAGAATTTTCATGTACTTGAGATTTTAAAAATTTGAGTGGTGGTTTCCGAATTATCAGGAACAGTGATTGTACTATTCTTACAGAAAATTACTTCCTTAGCATAGCCTGATTTACTGTTAAGGCGATCATCTTTTATAAAGCAACAATATGCTTTCAGTGATTCGCTCTAATCAGAAAATTGCCAGAATGGTAAGGGTAGCATTTACTGAGCACCTCCCTGGGCTGCATAAACTAGAATTGCTGCATTCGACTGGGAAACCACTCCTGGGTCTGTTCTCATCACCCCACCATGAATGACATTCACAGAATGTCTTTAATTCTCTAAGTATTCCTTTACACGAAGCCTCAAGAGTTTATATAAATCCCTAATTTGAGAAGACATGAGTGTAGACCCAGGAAAGTTCAGATAACTCTACATCCTTCCTATGAGAAATAGGTTAAGGAAAAAAGACAACTATTTTTCATAGTACCTACTTAAAACTAGACATTGTAGTGTTTGTTTATGTTTATATTTCATCTCCTTAAATATACACAAAACAGTGATTAGGTAGTTAAATGTTTATCTCTGCCTTTCAAGGAAAGTGGGGAAAGAAGGACTTGGAAAGTGTAATTTGAAGTGTTCAAAGTGGATTAAAAAGTTGGTGGTCTGTCTACATGTGGTTTATATACAGCACAGACTGTATAGGTATGCATTTAACCTAATCTTTTCCTAAGGAGACCTTTTTGTTCTGATCTTTTATGGCTGTTAGTATCATATATACTTCAGTTTATATTAAACTTTTAATTTGAAGAGCATTGGAAGTTATCCTATGTATGGCTTTAACTGATATAATGAAGGAACTTATTAATTATAAAATTAAAGTGCTATAGATTTAGTCCTATAACAAATCCAATTAAACATAATATTTTAAAGTACTGGTTTCTTTTTTATTGTTTTCCTCTTTATATCAATTACGAATGTTCTACCTATAGTTTTAAAGTTGCTAAATGTTACATTGTGTTCTATGGGACATGTACATTACCAGATTTTATTTTCTTTTGAAAGCAAAACATTTATGCTACTTACAAATCAAAAAAATAAACTCTGTCCAAGGAACTTTTCATCCTGCTTTTCTATAAAATATTTTTCACTACAAAACTTTTGGGGGGCCCTGGCTGGTGTGGCTCAGTGGATTGTGTGCCAGCCTGTGAACCAGCGAGTCACCTGTTCAATTCCCAGTCAGGGCACACACCGGGGTTGTGGGCCAGGTCCCCAGTAGGGGCACAGAAGCAACCACACATTGATGTTTCTGTCCCTCTTTCCCCTTCCCTCTCCATAAAAATAAATAAATAAAATCTTTTTTTAAGAAAAAGCTTGGGGAGATTTCTCATTAGCCTTCTAATGTTTCTTTGATAATTGTGTGCCTTCCGCCCCTGCCAAACCCCAAAACATTCTAATGACCTTGTCTTCAATTGTCCAACAATGTTGAGTCATCTCATTTTCTTTCAGTTTGTATTCTATTTATTATAACAACATTTGTGTATGAGTACATTTGAAGACTATTTAGACACGTACAGGTGAGACACATCTGTTCTGCCTGCAGACAATGCTTGGTGCGCTGGTGGGCTCTGTGACAGGTCCCTTACCTGGGTACCTCAGGGCTGGGGACCAGTGTGGTCTGCAACAGATGAATTCCTAACACACTCCTGACTCTTCTCAGGCATGAGCTCCCTTAACACTCCTTACCAGGTGTGAAGTAGGATAAGCCCATTTTGCAGATCAGAACACGGAAGCATCAAGAGCTATATTAACTGGCCAAAACAGGAAGCTAGTGATTAGAACATGAGTTAGGTGTGGGTTACCCCAAAGCCCGTGTTTTTATTTGAATTGAGTTGATTGGGGTGACATTGGTGAATGAAATTACATAGGTTTCAGGTGTACGGTTCTATAATACATCATCTGTTCATGGTATCGTGTGCTCACCACCCCAAGTCAAGTTTCCCATCACTACTTATCCCCCACTTCCCTCTTCTGCCTCTGCCCCCCCAATAATGAGTAGTTTCTTTGAAATTATACTTTAAGTACATTTCATATTTTTACTTTAAAGGGAACTTGTCTTTGTGACATTAATTACAAACAATATAAATGTTTTAAACAAAATAGTTGAAGATTGTTGTCTTTAGTGTAGTTCTAGTTTCCTAAAGCTTGATTTTAAATTGATTTTTGATGAATCATTACTGAATTACATGTTCATGATATTTAAAAGAACATGTATTATTTAAAATTTATTTTTGTGATTATGACTTTTGTTTAAAATGACAAAAAAATGTTTATTTTAAATTCTAAGTATAGAACATGTCCAGACTTTGTGTATATTATTCATAATGAAAAAAGAATCACTTTTAATTATCAGAGGTTTTTCTCTCCAAGGCTTATTAGATTTGAGAATAAATATGGAATTTCTAGTATAATAACCTTTATTTTCTTTGTTATACTTCTATAGTAGTTAAGTTACTGTGCACATTTTGGTCTTGGCTACTGAGTTAATTTATTAAGTGCTAAATATAACATTATTAGAATGATTAACCACAGTTATGTTGAATGCTGCATGGTCCTATCACAGGAGAATGGAGGCTTGTACAGTGTATTATGAAAGTAATTGTAATGTGTGGAGTGTAATTACATACAATATATAATTATTTCATAATAGCACCTTAAGCAAAGTATTGCAAAGGTAATTAAAATGTTGTTTTCAACAGCAATTTTAAAGTTATTGGAAACCTGTCCTTTTTAAGGCTTAACTTTTATGCTAAAAGTAATGTGAAAATGCAAATTAATTAATTATTCTTGGTTTTGTTTTATTTCAGGAGGAGGTTTGGCTGTTGGAACAGTTCTTCTGATCGGTTCGTATAGCATACATACTTGCTCTTCCTGGTCATTTTTGTATATAATGATTTTGTTGTATATAATGATTTTGAAGGGTTTTCCTATTCTGAAAATAACTCTGTGAGATATTAAGGTAAAATAAAGAGGAATTGCCTTATTTTAATTTAAATTAAACTTGAAATAAATTAGGCAAGTATATCTTATAATGCAGCTCTTACAATTAAAAAATATTCACAGGGTATTGTCTTCCATTTTTTAAAAGAAGACTAAAATTAATGCCGATTGATATTTGGGAAGTTGATTTGTTAATAAGTCCATTTTATATATATGTCAGATTTTCATCATTGTTTTTTTGTTGAAAGAAAAATAATAGACTGATACATCATTTTTGTTCACCTTCAAAGGTACAATGGTTTTTATTTAAGTACACATTCATAATTCTATTTGTCTTATTTTTTTAGTTTAGAGTAGAGAATCTTGGTATTGAAATAAACCTTGGCAGTTACATAATCAAAGCTCCCATCTAGCTACCAGTCACTTTTCCGTAATTAATGTTTAATTCATCTACCTGGAACAGATTTTTTGTTCCTGGTTTTGAGCTCTGATATAATGCAGAGTTAATCTATCTACTCCTTCACTTGACACGCTTTTTTTATTTTTAGACATGACACTCTTAACATATTCAAAAATAACTATTTTATTACCTCAAATCCTCTAAATTTCTAAACATAGATTTTTAAAAATATATTTTATGGATTATGCCATTAGTTGTCCTATTTCTCCCCTTCATTCCCCTCCACCCCCTCTCCCACCATTCCCCTTCTTTTAGTTTATGTCCACATGTCTCAAGTTCTTTAGATTCTATCTTTCCCATACTATTCTTGCCCTCCCCCCATCTGTTTTCTACCTACTGTCTATGCTACTTATTCTCTGTACCTTCTCCTCCTCCCACTCCCCTGTTGCTAACCCTCCATGTGATCTTCATTTCTACGGTTCTGCTCCTGATCTAGCTGTCCTATTAGTTTGCTTCTGTTTTAGGTGTGGCTCTTAATAACTGTGAGTTTGCTGTCCTTTCACTGTTCATATTTTTTATCTTCTTTTTCTTAGATAAGTCCCTTTAACATTTCATATAATAAGGGCTTGGTGATGCTGAACTCCTTGAATCTGATCCTATCTGAGAAGCACTTTATCTGCCCTTCCATTCTAAATGAAAGCTTTGCTGGATAGAGCAATCTTGGTTGTAGGTCTTTGGATTTCATGACTTGGAATGCTTATTTCCATCCCCTTCTTGCCCGTAAGGTCTCTTTTGAGAAGTCAGCTAACAGTCTGATGGGAGCTCCTTTGTAGATGACTGTCCCCTTATCTCTTGCTGCTTCTAGGATTGTCTCCTTCCTTTTAATTTTAGCTAATGTAATTATGATGTGCCTTCGTGTGTTTCTTCTTGGGTCCACTTTCTTTGGGACTCTGAGATTCTTGGACTTCCTAGAAGTCTATTTCCTTTGCCAGATTGGGGAAGTTCTCCTTTATTATTTATTTCAATAAGTTTTCCACTTGCGGCTGTTCCTCTTTCCCTTCTGGTACCCCTATAGTTTGGATGTTGGAACGTTTAAAGATGTCCTGGAGGTTCCTAAGCCTCTTCTCAGTTTTTTGAATTCTTGTTTCTTCCTTCTTTTCTGTTTGGTTGTTTCTTTCTTCCTTCTGGTCCACTCCCTTGATTTGAGTCCCCGTTTTCTTTCCATCACTATTGGTTTCTTGTGCATTTTGATTCATTTCACTTAGTGTAGCCTTCATTTTTAAATCTAATTTGTGACCAAAATCAGCCAGTTCTGTGAGCAGCCTGATCACCAGTGTTTTGAACTGTGCATCTGATAAGTTGGCTATCTCTTGGCCACTTAAAAGTATTGGCTTTGGAGCTTTAATTTGTTCTTCCATTTGAGCCATAATTTTTTGGTCTGGTCGCACCTGTTACTAATGAGGGGTGAGGGGCGGAGCCTTAATTGTTCACCAGGGTGGGGCAACCCAGTCACTGGGTTGTGATGCTGTATGTGGGGGAAGGGTCAGAGAGGGAACAATGGTGCTTACTTCACTCTCTCCCAGATTTCAGTCTCCTCTGCCACTTCCCACAAGCAAATCAGGCCCTTCTGGTGCTGGTTCCCGGGTGGGTGGGCTTGTGTACATCCTGGGATGTACAAACTCTCCTGTGAGGCTGGGAGTCTCTCCCAGCACCTCAACCCCCACAGGTGTTTTCAGTCAGTGCTTTTAGGCTTTATTTCCTGATGCTGGGGCCCTGGGTTGCAAGATCTGTCTCACCGCCCATTTTCACCTGATTCATCTATGCAGGAATGTATGTTTGCGGTCAGCCAACTGCCTTGTGCCCTCACTGGGTCTGCTCTTTTCCTCCCCGCACCCGGGTCCACCAACCACCGCTTTTTCCTGCCACAACTCCTCTCCACTGGCCATTGACTCCACCCCTCTTACCAGTCTGGATGAATGGTTCATTGTTGGACTTTCATACAGTTCAATTTTTTGTCTGTTCTGGTTGCGTTTTTGTTTCTAAATCTTTGTTGTCCTGAAATTTGGTTGTGCAAGGAGGCACAGTGTTACCACCTACGCGTCCATCTTAGCCGCAAATCAGAAACTATTTTTTAAAAGATTTTATTTATTTATTTTTGGAGAGGGGAAGAGAGGAAGAAAGAGATAGAGAGAAACATCAATGTGTAGTCCCCTACTGGGGACTCGGCCCACAACCCAGGAATGCGACCTGACTGGGAATCAAACTGGTGACCCTTTGATTCTCAGGCCAGCACTCAATCCACTGAGCCACACCAGCCAGGGTTGAAAACTATTTATCGTAGTAAGATAGAGGCAGTCATGGAGTATTTTGAGCGTAAAGACATATTATGAGGGGTATACTGTAGGAATAAAGTACAAACTTGATCTGGTGGAAGTACCCATTGTCCTAATCTAAACATAAAATGATGTTTGCTACTACACTTCTAAAACTTTAATCACAAATATACTACCGTATTTTGATGGGTTAACTACACTGCCTAACTTTCTATTTCTGCATTTCATTATATATATATTATACTTTAATTTTTTCGCTATACTTACACTACTCTGATATGAAATGCCATTGCCCTACACTTTTGATTGATTTCAACATTGATTTCTACTTCTCTGCTACATAAATGTGTGGGAGACAGAGACCCAGGAGGTAGAATGATCCCCAGATTTTGGGGCTCAGAAAGTTTGGAGTTAATACCATTGGGTATGTCAGGAAAGGAGGAGAATGAACAGATATTGAGGTAAAGTAACTTTACCTCAATAATAAGTAACTTTACCTCAATAATAAGTAACTTTATGTTCCAAGTAGTTCTACCTAGTAGACAGTTGAATATTTGGATAATAAATTTAGGCTAGAGAAAAATGCTTGGGATGTCTCACATTATTTAACTAATATCTTTGTAAACATATTTTTGGATGAAGTTATATGCATGTATTAGAATGCTCAGGTTTATGACACCCTTCAGGCCATCTTTAGTGGATCTCTTAATTCCCTGACATCACATGCAAATTTGTGTATGGCTGTGTGTATTTTTCAAGTGGCATATATAACTTGCATCAGATTCTTAGAGTGGTCTGGGACTCCAAAAGAGTCTAAGAACAACTAGAGTCAAAGGGAAAGCAAGTCAAAAATCTAAAGCCTGGGTACATTATTATTTAAGAGATAGATAAAGGGAAAACAAATCCATGAAAGAGGTTAAGGTCCTTAACCTCCGGACTCAGATGCCCCAACTGAGATCATGCTGCTGCTGTTTCCTAGCTGTGTCACCTTAAACAAGCTGCTAACATCCTCCGTGCCTTAGTTTCTTTACTTCTATAAGATAGAGATTAATAACATTGATCTTCTAAGGTTATTATGAGGATTAAATGAGGTAGTGCAGGAGAAGTACATTGCACTGTTTAACATAGTTCCTGGTTAATAAGATTAGTTACTTACTATTTTTAGTAGGATATTGAGTTCCTGAGGATTGAGGACTAGCCCAAAGTGAGGAAAAGAAGACAAAGGTTTAAATCCCCCCTTTCCCACAATTGGAGTTAGGTACCTCTTGCAGGCCCAATGAACTAGCACAGCTGCTTCCCCATAATTCCACCACCATCACTGCCTTACCAGGCAGTACAACAAGGATTGGAAAGAGCAGGATCGCAGCATTCGTAGTAAAAAGTGACCCCTCACTCAGGCAGGTAAGAGGGTACAATGCCAGGAACATCGGTCATAGATGTTGAGGATGCTTGCAAAGCACAGAGACTGGCATTTTGGTTCCCCAGCTGATTGCTTACTGAACTTCTGAACCCACAAGCCTATTAGTGAGTAGTACGTGTTGTGTTTCCCAAGTCTGATGTAGAAAGGGGAAAGGAGGCCTGCTCAAAAAAAATGGTGTAAACATCTGAAATGATAGTGATAACTAACATTTCCAGAGAAGAAATTGAATATGAATAGGTCAGCCCCTCAAAACCCCAGATTCTGCCCCTTCGAATGGTGTTTTAGTCGCAGATGGGACCAGAATGAAACAGAGCGCTACCCACGAAAACCACACGTATCACCTGCATGGAAACCACCACAGCTCCATACGCTGCAAGCAGCAGGTTTGACTAGACCACATCAGAGTAAGGCTGTGGGCATCTCTCTGCCTACACCAGAGAGCTAATTATGTAAGTTGACTTCCACTGCTTTTCCCCATCCCTGCCTCCCCAATTATATAACTAGGACTTGAAGAGACAACGTTGGGAAAGAGGTACTTTAGAACTTTTTCCCCCTTAGAACCCCTCTGCCACATTAAGACCTTCAAGCCATACGCTTAGTTTGCACTTCAGGAGGTGTAGGAAAAGCTCTGCATTAAATGTTAAAGTTGTATGTTTGACTGTTCTGAGTTTTGATCATTGGAACCGGTGGTGAGAAAATTAAGGAATCAGCTGTAGATGTCATTAAGAGATGAGAAAAGGAAGATTTTCACAGCATCGTGGAAAGTAATGACTTGAAAAAAGAAATAAAACCACTTCATGTTTTTATACTAAAGAACTGAGTGCTGTATATAAACTGTTTACACATATAGAATAAAGATTAGCTAAAGAAACAGCAAAACTGAGAGCAAGAAGTGTCTTAACAGGGGATATGGGTGGGGATGAAACGTACACTTCCAACAAGAAAATTGTCCACACTAATAACTACATTAAACAAATGAAGTACAGTGAAGATTTAAAAGTGTCCAGGAAATTGGATAATTAGGAAGTCATTGTTGACTTTGAGGGCAGTCTCAGTGGAATGATAGGAGCAGCTCATTTGGACCCTGAAGTAGGGAAACAAGCATATTCCTGTTCCTTCTGTCCTCTGGGCTTCATCCTGCCCCTTGGGGGCCTAATGAGCAAGTGTAATTCCATTTCCATGTGACAGCCTATCAAATACGTGAGGACAGCTCCCTTGCGTCCCTTGGGTCTCTTTTCCTTCAAGCTAAATATCTCATTTCTCATGCTCATGAGTCCCTTTACCACCCTGGCCACACCTTTCTGAAGATACTTCAGTTTGTGTAAATACCCAAATGAAGTCTATTACTGTCAGTCTAGTTGACTACTAGAGTACATGAAGACAGTCATCTCTCAACCTGGGAATTAGACTGTTAATTCTGGCCAAACTGCATTGCTTTTTGGCAGTTCTGTCACATCATTATCATTTTTGCTTGCCCAGCATTATGGGGATTCACCAAATAGATTAATTAAATGCTTATTTTACAACCTCCAAATCTGTTTCACAAATTGGTAATTTTTAGCTTGACAATCCCTAAATAGGTGATGTTTCTCCTATTATTTTTTGTGCCTCGTATAGGAGCATTTGAAAAATACAGAGTTGATAGCTGTCATGGTGCATGTGCCTGTGTTACGGTGTGCTTTCGGCAAACTACCATAGATCTGGCTAACTTACAAGACAGAGATGGATTTTTGTTTGTTGTTCTTTCCCTTAATTAATTCTACAAATATTGACTAGATGCTATACTATGTGCCCAGTACTAGGGTTTTACCAATAAGAAGCATTCTCTGCCCTGAGATCTTGTAGCTTGGTGGGAAAATTTCACTCATGCATATTAAATGCTACTATAGGAGTTAACACGATGCTTCAGATGACTGTGATCTTCTCACCCAGCCTTGGGAAAAGCTTCTTCAAAAAGTGGGGCCACCTGTTCTGGGCCTGGGAGGATTTAAGGGAGTAAGCTAGCCAAAAGGCGAAGTAACGTAGGCAACAGTCCAAGGTTAAGATGCAGTACGACGACTGACTAGAGGTAGTAACGTAAGCTATGAGTGTACATGAGGTCAGTAGGGACTGTATGGAAGTAAGAAAAAAGTCAAAACCCTCTTCATTTTAGAGCCAGGTAGAAAAAAGGGGGACTCTGCCATTTAGTTTAGTTGCTTATTGTCACTCCTCACTAATGATAAATCACCCAGTGTTTTTTTAATTATCTCTAGTAAGTTTCACTAGTATATGCAATATTTGTCTAATATAGTTAGTTCATTTTCTTACTGAGTATTATAATATATCCTTAGTTTTCAAGTAATTATTTACTTTTCTAATTACAATACTTGTCAAGCCATAATCATGTACATTTTAAAGGAAAAATGTGACTGTTACACCACTTTTAACAAAATATTTTTATGCACATTGACTCTGCTCTTGGGCCTGTGAGCCTGTAGACCAGGTTAAAGGATTTAGTTCTTTCTCCCAAGAGCAGTGAGAAACCACTGAAAAGTGTTAAACAGGGAAGTGGCACGATGCTCCGGTTTGTCTTTGTAGGGTAACTACTATGTAGAAGGAAGATTACAGTGGATGCAAAGAAATAAGTTAGAGGCCATTGCAGTTTTCTAGGCAAGAGTTGTTGGTAACAACATGTTGTTTATGTGGAGGGAAGTGGTTAAATTCCAGAAATACTTTGAAAAGAAATTTAATAGGACTGTACAGATGAGCCAAGGAGTGGGTTGGTGAGAGAGAGAAAAAAGGTTTCAAGAATAGATCCTAATTTTCTAAAAACTGAAAGAGGATTGTATTTGGTGGAAGGAAATAATGTTACTAAGTTTAATTTGGACATGTGTGGAATTGGAGGCACCTGTACTTCTATATTTAATAGTAACAAAAGCCTAAGTAAATTATGGTATATACTGGAATATTGTGCAGACTTATACATGATAGTTACAAAACTATGAGCATGTGAGATTAAGTGGAAAAAAGTAGGATTCAAAATTCAACAATGATAATAACCATGTAAGAAGACATCCACAGAAAAGTACTAGAAGGAATTAAAACAAAATTAGCAGTCATTTTATGGGGGTGCACGTGATTGGTGAATTTAAAAAAGATCACATTTTTTATGTTGTGAAAATATCAACTTTAGAAATGAAAAATTTTAATATCAGGTATGTTACTTACATCACTGATTTATAATGACCTTGGTTTATATGATTGCTTCTGTAAACTGATTTAAAGGTAACTTTAAGATAAAATTAATTCTTTTTTTTAAACATGACCTTCTATTTTGTTCTAACATAGAGTGGAAATTCTTAGTTAGATAAAATGCACATTTTTCCCAGTGTGATCAATGGACAGTGCCTGACACCTTGTCACCACGCCTACATTTGGGTCTCGGGTCTCCACCTGTCAGCTGTAAGCTGCACAAAGACACAGTGAAAGCAATTTTCTCTTCCTTTGCACAAAAAAACCTCATGAAATGCTCCTAAATCCACATGAAGCCCATTTTGTGTCTTTTAGTTTTGTAGATATTAATTTTCACTTGTGATGAGGATAGTAGTAAAGAACTAACTGTATTCTTTAACATATGAAATTAAACTTCGTATAAACTATATTTTTGATCATGGATCAGCTCTAATACACTGTGTTGAGAAGACTTATAAACAAGTTACCACCTGGTGTTTTAGTTGTAACTTAGGAAACCAACTTTATTTACTGAATTGTAAATACAATAAAATGGATTCATTTTAAGTGTATATTTTAGTGAGTTTTGGTACATTTGTATACTCACGCAACCGCCACAATTAAGAACAAACTGACAGTGACCAGAGGGGAGGTGGAAGGGGGTAAAGGGGGGAAGGAGGAGAGGTTGTCAGGAACGGGTATAAAGGACACATGGACAACACCAAAGGGGTAGGATCGAGGGTGGAGGTGAGGATGGCTGGGGTTGGGGAATGCGGGGGGTGGGGGATGGAGACGACAATAAAAAAATTAATAAAAAAGAAATAAGTGTAGAGCTAGTTTATGCACATATTTTGTTAAAGTTATCCAAAATATTTCATGTTCTTGGAATCAACTGTAAAAGAATTTTTTAAATTTCAGTTTTTAGTACTTGTTAATAGTTTTTAGAAGTACAATAGATTTTTATATTTTGACTTTTCATGCTACAACCAGATAGACTTGACTTACTCTTCCTACAAGTTTTTGGTATATTCCTTAAGATATCCTACCTAAGTGATAGTGTCTGCATGTGAAAACCAATTTACTTTATGTTTTCCAATCTGTATGCCTTTCGATTCTTTTTCATAGCTCATTACATGGCTGAGACCTTCTTGAAAGGTATTGATTAAAAGTGTTGAGAGTGGATATTCTTTTCATTGTTCCCAGCCTCAGAAAAAAAGTATTCCATTTTACTATTCTGTTTTCTATAAGTTTATAGTATGTTTATATTACTGGGTTTTATTTTTTGATAATTTAAGGATTATTTTCATATGTGTTTATGAGGCATTTTAGTCTGTAACTTTCTTTTCCTGGGATGTCTTGGTCTAGTTTTGGTATCCAGGTTTAATGGCATTAGAAAATGGGTTCTGAAGTGTTTCCCACCACCCTTTTTCTCTGAAAGAGTATTTGTAGGGTTGATCTAATTTCTTCCTTAAACAGTCTGTAGTTTTTTAAAGTCAATGTCTAGCTTAGGTATCAGAATAATAGTGGACATACAAAGTTAAGAATAGTGAGTTAAGAATAGTTTCTCTGTTTCCTTTTTTTTTTTTTTTTAGTTTGTTTAGAATTAGTGTATATCTAACATAAATATTTGCTTGAGTTTAAGGGAAGCTTCCTGTGCCTAAAGTTTTTGTGCATGGGTAGAGATGGTAATTTTTATTATGAATTTAATTTTGGTTTCCTGCTTCTTTTGTCATACTTGATTATCTGTATCCTTCAAGGAATTTTTTTATTTCTCCTAGTTGTGAAATTTTTTGACATAAGTTTATAGTACTTATTTTGATGCTTTCAATGTTTGTAAGATCTTTGGTGAAATCTACTTCATTCTCAGTTCTGATAATTTGTGTTTTTCTCTTTTTTCATTTGGTCAGCCTAGGTGGGGTTATCAGTAAGGGTTACTGACCTTTCCATAAACCAGCTCAGTGTCCCATTCCTCTCTTTCTCTCTCTCTGTTTGGTCCAAATTTTCATTAGCTGATTTTTTCTACTTATTATTTCTTTGCATCTTCTTTGTTTTAATTTTAGGACCTTATCCTGTAGCTTATTAAAATGAAACTTAGTGCATTGATTTGACCTATTTTATTTTCTAATTAAGAGCTTAAAGCTATACATTTTCTTGTATGGTCAGCTCTAGCTGTTTCTCAAAACTTTTTTTTAAGTATTTCATTTATTTATTTTTAGAGAGGGGGGAGGGGAAGGAGAAAGAGTGGGAGAGAAACATCAATGTGTGGTTGCCTCTCATGTGGCCCCTACTGGGGACCTGGCCTGCAACGCAGGCATGTGCCCTGACCAGGAACTGAACTGGCAACCCTTTGCTTCACAGGCCCATGGTCAATGTACTAAGCTACACCAGCCAGGGCTCAAAACTTTTTATATATTGTATTTTTATAACCATTTAGTTCAAAATATCTTCTGATTTTCTTTTTTATTGTTTTTGATCTGTAGTTACTTAGAAATGTGTACTTAGATTTTAAGATATTTGGAGTTTTCTAGCTATCTTTTTATTATTGAATTCTAATTGTATTCCATCATAATTTGAAAACTATTCCATCATAGTATGAAAACATACTCTAAGGGTTTAATGTTTTGCACTACATTGAAACTTGTTTATTGGATTAACATTGTTTATGGTGCAAGTTCTAGATGCATTTACAAAAAAAAACTTTTTTCTGAAACTGTGATGCAGTCAGATTAAGGTGGTTGATGAGGTTGTTCATATTTTCTATTTTCATAATGATTTTTCTCTGTAGTTTTTCTTTCAAATACTAAAATATGTATGATAAAATCTCCAAATATAATTTATTTCTATCTTTTCTTAGTCCTGTCAGTTTTTCTTTAAACAGTTGTCTTTTTTAAGAATTTCAAAGAAAAAAATAATTTATCTGCTTACATGCATATATAACTATGCACATACATGATCACAGTGTTTTGTAATGTCCCATATATTTATCATTATTTGTATTCTCTTTTCCTTCCTATAAATACAAATTACCATGTTGTGTCACTTTCTTTTAGCTTTTAATGATCGGTAGTACTCGTCTGCTGTAGATAATTGCCTCTGTTTTCTCCTCAGTTTTTTAATATGTTTTGTGAACTTACAACTTTTGGTTAAGTTGTGTTTGGTTTTCAGCTCTTTGAATATATAACTACCATTTCTTATGGCCTTCATTATTTTGGGTGAGAAATCAGTGTTAATCATATTGCCATACCCCTGTATGCCACGTCATTTTCCCTTGCTGCTTCCGAGGTTTACTCTCTATCCTTGGGATTTAGCAATTATGAACCTTGTATTTGACTTTCTTTGCATTTACCCTAGTAGAGGTTTCTTGTGCTTTTTTGGGTCTGTAACTGAATGTTCTCATCATATTTGGGAAATTTTTAGCCATATTTTGGCCATCACTTTTTAAAATATTGTTTTTGCTTGTCTCTCTTTCTTAATGTCTGAGACTCCAATTAAACATTGGTCGGACTTCTCTGTATTGCTCCTCATGTCTCTGGAGTTCTATTTAGCTTTCTTAATTTGCTTCTCTGTGATCTTCAGATTGCAAAATTTCTGTTGACTGCCTTCAGGTTTATTCTTTTATTTTCCCTTCCTCTATTTTTAATCTACTCATGAGATCACCAAGTACATTTTTTACTTAAAGAATCATGATTTTAAGCTCTAAATTTTCTATCTGGTTTGTTTTTATAACTTTCATTTCTGTTAATATTTTTGTTTACTTATTAATACCATATTTTACAATACCTATGATACATTTTTGTTAATTCTTTGAACATATTTATAACTTCTTTGAAGTCTTTGTCTTTTAAATTCAGCTTTTGAGGCCATTTGAAATCAGTTTCTTTGGATTGTGTTTTCTTTAGTATGGATCACATTCAGTAATTTTTGGTTGAAATCTGCACATTATAAATTATGCATTGTAATGATTCAAAATTCCATTATGTTCTTTTGAGGATTCCTAGATACTTAACTTCCCTTAGATTAAATTATTTACTCTCACTTAAGTATACTCTGCAGCAGATAATATCTCTACCCATTTTTCCACCTTTCAAATGTTGCTTTTTCAGCCTTGTCAAAGAGGATTTTTCATTGCAATCAAAGTTTACTCAACAGCCAAATATATGTACAAAATGTATACCCAGATTTGGGAGATTATACTTTCTATGCTCCTCAGCACTGAATTCTGTCCCCTGACACCTCAAGTCAACAGACTTCAGCTTTTTATAGTACAAGATTGTGCTCTAGATTAGGAAAGCAGACCTTCAAAAGAGCAGCAAATTTGCAAATCTCATGTGATTCAGTTATGCCATTCAACTTTATCCCATTCTCTTTTTCTTGCTTACTTAGTGGTCAACTAGGGATCTGGGCACAGTCAATAAACTTTCTGGATCTCTGTTCCAGGATTTTCCCCCAAAATGTTCACCTGTTTGACAACACTAAGCTCCATCTGTATTCTGCCAACTCAACCTGGAAGGGACATGTCTTAATGCCTCCAGAGCTAAGAGAGGTTGGGAGCACTTTAGGCACAAAAGCCTGTCTTAATAACTGTGAGTTTGCTGTCCTTTCACTGTTCATCTTTTTTATCTTCTTTTTCTTAGGTAAATCCCTTTAACATTTCATATAATAAGGGCTTGGTGATGATGAACTCCTTGAATTTGGTCTTATCTGAGAAGCACTTTATCTGTCCTTCCATTCTAAATGAAAACTTTGCTGGATACAGCAATCTTGGTTGTAGGTCTTTGGTTTTCATGACCTGGAATACTTCTTTCCAGCCCCTTCTTGCCTGTAAGGTCTCTTTTGAGAAATCAGCTGACAGTCTGATGGGAACTCCTTTGTAGGTGACTGTCCCCTTATCTCTTGCTGCTTCTAGGATTCTCTACTTCATTTGAATCTTGGCTAATATAATTATGATGTGCCTTGGTGTGTTCCTTCTTGGGTCCACACCTAAAAGAAAAGCAAACTAAGAGGACAGCTAGATCAGGAGCAGAACCATAAAAATGGAGACCACATGGAGGGTTAGCAACGGGAGTAGAAGGAGAAGGGGGGAGAAGGTATAGAGATTAAATAGCATAGACGATGAGGAGAAAATAGACAGTGGGGAGGGCAAGAATAGTATGGGAAATATAAAATCTAAAGAACTTGTGACACATGGACATAAACTAAAGGGAATGGTGGGGGAGGAGGTGTGCAGGGGGAGGGGAATGAAGGGGGAGAAATGGGACAACTGTAATGGCATAATCAATAAAATATATTAAAAGAAAAAAAGATATATGAAGAATTAAAAATAAAAAATAAAAAGAAAAGCCGGTCTTGAAATTCTTGCATGGTCGTGATTATCTTTCCAAACAAAACAGCTCTGGTTGCTGCCTGATTTTCATTGCTCTCCAGTGCCCTCAATGATTATTTTTAATGATATTTTATCCAGGTTTTATAATTATAGCTGCAAGAGGTTTTGCAGAATGCTATAATTACCACAAGTTCAAGCTTTCTTAAGAATATTTTTAACAATGTGATTTTTACAAACATTAGTGATGTCTGACATATTATAGAAATTCAATTAGTATTTGTTGGCTAAATTAATAATGACTACTTTCTTTTTAGATAGTAAAATAAATTTACCTTTGTCTCTTGTTTGTGTTGAGTTCTAAGTATTAAGGGAAAGAAAACATATAAAAGTATGGGCATGTAACTTATCAGTAATATTAAGAGAGTAAAATATATTCAAGTTGTCATTCTGTCACAAAACCTCAGAAATATAACTCATTTTTGTCTACAAAACCTGATTTCCATTTTTCATTAAAATTCAGAAAGAAAGAAGGATGAGGGAATAATGGAAGGTAAATTTTATAAACTAATTTGTAAGAAAACATTTAGTACAAATTTACAAAGTAATTATCAAATTTAAACCTTCAAATTTAAATTATTATTGAATTTAAAATCTAAAACCAAGCTATAGGATAATACTATCTTTACAGCTATTGTAAATATTAATCATCAGGCTGTATACACTAAGTGCCTAATTATTGGGACATGAAAGAAATGTGGTATGAGTTTACAAAATGGTTGGAAAGCAATAATGGTCATTTTAAAGTGCAGTGCCTGAGACAATCTTAGTAAAGGAAAAGAATTTCTGATTTCTTTGATGTTATCATACAAAATCCTTTAAATTTCCTGGTTAGCAGAGGTGGTATAGACGATGGAGAGTGTTTGATAGTCAGGAAGTCTATTAAAAGTACCTGTTTCTCGTTGACTATCAAGATAAGTCTCTTAGCCTATCTGTGCCTTAGGAAAACATGATTATTGCCCCATATCATATACCTGTTTTAAGGAGAAAAATTGTAAAAAACACCTGAGTGTGCTTGGTATATGGTAAGGTTCTGACTATAATTGTTTTTCTTTTTTACAGAAGAGGATAAATATAATGTTTATTCTCCATTGCTCTTCAAGTATTTTCTGGCAGAAGGAATCATCAATGGACATCCTTTGTTGGTCGCATCTGCAAAAGAAAACCCTGCTGACATTTTACAGGTATAGAATAGAGCACATTCTATATATTCAACATTGCATTTTGAACAATTTATGAAGAAATATTTGTGTATATAGAGAGAGGGAGAAAAAAGTTAAGGCATATCAACAAAAATTTTGCAATCTGAAGAATATAGAAAATAAAACTTAAGAAAATTGAAGGGAACTCTAGAAACATGTGGAGAAATAGAGAGATCCAACCAATGTTTAATTGGAGCCCTAGACATTGAGAACAGAAAGAAGCAGAAATAATATTTAAAGAACTATCTCAAAATGCACTAATGGGACTATACGTACATTTTTTTTTTCTTAAAGAATCGTATCAAGTTTATTTAAACATATATTTTTATTTTTAAATTAGTGTTCTTTAACAATTTTTTAACTTAAATCAGAAGTAGAGAAGAGGTGAATAAGCTTTTAAGAACTGACAACAAATAAACTTATAGTGATGGTCATGAGAGAACTGGGTAAGAAGTCAGGTTGATTCCTGGTCAGGGCATGTGCCTGGGTCGCAAGTTCAGTCCCTGATCAGGGTGTCTGGGGTGAGGGGGCAACCAGTCAGTGTTGCTGTCTCACATTAATGTCTCTCTCTCTCTCTCTCTCTCTCAGATTGATAAGCATGTCCTCATGTGAGGATTTAAAAATTGTTTAATGATTTATTTTTAACTTTTAATTTGATCATCTTATATTTTATGCAGTTTTATTTTTAATCTTGTCATTTTGTACCTTCATTTGTTTATTTATTTTTAATCCTCACCCAAAGATATGTTTATTGATTTTAGGGAGAGAGGAATGAAGAGAGAGAGGAATGAAGATAGAGACAAATAGACAGACAGACAGACACCAATTGTTTGCTTCTCCTCTGTGCCCAGACCAGGGAGAGAACCCACAACCTTTTGGTGCATGGGGTGAACTCCAACCAACTGAGCCACCCTGCCAGGGCCTGTCATTTTATATTTCTTACATGTTTAAAATGTAATGGTAAAACAATATTTGATTTAAAAGAATAATATGCTTGCCCTGGCCAAGTGGCTCAGTTACTTGGACTAAAGGGATACAGGTTCCATTCCTGGTCAGGGCACATATCTAGGTCACAGGTTCTGTCCATGGAGGGGACATATATAGGAGACAACCGATCATTGTTTCTCTCTCACACTGGTGTTTCTCTCTCACACCGGTATTTCTCTCTCTCTCTCTTTTCCCCCCCTCTCTCAATAAGTATATTTTAAATATGATAATATGCCATTCTGTTTTTTCTATTAAAATATTAAAAGTAGGTGCTGGCTGGTGTAGCTCAGTGGACTGAGTGTGGGCCTGTAAACAAAAGCATCGCCAGTTTGATTCCCAGTCAGGGCACATGCCTGGGTTGTGGGCCAGTTCCCAGGTGGGAGGGCATGTGAGAGGCAACCACACACTGATGTTTCTCTCCCTCTTTCTGGCTCCCTTCCCCTCTCTCTCTCTAAATAAATAAAATCTTTAAAAATATATATATTAAAAGTATTATTTTAACATGTAGGTATTTTATATAGCCCAGTTGTTTATATGTTTAGAATAGATTAGAAAAATATGGCTGATATAAACTTAAATTATTTGTATTCTGTATAACACCAGTGCACAAGGTTTTTAGCATGTCTGAGAAAAATAAAATATTTTTGTAATTTAAAATGGGATGTTGAATACTAATGTGAATGATTAAGTTTTTCTACATAGTATTCAGTCAGGATTCAGATGCCTAACTCAATTAGAATTACACTTAAAATTTTGTTCGTATCAAACAGCCCAACAATGGATGATGAAAACCAAGGCATTAACGATGTTTAGAGATGCAATGGTGGGGAGGGGCGGGGGGGGGGACAAATGTTGTAATAGCTTAGTTTTAACTTTATGATGTATAATTGGGGATTTCTGAAATCTCTAACCAAGGAAAATATTGCTGGTACAAGAAATGGAAAAAGACAATCTTGGAGACCATAATTATCTTAAAACTGTATGTAACTAAAGAGAAGTAGAGGATAGAAAGCCCCTCAGCTGCCTAACATATATAACCACCCAGCAATTTATCCATCATCCTTTGAAAACATATTCATGCCTGTTGCAGTCTGAGCTCCTTCAGGAAATCAGCGTTAAGATGTGACACTGAAAAAGTGCACCCCTGTAGAACAATATACGTGATATTGTTAAAGGTTTTAAAAAACATGTGGCAAGTATTTTTCAGTTAACTTTGTTATCTAAAAGAATTTTCTTGATTATCTCAAACATAGTGATAAATATTCTCCGTGAAAACATTCTATGGAATGTCTTCTAAAATATCAAAATTTACTTTTTAAATATTAAAATGTTTATCAGATAGTCTGATGTTTTAATGAAATAAAAAATTATTATTTTTGTTACTCATTTTTTAATTGTTTTATTATTGTTCAAGTACAGTTGTCTGCATTTATGCTCCACCACTCCCCACCCCACCCCAGCCATCCCCACCTCCCTCCCCTGATTCCACCCCACTCTTGATTTTGTCCATGAGTCCCTTATAGTTGTTCCTGAAAACCCTTCCACCCTTTCCCACCTCTCCTCTGGTTACTGTCAGATTGTTATTAATTTCAATGTTTCTGGTGATATTTTGCTTGTTTCTTTTATTAATTAGATTCTACTTAAAGACGAGATCATATGGTATTTGTCTTTCACTGCCTGGCTTATTTCATTTAGCATAATGCTCTCTAGTTCCACCTATGCTGTTACAAAGGGTATAAGCTCCTTCTTTCTTTCTGCTGTGTAGTATTCCTTGGTGTAAATGTACCATAGTTCTTGATCCATTCATTTACTGATGGGCACTTAGGTTGCTTCCAGCAATTGGCTATTTTAAATTGTGCTGCTGTGACCATTGGGGTGCATAGGTTCTTATGAATTGGTGTTTCAGGGTTCTTAGTATATCATGCCAACAGTGGAAATTCTTGGTCAAAAGGCAGTTCCATTTTTAGTTTTCTGAGGAAATAAAAAATTATATATATATATATATGCATATACACTCAAATATTTCCTTAGAAGTTGAAAATGCTAAGATTTTTCTATAATTTTTATAATTTCAACTATATGATATGCATTAATATTTAATGAATTAAAGAAAAATGATTTTTTAGAAGTAAAGTTAAATACTATTCATAATATACTAAGGCAGTTTTAAAACTTACTTTGAACATTTTTTGGTGATGATATGCCCAATAGGTAATATTCATGCAGAAATATATCTAATATCTAGAGCAAAGGTTTAAATTTTTACTGAATTTATCCGGGTGACATTGGTTAATTAAGTTACGTAGGTTTCAGGTTCACAGTTCTATAAAACATCATCTGTTTATTGTGTTGTATGTTCCCACCCCATGTCAAGTCTCCTTCCATCGCCATGTATTCCCCCCTTTACCCTCTCTCCAGCCCCCTTTTTTCTCTGGTAATCACCATACTGTTGTCTGTGTCTATGAGTTGTGATTTTTTTTGCTTTATTATTTCACCTTTTTTATCCAGCCCCTCATACCTCCTTCCCCCCAATAGCTGTTAGTCTGTTTTCTGTATCTATGAGTCTGTTTCTGTTTTGTCTGTTAATTTATTTTGTTCTCTTGATTTCACATATAATTGAAATCATAAGGTATTTGTCTTTCTCTGACTGTCTTATTTCACTTAGCATAATACTCTCCAGGTCCATCCATGCTGTTGCAAAAGGCAAAATTTCCTTCTGTTTATGGGTGAGTAGTATTCCACTGTGTAAATGTAACACAGCTTTTTTATCCACTCATCTGCGGGTAGGCACTTGGGTTGTTTCCATAGCTTGGCTATTTTAAATAATGTTTCAGTAAACATAAGGGTGCATATATATTTTTTTCAATTAGTGTTTAGGTTTCTTTGGGTATATCCCCAGAAGTGAAATCGCTGGGTCATAGGCAGTTCCATTTTTAATTTTTTGAGGAAATTCCATAATGTTTTTCACAGTGGCTGTACCAGTCTGCATTCTAGCTGTGCACGAGGGTTCTCTTTTTCTCCACATCCTCTCCAGCACTTGTTGTTTGTTTATTTATTGATGTAACCTTTCTGACAGGTGTGATGCGATATCTCATTGTGGTTTTAATTTGCATCTCTCTGGTGATTAGTGACACTGAGCAACTTTTCACGTCTGTTGGCCACCTGTGTGTTTTCTTTGGCATCGGCCCCAGTTATAAAGTAGGAGCCAAGAATTCTCTCTCTTTTCTTTAAGATTTTATTTTATTTTTAAAGATAGGGAAAGGGAGGGAGAATGAGAAGGAGAGAAACATTGCTGTGCAAGAAAAACATCAATTTATTTCCTCTCGTACGCCCCCAACTGGGAACCTGGCCTACAACCTAGGCATGTGTCCTGACTGGGAACCGAACTGGTGACCTGTAGATTCACAGTCTGGCACTTAATCCACTGAACCACACCAGGCAGGGCTAGAATTAATTTAAGGAGCTTAAAAGTTGTATTTTTAAAATACATACCCAGCATAAGAACATGCCTACCTACGAGAGTGGTATAACTACATCGATGTTTACTAAAAGCTTATAATAAATGTTAATATCAAACATGATAGTAAATAGTTCAAATTTAAACTCAAATTTGATAAACCTCATATTTAATATGGAGAAAAATATAATCGAAAATGAATTACTTTATAGTAACCCATAAGTCACAGAATAAGTAACAGTTCATTTTAAATGAACCATATCATATTTAATGAATGAGTATAGCAACAAGGTGTTTGTAATGAAGTACAAAAATTAAGACTAGCATCTTCAGAATTCTTTCTATGGACTGTAAAATTCATAAGTAAAAATTGAAGTTCTGTCTTAATGATTTGAAAGCATTAATTTATATCCTGACATATCAACCTTTTACCTAAATATTGAACTCATTTGTTAAAGATCTTGTTCATTGTACCATGTATCTTTTGCTTTATTGAGTTCTTTGGTTATAAATGAGATCAGAGTTACCAGTTAATTTAGAATTAGATGTAGCAGTATTGTTTGATGAACAACATAGAGTTTGAATTTATATTAGAAAGATTTCCTTTTCTTCTGTCAATTTGGTGTCAGAATTAAGTCTGTGTTTGCTCTCTAGCTGTTATTTACTGATCGTGGAACAAGAATTCGATTCTGAATCCAGTGAGTGGTCAGTTGTTTGCTCCTAGTATATTGCAGTGCAGTCTGGTCTTTCTGAGCAAATAGAATACAAAAATATCTCAAGATTTGTCACATTTTCCTTGTTCTGCCTAACATGGAGACAGCTATAAGAATGAAGTTAAAGAAACATTCTTTGGTTAGCCAAATATATTTTTGAATGTATTTTATTATACTCATCTCCAAAGTTATCATTTTAATGTGTCATGTTATAAATAATTAAAAACTATTTTCTGGCCCTTGTGTCATTCTCTTTTGCAAGCCGTATTGCATGCTCAATAACAGCACATTTTCCCATGCATTTTACTTTTTTTAGCCTATGGAATACTTACTGTATTTCCTATCAAAACTATTTTCTTACTGTATATCTGTATAATACAAGGACAAATATTAGAAGAGTCCTGTGAAGACAGGGTTGTAATCAGCATATGTTACCTTCATTTCCTTGTGAACATTTTATTTGTTCAGAAAATGATCAGAGTCTGTGTTTTTTGGTGTTTACTCTGAAGTGCTAGCTGAGCCGGAAATTTGCTGTTTGACCCCAGGGGTTCACTTCCCCCCCACTCGCTACTTATGAGAGCTTATTTAAAATTCTAAGTTCTCCTCTGGCAGCCACAGTTAGAGCCTCTTTGGCAAACTAAAAAGACTAAGAAAAAACATGCAAAGGCTCAGTACAGCTTCCAGTGACCTACATTTGTAGCCAGTTTTTTAAAATGGCATGTGCCTTATTTTTCAAAAGGGAAATGAAAAGTAAGATAAAAATAGGAAAATAACCCCAACTCACTGTCACTGGCCAGTGAGAACTGTTTCTGATATAACATTAAAATAAACACACATTTGGAATTGGGATTTGTACATCAACCAACAAAAGAAAGGAATTTTGCATGCAGAACAGTAGCCTAAGTCGTATAGCAAAAGTGCCATACTCTGTAAGATTTATCTGCAAGAAGTGAAATGTATTCAGGATCTCAGCTTAGATTTTAAATTTCTGTGTTGCTACTTAAGAAGTGTCAGGACCTTGCACAAGTCAGTTAACCTCTCCTATTAAGATAGGAATGAATACCCTCGCTATCTTATTCCAGACTTCCAAATTTAAAAATTAAATTTGGGGGGGGGGTTGCTTTCTATGTCCTAAAGCATACTTATTCCACACCTCACATTGACTTACAAAAATTTTATTTTGAGCTCATAAAACAAAAGAATTGTGCATACTTGATGGTTATTGTTATCCTCAAAAGACACATTAAAATTTTGGATCTCTTACGTAGTGTTTTATCACTCTCTGAAAATAAGCCACACAAGACCAGAATTGGGAATTTTAGAAATAGAGTTTGTTTGTTTCTTCCGAATACTTTTACAAAAAAAAGTATTGTGAAGTATTCAGTCCTTCTTGGAGGCACCCAGGACTCGAAATTCTGAAAGCCAGGCTGTTGAAAGTAAAAGTCAATCCTTTTTACTTTTCATCAGCTCTCCAAATTAACATACTGTCCCATTAAACGAAAGGGTAAAGGACACCGGGAAAAGAGAAAGGCAGCGAGCGCATCACCCAGGGTCATAGATTAAGTGGACAGTCTGTAAAATTGTCATAGGTACAAAGGACAGTGTTGCCATGTGCACAGCCCCAGAGCAGATGGGCTATCTATCCAGCTAATGTTGGGGGGATTCTCTCAGTGGCCAGTCTTTCTCTCCTGAAATTTTAAGTTATGTTCAGCAAAAACTAATCAACAGTCACAGAAAGTAGCCATAGTTCAATTCATCAAATCCATGTTTTTATATTACGGAATATTAATGAAATCAGAGGCATTTGAAATGTGCTTATCATTTTTGTAAAATACACTTACAACTACTGTTCTGTGTCTCTAAAAGTCTGTGCCAGATTTCAGAAGCAAGGTAGATAGTACTAAATTGAAGATGAATTCAAAGCAGGAAGTGGATCTGAGACTATGAAGTGAAACTCCTACCTTTATATTCATAAACCAGATTCTAACAAACAGGTTGCTCTAGGATTAAACAAAGTCTATTTTACTCCCTTACCCAGTACTCAGCAGAGAGAGAATCAGTTTTGTTCTACTAACATCAAATGTACTACAGAATATAATTTTCAAATTTAATAAAAGTAAAGTGATTCGCAGTTTCATTTCGTACCCCACATACCCTAAGGATTTTTGTTTGTGACATTTTCCATAAGCTGGATTATTCTAGGAAAATAAAAGAACAGGACATCAAACACAGACAGAAGCTTGCATGTTCTTGAGCCAGGAATTGAACTGATCTGGACCACTTAATGAAGATAAATGCCTAATTCTGTTCCTGATTCAGATTTATTTGACAGTAGATATCCCTGAAACTTTAGAATATATCTTTTCCAACAATGTAAAAATTATATAACCTCAATTGAATAAATAATTATAAGATTATTGTCATTACCCTAAGTTTTAGTTAAATTTAGATATATTTTAGTTATATCAGGTTTTTATAAATTAATGTAATTTATAAATTATAATCAACAGGGACAGAGAATTTTGTAGGAATCCTATGCCAGCATAACTTAAATAATTATTAAATAACCTGCTTATTTAATATATATTTTATATGTCATATTTTCTTAAAAACAGGTTAATATATACCCTTATACAGTAAACATTTACTAAAGAGAGTTATTGTACATGATCACACTAGCTAAACCTGCTAATACCAGTGATTAAGTGGAAAATTCAGTCTGCGATTTAAAATATTTCACAAAATATATTTAATCAAGACATTTTGTGTCACAAGGACCATGTCACTTATCATTCATTCTTTTTTCTATAACTAGAGGTATAGATACAGACAAAGATACATATATATATGTGTGTATATATACACACATATATACATATATGTACAATATATACATAATACATACACACATACTGTTTTTAACAGTGGTGATTACCTAGTTAGTAGATGTCTTCATTTTAGCTTATATTACCTCTTTGAGTATGAATTTTATTAGCTGTATAGTCAGAGCCAGATAAGACATCATTTAACAGAATGACTTGACTTTGTAAAGGAACCCAGAAAGGAAATCTCCAATTTTTGTGGCTAGAAATATGATACCAATTGTGAATCCTTTTCTCTCTGTAGGGAGGCATGTGGAATTTCTTATTTTAAGCTTTCTTTCTAAGAAATTTGTTTTGAAGTAAAAAGAATGTTTTGAAGGAATATATAATACAACTCATATTTTGATATCTAAAACAGATAAAGTCTGTATCTGAGTTGATACATTGAGGAAAGTTGATAAAATGAATATAAACCTCATGGACACTTGTTCTTAACAGCTTGACAGTTTTGAATTTTTTACCTCCCTGAGAAAGGAATGGTGGAAGCTAATAATATCACAATGCCAAGACACCCACTGCATCTTCCTGTAACTCCTTTTAAGTTGGTGCCATCGATAAGCAGTCTGGAAAGCATGCAACTGCCTTGGCCAAGATTCGGAGAGCTACTTACTAGGTTAGCCGGCATATTGCTGGGACCTAAATAAGGAATTTAAATTCGCAAACGAGGTCGTTTTCCCCACGTCACTACTGACTGCAGTGGGACTCAGGGATTAATTACACTTCTAAATTGCTTTGAGATCCTTCTATGACTAGTGCCCTTAAAAATATCATGGCTTAGAATGTAATATTTTAAAATAATTAGATTATGATTTGCATTTAACTCAAGTCTTTTTTACTTAAAGTTTTTTTTACTTAGTGCAACTCTTTTCCTTTATTTCTGAATTCTTCTAGTGCAGACGACTATTTCCTGTTCTTATCTTCCCCCTTCCCTGTACGTCAAGAAGACTGAGAGATTTTCCAGTCTTCTCAACACATTTGTTTCATGTGTTAAAGGGAAATGTGAAAGGTTCAAGGGTTTCATTTTTTATTTTCAGATACATGTAATTGGTATAGCTCCAGAATTAAAAGCATTATTTTTGTCAGTGGCTTAACTTGAAAGTTTAGTTAAAATAATATTTAATAGTGATTTTAGCCTTTCTTCTAATAGCAATAATTTTGCCACCTTTATGTTCAAGAAAAAAACATTTGAATCACACTAAGATGTTACCTATTGTGTACTGTATTTAGTTTGAAATGAAGATGGAAATAAGTGAATTCACAGATTGCTAATCTTAAAATCTGTAAGTGTTAAAAACATTTTTATGTAACATCACCTACACCCCCAGATTTCTTCCGATGTACTCTGTGCCATCTACTCTTCTGAATGTTTTTAACAATTGGAGTCACCTATCTCCCCATAATACCACCATTTATTTTTTAAATTGTTTAAAATTTATTGACTTGAGAGAGAGAGAGAGGATGAGAGAGAAAGAGAAACATCAATTTGTCATTCTACTTACTTATGCATTCATTGGTGGTTTCTTGCATATGCCCTGACCAGGGATCAAACCCCGCAACCTCGGAGTATGGGGACAGTGCTCTAACCAACTGAGCTGCCCAACCAGGGCTCCTCCCATTACTTTTAAACATTGAACTGAAGATAGTGTGGAGGGCATACTTTTTTTTAGGTTTTATTTATTTATTTTGGGGGGAGAAAGAGAGAAGGAGAGAGAGAGAAACATCAATGTGTGGTTGCCTCTCACATGCCCTGCACTGGGGACCTGGCTCTTAACCCAGGCATGTGCCCTAGACTGGGAATCAACCAGTGACCCTGTGAATCAGGCCAGCGCTCAACCACTGAGCCACACCAGCCAGGGCTGAAGGGCATACTTTTAATATACAGATACTCAGGCTGAATATTTGGCATACTTTGTAGTCACATTAAGATAATCAGTATCTCTGAATTTGTTTCTCTTTCAGAAAATAAATGTCCCCCCACAAAAAAAAACCATCAAAATCAACAAAGCGATATACTTACTGATACGTGGATAATGCTTAAGTAGTATTAATTATACAGTTACCAAAACCTGCAAGGATCAAAAGATTTTATGTTTAAGAAGGATTTCTCATGCTGCATGGATTATGCTGCTACATAATAGCTCAGTAGTACTTCTGCTGAATTGTAAAATAGCTTAGAGAGGACTATGATGCCCATAGTTGTTGTAATGCATAGGTAATTAAGAGGGTGGGAGGTTAAGCTTCATTAACTGCTGAGGGATTGTATCTTGGGATTTATTATGCCCTAGAGAACATAAAAAGTGAGAAGGGTCAAACTGTTGGAATCAGATTTTGCTTGTGCATCTGCCAAAACAAAGACCACAAAATAATATAGCAGTAAGCACAGAATGGCTTGAATTGAAAAGGGAAGAAATATATGTACAGCATCTTATCAATGATGATAAATGTTTCCTATGAAAA
This sequence comes from Artibeus jamaicensis, assembly GCF_021234435.1. Lineage (NCBI taxonomy): Eukaryota > Metazoa > Chordata > Mammalia > Chiroptera > Phyllostomidae > Artibeus > Artibeus jamaicensis. The sequence goes on from NW_026521977.1 coordinate 17,587,193, forward strand.
GATAAATATACTTAAGTACTGGGGTATATTTTGGTCCTGGAAGTTTGTAATGATTTAGTTTCATATGGTTTTTTAAGTAGAATAAACAGTTCTTTTTGTCTGAAGGTAGCACCAGTTTCTTTATTCATGTTATATTTCTAACCTGATTTATTTGATTAAAATAATTAGAGAAATTTTATACTTTCTAGCCTATCTTTTGTATACAATTTATAAAGCCTGCTTTTTATTTTTATTTATTCCTGATCCTTGTTACCCAATATATGGGAACTGTAAGGGCAACATTACAGAGGAGGGGAAATCTAATATTCTTTCAGAAAACAAGAATATGACAACACAGTGTATTCTATTGCAACAAATATTGCATTAAATAACTGAGGCATCAGCTACCTTGCTTTAAAGGGCTAGACAGTAAATATTTTTGTGTTTGCAGGCTATATGGTCTCTGTTACAACTACTCAGTTCTGCTATTGCATCACTAAAGCAGCCATAGATACTTTCTACACAAATGGGCATGACTGTGTTCCAATAAAACTTTATTTGCAAAAACAGGTATCTGGTTGGATTTGACCCACAGGCCATAGCTGACCCATGGAGTGCTGTGAACCTGTGAAATCAGACCTGGGAAAGTTATGTGCTTCCAAATACACAGTGGGACAGGCGTGGGATGGATAGACATTCTCATTCTAAATGGGAAGAAGCAGAAGGAAGGGGTGATGGATTCCAAGCAAGTCCAAAATTTAGCAAAGCAAATTCCACCAGGTCTTATGGTTCATGAATAAACTTCTCTGTTCAATGTTCTGCCTTCTAGGCCCACCAAGGTGGCAACGTCACCCCCACGGGGCGGGGAGGGGCAACACCCACATGACTATCCTGGGCTGCGTTTCCACCCTTTGAAAGTGAGGCAGAGGCAGCCTTGCCTCCCAGGCCTGTGTACTCTGGACCTGCCCTGGGAGTGGCAGCTCTGATGGTCTCTGAGCACACTGGAGCTCGGGATTCCCTTTTCTTGCCAGATAGCTCATATTTGAAGGCAAATTGTTCAGTGGTAAATCCTGTAAAATCCAAGAAGTTCAGCAGCTTAATTCCATCCTGCCTTGTCTGTTCCCTTTAGTTCAAACTGGCAGTGTCCCTACAAGTATAATTCCTTCTTTATTCCTGGCTTCTGCTGATATGGCTGATGAAGCCATAATCTCTTTACCAGATCTCTTTACCAAATGGTCTTTCAGCCATACCCTTAGTGTTCTCGTGAAAACAAGTTGTTTTCTTTCTATTTTTTTAAAATTTTTTGAATGTGAATAGACTGAGATTTTCCCAATTCAAATTCTGGTTCCTTCTTTGCTTAAATGCCTTCTTTAATTCATTTCTCTCTTTTCGCACTTTATGCAGTTATGAGAAACCAAGCCACTCCTTCAAAATTTTGCTTAGAAATCTCAGCTAAAAATCCATTTTCATCACTCCCAAGTAGTACCATCCACAAACACTAGAACACAGTGTTTTCTAGCCAAATTCTTTACCGCTTCATGACAAGGATTGCCTTTCCTCCAGTTCTTAATAATATGTTCCCCATTTCCACGAGACATCACCCGAATTGCCGTTAAGTTCTGTATTTCTAGCTTGCATCTCAAAACTCTTCCATCCTCTAGATTTATCCAATTCCAAAGCCACTTTCATATTTTCAGTATTTGTTAGCAGTACCCCCCACCCCCACTCTTTTTGGTACCAAAATGTGTCTCGGTCAGCTTGTGCTGCCATAAGTAAATATCACTGACCAGGTCCAGGGAGGTTTAAGGGAGTTAAATAGGAAAAAATACAATAAAAAAATTTTTTTAATAAAAGAAAAAAAACGAATTTATTTTCTCACATTTCTGGAGGCTAGGAAGTGTAAGACTGTGGTGCCAGCCAATTTACTTCCTGGCGAGGACTCTTTCTGGCTTGTAAATGACATAATGTGGTTAAGCATCGTGTCCCCAGAATCTTCCCTCCCCCTGGTCCAAATGGACTACCTGTTCTGGAGGCAGCCTGCGCAGTTGTTACTGGGGCCTTCCCTCCACAGGCTGCCCTGACCCAGCTCCTGGTGGAACACACCTCGAATAGCTTGAGAGTGAATGCAGATACAGGTCAGTGTGAGATCACAGAGATTTTTCAGCTTTCAGTATCTGAAAATGCCTTTGTTCTGCCCTCAGATTTAACAGTTGTTTGGTTAAATACAGAATACAAGGCTGGAAGTCCCTTTTTCTCTGAAAAATCCCAGTGTTACTCTTGCAAAGTTTGACGGCATTCACACTCCCCTGATAAGTTCAACCCAACCCGGAAGCTCTTCAGATACAGTTCTTTCTGTGTTCTCCCTTATTCTGTAATGTCAGAATCACATGCTTTGGCGTGTGTCTGTTTTCATTTCTAGTTTTGGTACTCAGTAGGATTGTGAATCTAAAGTCTCCTATTTTCCATTTCTGGAAATTTCTCTTAGGTAATTTCTTTGCTATTTTCCTCTGTTACCTGTTTCTCTGTCTAGAAATCCTTTTACGGAGCTAACCTTCTGGACTAATTCTCTATCTTCTTTTCTCCATCGTTTTCTGTCTTTTTAAGGGGCGGTACAGCACCATAGTGAAGAAACTAGATAGAGCAAAACAGACCTTCATCAAGTTCATTAATCTTTGTACTACAGTGTCTTCATCTGTGACATGGGTTTAATAATAGTGCTTACTTCCTAAGATTGTTTTAAGTATTAAATTTTTTAATCATATATAGAGCTTAGAATAGTGCCCGGCAGCTGGAAAGCACTTTGAAGCAGTTAGCTACTGTGATTTTTTTCATTATACCAACTTTCGTCGACTTCCCCAGGGAGGAATCCTCTAGTCTGCCAATCTCCTGCCTGCTCTGCTTAAGGATGGCTTCTGGCCTTCTGAGAGCCTGGCAGTGAGAGCCAACTGCGTCCGTGTGCTTGGGGCAGAGGAAGTTGCTCTGTCTGAAGATGTCAGCGAGTTACCCTGCCTTCGATATGATGTCTCACCCCTGCCCTCTGCAGTGCTCCTGCTTCCAAAGTTTGTCTGATTTGAACTCTTCATTTCTCTTGCACGGCGGGGAAGGAGTAGTATCCTTGCTCTGAGGATTGGCGGGGTGCAGGGGGGCTTATTGTTCCTTCTAAAGATTTTCAACCATGTTTTTCTGTTTTCACAGAGTGTTACTCCTTCCTTCTTGCAGTGCGTCAGATGTTGAGACTTTTTAAAGCCAAGTAGTAGAACCTGGGTTATTATATTTTTCTGTACTATTTTTTGGTGTTTATGTACCTCAGAAAAAATAATTTGAGATGAAAGAATATGTTATAAAGAATATTTACTGTATTATCCTTAGGCAGCAGACAGCTAAAGTTTCAACAGTGGGAAATGATAAAGTGAATATTAGTTAAGCTATATAATATAACATGTAGCCATTAAAAATTGTATGTTGAAAAATAAATGTGGAGATGTTCACAATATCATAATTTTAGAATATAAATAATTCATGTTACAATATGCAAATCGGTAAAATACATTTTATAAAAAATATGAAAGACTGGAGGGAAGTACTCAAATATGGTCAAAGTTACTATTTCTAGGTGGTAGGTTAATAGCTTATTGTTTTCTTTTTTGGATATTTCTGTATCTTATCCTTTTCTATACTGAACATTGACCACTTTTTAGGTCAATAGCTATTTAATATATATTGATTTTTATAAGGATAGTTGGGTACTGTTTTTATAAGTTAAAAAGTTATAGTGAAAAAATATTGTTGGGTTTTGACGTGTATATCAGTCTTATAGATAACCACTAGAAAATTGTTTTTAAAAATATTTATTTTTTGTGTACCTTTTTTCATAAGATTTGAGTCATCTTATAAGAAATCATATTATAAAAGGTGTGTATTAAACAGTTGAAGGAATCAGGGGAAGTTAATAGAGTTAAAGATGAGATACACAGAAAACAGTGCCTAGCCAAGAAGGCGACCCGTGATCTGATGCTTGATGAATTGTGCGTGAGTTGTGGGGGGGGGGGACAGACAGGGAGGCGTATGATGTGTTTAGGTGTTGAGAAATCAAATGACCTCCTGATTTTCACTTTAAATAATTAAGTTGTGATGCTTCTTCAAAATCCCAGTTGGCAGAAGTATAAAGAGTATCTTGATGATTGTAAAACCTCAGAATAAACTATTTAAATTGCAAGATGAATAATTACATGAATTTAAAAAATTTTCCTAGACCAGCACTTGTTGGATAGAATTTTCTGTAATGTCAAAAATGTTCACCACCTGCATTGCCCTAGAGAACAGCCATTAGCTGCATGTGGAGCACTTTAAATGTGGCTAGTGCATGAGACACTTACATTTCAGTAGTCACATGTCCACAGTCACGTGTAGCATAATTCTAGACCAGTGGTTGTGTAAATAATGCTGATGTGTTTTTACTACTGAAATTAACAAAATGAATTCAGATCATGAATGTTTCCCTTGATATCTAATATTTGGGGAGGGGGAGAACTGTAAACAACTGCACCTGAAAATAGATAGAATTGGCAAGCTGGATATAAGTTCATTAAATTTCAGTTTTTATAATATCTTATTTGTTTTTCATGTGTTGTTTTAGCAAGCTATGGGTATTTGTTTCTCTATTATCGCTCTCTATCTAAATTTTTCCTAAATATTACCAAGAATTATTGTATGTGGAGATTTAGGGTTAAGATATGAAAGTACTAAATATGTATCATGTGCTTTCCTACATTATCAAACAAAAAAATAATTTAAAATACTCCAAAAAATTTGTTGTTCTGAACAGAATAAGAAAAATCAGGGTCCAACCTGATGCCATAAATTTCTAAAGTCCATGGACAAATAAGTCTTCATTTGGTTCAGTTCCTAACTTTACTCTCATACCTAGAAAAACCAATGAATTAGCATAATCTTAAGAAATAATTAAGACTGATAGTCTCAAACTAAAGCAAATATTTCCAAAAGTAACACTGAATTGGCTGTATAATTTAAACCCTAATAGTAAGCCACATCCCAAATGGGAATAAAATACTCACTGAACATAGGAAATTGGCATTTAAAGAAGTCTCATAAGAAAATTAAGAGCCTTGTTATTCTGAAAAAGAAAAGACGGCATTTAACTTTGCCTAAGTCTCATAACATGAATATACAGGAAAATGGGTGGAAATCAAAATACTCAGCCCTCAAACTGTAGCTAGAGGAAAAGCTCAATCTGGAAGAAAACTTATCCAATAACAGAAGGCAATTCCTCCATAAGAGATTTATGGAAAAGTTTAATGAATTAGAACATGAGTTCAATAAAATAATATTAAAAATAGATAAGAAAACATGAGAAGTAGATAAAAAGGATAATTGTAGAATTAAAAATAAAAGTTGACTTAAATATTATTACCCAATATAGTAGCAACAAGGAACAGGCTTGTGATAGTCACAGTGAAGTTAGAGAAAAGAGATTAGAACAAGTGATAATATAATTACAATGTGGAAAAATCTGTATTTAAATTAAGTACTCAGGAACTACTGTATTGGACAGCACAAGTATAGAACATTTTCAACATCCCAGAAAATTTTCTTGGTCAGTGCTGGTCTAGAAGATGGGAAAATGTATTTATTCATCTAACATTGTAATTGTTTACTGGTGATGTTTTGTAACTGTACCTTTGCAAAGGTATTTTCTATTTCATTGTGGAATGAAAAAAATCTTAAACCTGAGACATGAAAATATTTTACTTCAAATTAAGAATCTTCTATTAAAGGGGCATCTAGTTTACAGGAGGGAGAGAACACAAAGCAGGACACACACATAAATTTAGTCCTGTAAGCTACTGAACTGCAAAGATAGATGAAGGAGAAATTGTTCAAGCAGTCAGGCAGGAAAAGCAGATCTACGAGGGTGGAATCCTTCCGACTTCCCCACAGCACCATTTTTTTGTTCAAAGACAGTAGAGAAATATCTACCAACTTCTAAGCAAATTAAAATATTATGAAATATAACATCCAACCAAAACGTTAATCAAGTAAAAATATATCTCATTTATTTCCGCAAGGAGAGCTTCATGGACTATCCTCTTTAAAGTAACACCACCTTCCATTACTCTGTGTTCCTTTCCTGTTTTCCCTTCAAGTTCATATTACTATTCTTCTGGGATGTAAGTCCATGAAAGGAAGGACTTTATTTTTCTCACTGCTCTATGCCTAGTACCTTCCTGGTGCTGTTAAATAAGTGCAGCTATCAATGAAGAGAACTGAAGAACAGTGGGACAGCGGCGAAAGGACCAATGAGGAGCTCATTCAACAAAAGCCTTGGTTGCAGACCAGAATGTGAATGCTGTAAACCTTGACAACACAGAAATAATAGAGAAACTACTAAACTTGGGGCAGGGGAGGTGTGAGAAGGCATTTTAAGTGCTAATTTCCTCATATTTTTATAGGCGGAAAGGAGGGAGGTCCTGATTTTGTTGAAAACTGAAACGTGTGAAAAAGAGCATGGTGATTCCAACATCTTAATGGTCTTTGTAATCCCATTTCTCAATTCAGAGAATATGTTATGAAATAATATTTATTGAAATAATCGATCAGTTCAACAATTCTTTCCATTTTACTTTGTTGTTTTCTTTTAGAAATTAAAGTACAGAAATTTTTACTAAAATAATATTTATTGAAATAATCGATTAGTTCAACAATTCTTTCCATTTTAGTTTGTTATTTTCTTTTAGAAATTAAAGCACAGAAATTTTTACTAACTTTAAAAAAGATTTCATTTATTTATTTTTAGAAAGAGAAGAAGAGAGGGAAAGAAACTTTGGTGTGTGAGAAATACATCGATTAGTTGCCTCTCACGCCCATTGAGGGCCTGGCCCACAACCCAGACACCTGCCCTGACTAGGAATCAAGCTGGTGACCCTTTGGTTCATAGGCTGATACTCAGTCCACTAAGCCACACAAGCCAGGGCTAAAGTACAAAATTACTAATAGCATTTTATCATATACTACTTTTATAGAAAGATTTTGTGTAATATATCTATGTCTATCTATCTATATATCTATTCTTAGGACTGTAAGATGCACGGGACCTGAAGACATACCTAGGTTTTAGAGGAAAATAGGGGGAAATTTTTGAAGCAAAAAATATGCTTAAGTATTTAATAACATAAATAACATAGGCCTCCACCCCTCCCCCTTCAGTGAGCCAGGTAAGCTACTTTTGGACTATAAGACACACTCCCTTTTTCCTCCCAAATTTGGGAAGGGTGCATCTTATAATCCTAAAAATACAGTATGTGTATAAGGTCTGTCCAGAATAAAAGAATAAAATGTAAGAATATAAGAATAAAATAAGTGTCTTTATTCTTAGTTATTTCTTCACCTATTTTTCAATGAATGAGTTTTTTTAATTCAGTTTAGAATTATAAACCGATTGTGCACACTCTTTTTTTTTTACCTTGTGGCAAACATAACAATAATTGCATATATATATATATATATATGTAAGTGCTTATTTGAGACTCAGTGTATAAATTTAAAATGTAAGCAAGCACAGCTTCTGGTTGCAATAGCAGTTTTGGTTAGTATAAAAAATGGAATTTTTTATTTAAATTCGATTTACTCCTTTTCTCTTGTTTTAGATTTCTTTTTGTCATAACTGTACTTAAACCACTTGTAAGGCAACAATTTCTACTACATTGAAATATTTTAGTATTGCTAATATTATTTAAGAAAATTATAGTTTTTACCACACATGCTCAGTAATGTATCATTCTGTTTTCACAGGGACTTCCTGCACCGTTACTTGATGATAGTTGTAAAAAGGAATTTGATGAAGATGCGGGTGATCATAAAGCACCAGACTCTAACATGAAGATGAAAATAGCGTGGCGTTATCAGCTGTTACCCAAGATGGAGGCAAGTCAACATACAAGCTATTTCTAAAATTTTCCAATGCATTTGTTTTCATTTTATGGAATCTCTTGTTGTGTATCTGTTATCTTTTAAGTGCAATACAATGTGTATTTGTTTATTTAAATAACTAGGTATTTATAGCATATTTGATCAAGATGACATATTTCTTAAAAATAAAATTATGGTAAATTGGGGTTTTTTTAAGACCAAAATAGATTATTTCATTTTTTTCCATTGTTGCCATATAGAATACTTTATTCTAAGGTTGCAAACCAGAGTAAGTGAACTAACAAAGCCATATTTTTTCTTTTTATTTTTTTATTGAATTTATTGAGGTGACATTTGTTGATAAAACTATACAAGTTTCAAGTGTATACATGATACATCATCTGATGTGGGGACTCCGGCCCACAGGGTCTGTGTGTTGTAGCTGTGATGAACAAATGCACACAGACTACAGAAGTCCTGTGGAGAAAAAGGGACAGTGTGGCCACTCTCTAAGTGAGAGAGAGGGCACTGATCCCTGACTGGACAGGCTTTTATTGCTTTTCTGGGTACATTACATCAAGGATGGTCCTCATTTACTGTGCACAAGTTTGCTGTAGGTAATTGATTACTTTTTACCGATAACAAGGGAGAGGATGTTGCTAATACATCAGAGAAGAAAAATATTTGCAAATGCAAAGGGAAAAGTGGTTGAACTGGTTACACTCCATACTTGGGAGGTTTAGCACAGATTTTAGGAAGTTACTTTAGGGATATGCAGTAAATATTTCTTGCTTCAATTCAGGATGAGGGAGTTTTAGAAGAAACAAACCTCATAGCAGCCTAGGTACAATGCAGGCCTGATTCCCCACAGGAAAACTGATCCATGGGTTTGGCTTCCTGTGTACTGACCTCGCTCCCTGTGGTTTTCCAAATCAGGAACTGGGCTACATTTGCCATATCATGCAGACGGGTTCCCTATAATCATCTGTATATTGTATTATGTGTTCACCACTCCAAGTCAAGTCTCCTTCCATCACGATTTATCCCCCCCATACCATCTGTTACCTTCTGCCAGCCCCCTTCCCCTCTGGTAATACCATGAGTTATTTTGTTTGTTTGTTTTTGCTTAATCCCTTCTATTTACGCAGCCCCTTGAGCCCCCACCCTTTGACAGCTATCAGTTTGTTCTCTATATCTGTGAATCTGTTTTTATTTTGTTTGTTAGTTTATTTTGTCCATTAGATTCCACATATAAGTGAAATTATATGCTACTTGTCTTTCTCTGACTGGCTTATTTCACTTAGCATAATGCTCTTCAGGTTTGTTCATGCTGTCACAAAGGATAAGATTTCCTTTTTTTTATTTTTTTATTTTTTTATTTTTTTATGACCAAGTAGTATTTTATTGTGTAAAGGTACCACTTATTTTTAATCCACTGATCTGATGGGCACTTGGGCTGCTTTCAAATTGTAGCTATTGTAGGTGGTGCTGCAGTGATCATAATGCTGCAGTAATCATAGGTACATATATTCTTTCCAATTAACACTTCATGTTTCTTCAGACAGTTCCCAGAAGTGTAATCACTGGGTTACAAGGCAGTTCCAGTTTTAATTTTTTGATGAAACTCTATATTGTTTTCCACAATGGCTGTATGAATCTGCATTCCCAGCAATAGTGCATGAGGGTTCCCTTTTCTCCACATCCTCTCCAGCACTTGTTGTTTGTTGATTTATTGATGGTAGACATTCTTACAGATGTGAGATGGTATCTCATTGTGGTTTCAATTTGCATTTCTCTGATGATGAGTGATGTTGAGCATCTTCTCATATGTCTGTTGGTCATCTGTAAGTCCTCTTTGGAGAAGTATCTATTCAGTTCCTTTGCTCTTTTTTTTAATTGGATTATTTGACCTTTTGGGGGTTGAGTCTTTTGAGTTCTTTGTAAATTTTGGATATTAACTCCTTATCATGTGTATCATTGACAAATATGTTTTCCCATTCAGTGGGTTGTCTTTTCATTTTGTTGATGGTTTCCTTTACTGTGCAAAACCTTTTTAGTTTGATATAATATCATTTGTATATTTTTTATTTTGCTTCTCTTGCCCAAGGATGTATATGAGAAAAAAATATTGCTATGATAAATATCTGAGATTTAACTGCTCGTGTTTTCTTCTAGGATTTTTGTGGCTTTGAGTCTGACATTTAAGTTTTTATCTATTTTGAGTTTATTCTTCTGGATGTTGTAAGAAGGTGGTCTAGTTTCATTTTTTATTTTCGATGTATCTGCTCAATTTTCCCAACACCATTTATTGAATAGATGTCTTTGCTTGTATATGCCTGCCTCCTTTGTCAAATATTAATTGACCATTGACCATAAAGGTGTAGATTTATTTCTGGGCTCTCTACTCTGTTCCATTGATCTCTATGACTGTTTTATGCCAGTACCATATTGTTTTGATTACTATGGCTTTGTAGTATACTTTGACATCAATAGCATGATTCCTCCAACTTTGTTTTTCTTTCTCAACATTTCTGTGGCTATTTGGGGTCTTTTGTGGTTTCACATAAGTTTTTGGAACATTGTTCTAGTTCATGAAATACTCTATTGCTGTCTTCATAGGAATTGCTTTGGCTCTATATATTGTATTGGGTACTATGGACATTTTAATGATAACTAACAAAGCCATTTGTATCGAGTATGATCACTTCTAAATATTCAATGTAAGTCATAGTTCTTTGGAATTACTGTTTTTATTTGTATACCTTTTCAACCATCATACTTCCAAACTTAGGTATCACATAACTGGGCCTATCCAGTACTAACTAAGAGGAAAGTTAGGGGTGAATCTCTGAGAAGTCAAAATAGATGTCAATAAATCTGGCCACTAAAGATCATGAACTCTGTCCTGTTGAATGTTATTTTCATCTATTATCTCCCTCATTTGTTTGTTTGCTTCATTAACTTTTAGAATACTATAATGTCTACCAGAGATTGTCTTACTGATAGAGAAAAGGAAAGAGAGGGAGGGAAGGAGGGAGGGACAGAGAGAGCAAGAGATTGATTCTAATCTGAATACAACACAATTCCCATAGTCCGCCGTTCTCTAGTCTTCCACATTGAGATCAGTGTTAGCTTTCCCAAGGACAGAAGTATGTTCACGACACTGCTAAACTGCACATGCCTAATTTGTTGTCCTGTTTCCACTGCCTCCTTCTGAATTCCTGGCAGGTTGTCAGTCGTAGTACCCTCCTGTAAAGCTTAGATGCAATCTTAGAATTTTCTGTAGAGTGGGCAGGACGATCACACCAGTTGATGAGAGTTAGTGGTATATGAGATAAAACCTATTTGCCATTATCAACCTGTTATATTAAATATAAATTTTTAAGGCATATACATGATCTATACAATTTAATTCAAGCCTACTGTTTAGCCTCCTCTGCATGTGTGCATATGAAACATTATATTCACCCATCTTGTGAGAATCATTCCTTATGATTTGCTTAGATTTCTGCTGTTAAAGCATTTCACTGCTTTATTCATCAACTCATCCTTCTCCAAGTGCAAATGTTACTACTAACTCTGACAGCTTTCCATATATAATTGCTTAGTTTTTAAATTTTTGGTTCCATGGTACTTCGTACACTTTAAAGTGCTTGCACTGTTTTATAGTTGTTAGTATAACCCTCTTCTCCCCCAGACAGAATTCTCTGTAAAGGCTGAGATCTTGTTTCATTTTCTCTGTCTCCAGCACTGTATTAATACCCACATACTCAGTAAATACTTAGCAAATGATAGGTCTGTTTACTCAGTCAGCAGATATTAATTAAGCATCAACTGTGTACCAAGTATAAAATATGTTGTAATAGATACAGATTAAGCAACAGTGAATTGTTCTAATTTAGATAGGAAAGCTATCTGAATAATAGGATTTTAAGCTGTAATTTAAATGACCAGGAACAAACTACAGACTGGAGACAGGACATTTAAAACTCATATTAAAAAATAAGAACTACTGGGATGGGAGTAAAAGACAGAATACTGTAGTTGAAAAATAATTAAATAAAAAATTTTTTTTAAAAAAGAACTAAATCTCCTCGTATATAAAGAACGTCTAAATTGAATAAGGCATACTAGTCTTAAATGCAATTTTTTAAATGGTCAAAGTATGAAAAGGAAATTCAGGTGACTCAAACATATGGAAACAGGTGCCCAATTTCAGTTACAATTGAGAAATACAATTTAGAGCTACACCGACTTGCCATTTTTCTCTGATCAGATTGTCAGTAACCTAAAATGTTTGGAAAGACACTAACTGGTGGGGTGGGGTGGGGTGGGGTGGGGTGGGGTGAGGTGGGTGGGATTCGCACTCACACTATGCTGGTGAAGTGCAAGTAAGTGTAACTTCTGTGCAAGTTCACCTGGTAGTAACCTTCAGAACTACAAAAAAATCAATATATCTTTTGATTTTGGGGAGAAAGTTTACCCGATGAATATATTTACACAGTGTAAAATAAATCATATATGAGCTTTTTATGCAACATATTTCTAAATAGCAAATGATTGGAAAGGACCTAAATATCTGTCAGTAAGCAACTAGTTAAATAAAAACAGTGTTACAGTAGAATAACACCCATTTATTTTTAAAAAAAGGAAACTGTGTAATCAGTGGTTTTCATAGGTGTAGCCTAGCTTGGCAGTGACTGAGAACTAGGTACAAGAGGCCAGAATAGCTGTAGTTCTTCTGTGTAAGAAAATGTGAGTTGAGTGATAAGAGTTTAGAACAGACGAGGAACATAGAATTAGCACTTGAGAACCCTAATGGCAAAGAAGTTTACATCTTTGATCTGGCAGATTCATTTGTGTAACTGGGCTTAGCAGTGACTCTTTTTATTTTATTTTTCAATTACAGTTTATATTCAATATTATTCTATATTAGTATCAGGTGAACAGCATAGTGGTTAGATAGTCACATACTTTAGAAAGTGCTCCCCACAGTATTTCCAGTGCTCGCCTGGCACCAGACACAATTATTACAATATTATTTACTGTACTCCCTGTGCTGTACTTTACATTGCTATGATTGTTTTCTTTCTACCAATTTGTATTTATTGATCCCTTCCCTTTGTACTCAGTCCCTTAGTGCTACCCCCCCACCTCCCACAAATGGCAATCATCAGTCCGTCCTGACCGTTGCAAGGAGTGACTGTTCTGATTTTTCTACTGGAGTGTTCTGAAAGAGTAATGAAAATGCAAGCTCCAAATCATAGGTATCTTTTTGGTAAAGACAGTTTTAGATTATATAAGTCACTGTGCCGTCTGTTTCCTTTATTTTTACTCTTCCCTCTCTAGGTTTTGGTCTTTTCATTGGTAGTAACATTCTTCAAGTGAAAATGCAATTAACTGAACCTTTAAGCAATTTTTCTCACTGCTTATTAGAAAATTTGTTGTAAGTTGTAGAGAAGTTTTTTGTTTCTTCATAATTCATGGTTTCTTTTTGTACTGTAATTGTAGATGAAATTCCTGCCCCCCTTTTACATATAAGTGATTAGTCCTTTTTTCCCCCTTTCCCTTCCACATGGGGTGCCGGCATTGTTTTGTCTAGGGGAGCAGACTTCAGAGGTGACATTAATACATAAAGCCAGTGCTCAGTTTTCAAGATTTTCAACTTGAGTGTTTTAAAAATTGTGCTCTTCTTACAGTGGTCTTTCCCAGATGACTTATTCTCTCCCATTTTCTTTGCATCTCCACTAAAATGCCACTTTATCAGGAATGTCTTCTTTTGTCACCGCATGTAAAATAAAACCACGCTCTCTCTCTATCATCTCCTTTTACCGTCTGATTTTTCTTGGGGGCACTTATAGTACAGCATCTATCTCTACCAGAATGTCAGCTCAATGAAAGAAAGGACCTTTGGGACTCTTTTGTTTTACTGGCATACGGTGGGTGCTCAATAGTTACTTGTTGAATACACAAGTGAATGAATTATATAGTATGTGAGTTAAATATGAAACTCAGTTAAGTGGCATTAATTAATACAAATAAAAGAACAGCTTATTTTTAATTTAGTCAGTGGTCAAACTTAAGTTTATACTTACAAGTAAGTTCTGTCAAGTTTAGAACAGAGAAATCATCTTGTGGCTTCTTTGTTTTTCTTTGAAATGTCACCAACATGTATATTTGCTTAATACAGAAATTTTAGTATGTGGTGATTTGCCATAACTGATAGGCATTGGTGATCACTCATTATCTCTACTTTATAAATCCAGACCTTACTTTGCCATTAGCAGTTTAAAAACAATACCAACTAAACTCTGTTTTTTTTGTATTTTGCTCAGGCCAAAGTATAGTTAACACTATTATGAGTAAAGATTAAACAAGTAGTCCAAAACTAACTGTGTCGATTATCAGGTATGCCTTTGAATATTGGTTGTCATGAAGTCTTAAGACTAGAAATAGTCATATTTCCATTTAGGGAATGCCAAAAAAAGATAAACTATGCACAACTCAATCAATAACAATAGCTCAGTAAAGCAGAAAGCCAGCGCTTCCAGTAAGAGGGGTGTGTAGTTTTCAAAGGCCCACCCAGGTCCCTCGTCCTTTGATTTTGATTCCGTCTCCTGAGTGCACTGCCCTCTTCTTTCCTGTCTGGTCATCAAGCCCTGCTCTCTCCACCCCACAAACTGCTAGCCTACAGCACAGTCTGAGCCTCAGTTCCTTCGGTGTTGTAGAGCTCTCCTACTGCAAAGGCCCACAAGTGACTGCAGCAATTCATGACAGTGCGTGGATGTTTATTATATTCAGTTCATTACACTTTGGTTTTCTGCCTTAGTTTTTCAGCCACAACAGTGCTGTCACAGATGTGCGCATGTTGTAGATGACAACAAATAACATTTGTTCAATAACGCAATGTAATTACAAGAGATAGTAATGAATCTTCTGATCGCTAGTGGATCAGGACGCAATAATAATAACACTTACAACAGTGCTTTACAACTTGCAGAAAAGTCACTGCCAGTGTTGCATCAGAGTCTCACAGCAGCCCAGTGAAACAGTTTTCAGCTCTAATTCTGGAGCTTGAACTGAGGCTCAGAGTGGTTTAGTAACCATTTGGGTTCTTGCTTTCTGTTTTGCCACACCGAGAAATAAGAAACGGTACCAATCATAGGAAATGTCTTGTTTAGATTGTTTATTTGTGGTGCAGCTTTTCTCTCAGTTTTGTTTCTTTCTGACCTAGTGGAGGTGGAGGATTGTCTCTCCCCATCAGAGTTTGTTTATTTACCAGAGTAAATTTTTACTGAATCGTAATTAACTCTCTTCCACAGTCAACAAATGAATGGGTAGTTGATGAATGTGACATAGTTTTCATAATGTAAAGCTAAAGCAAGATGTTCTTATTAAACTGAGTAAACTGACTGGTTATCAATGCCTAATTTTTTAATGTATCTTTTTTTGTGTGTAGAGTTGAGTTTTTCATGTATTTATTATTATTACATTTAAAGCATTTAGTTATCCCTTTCAGAGAAATATTTAAGTCTTTGTTTATAATTCTAGGCCTCAAAAGATTTCATATCATTTCAAAAATCTGATTATATGTTAATGCTAGTCTCTTGGCTAGAAAAACTTATAAAATTGTTTTTTTCTTGAAGAGTATATTTAGTTTTCATTTTTTATTGAAGGATTAAATTTTTTATCACTAATAAAATTTTCAGTGTCTTGTCAGTATGTTCGTTTCTTATCTTATTTTCTAAAAAATTCATGAAAATTGCAATAAAAACTTCCAAATATATTTTTCATTTTAATTAATTAAATGTGTTCTATATATAAACTGTCACAGCATGAAATCAGTTTTTTGCCTTGATTCATTCTAAATCTGAGATTTCTATCACATTAATATTAAAAATTAGAAACATTAATAGGGACCGGCAGCTTTAAAAGCATACTTTACTTCTTGACAAGTTAGCATATTTCTCTGAGTGCACAGGACTTGAAGAACCTTCAGTTCACTAATAAATTTATTAACTCAAACTTAAAAGAAGTGAAAAGTCTCTCTTTCTTTCACTCTCCCCATGGCCAGCCTGCTAAAATAGATTATTCATGCTTATTTGATTCAGGTAGGCTTTTGCAAGCTTCCCTACTAGGCCTGGGAATGTGGTACATTGAGGCCTTTTCAGAGGCTTCTGACATAGACCAAGCTTTTATTGCATGGTGTTTTATTATTACCAAATCCTAGTCTCCACCCAGTTTGTAGGCTCTCTGCTTATTCTTTTGAATCAGGAAAGGTTATCACCTACCTTAATCCATGCAGCAGTATGGATTAAGGACACCAGTGTGCCCCAGGATTCTCAAAGAGGATCCTGGAAACTTCTTGTTTCTTCTTTTTTTGCTGTCTTTACTAAATTCTATTGGGCCTTAGAGGGATTTGCATCTGAAATGGGCAACCTGGTGTTTTTCTCAATGAAGACATCAGATCAAAGTTCAGTTAGTCAAGGCCTTTCTAAAACATTAAGGGGGCCTGGACTTACACAATAAAAAGATGAGCTCTAGCAGAGATTGCAGTAAAAACATTCTGAACTATAATCCGGATAAAGAATAGATTATAGGCCAAAGAACAGACCTTGTTTAAATTGCTTTAGACTAATAACTTTACATTTTAAATTTTTATACCCTGTTTTTAAGAAACAGACTTTAACATCATATAATTTACTAGCCAGTATTCTCATGGTAAACAGATGAATCATCTTTTGGGAACCATACTTCTGTATATTGAAAAGATTAAATTAAGCCAATTAATAGGTCTTTCATTAATGAAAATTAAGGAGTACCTTATGGAGAGATGAGCAATCATTTTATTTAGCAAATAAATATTAAAGCCACAGACTGACTCTGAGACTAATGTTTCTACTAGGCTTAAACGTTTTTTAGCCTCTGTTACTGTATAATTTGATGTTTACAGGCATTTAATTTAAGAATAGGAATCCTTAAAGTCTTTAAAATGCAAATATCTAGTCTGAGCAAATGTATATTTCTAATCTAAATTACAGAGTTGTTAATTCCTTAGTAAAATATGTTAAGATCCTATTGTGTATGATTCTTCAATTTCTGCAGAGGCCCCCTGGTTTGTTGAATGTTCCAAAACTGGTCAGTTTTGTAGCATTCAGGACAGTTGAAATCATGTAAATTTAGATCAGAGATTTCATTAGAAACTAATGCCAGGTGGAACCTGTTACTAGCTCAACTTTGGATAGAGGTGTATATATTTCTCTTGTGCTGAAAGGAAGAAATCAGCCCAGAGTTCCTTCAAAGCAATATAAGAATAATGTGACATTACTATGATTTTGCTATCCAATGTAAATAAATTCAGCATCAGTAGTCATTAGAGTTTCTTAAGAGAAAACTAATGTGTTGGTGGAATTGTCAGTGATTATGCCAGATTTCTGATTTATCTATGGCAGCTCACATATATTCCCCCCGCTTTATGTTGAGCTTCATTCCCAGCTGGAGGACCCTAGTGCATTTTATACTGTAAGCTTAGTATTGTTTGTAAGTAATGTTGAATATACATACAAACTGTCTGGGGAGAATTTAGTTTCAAAGCGATGCTCAGTTTACTGTAATTAAATAGCTAGTTTCTTTTGGGCCCCTCACCATGAATTAATTCGGCTTAAGTTTTCATTGATTCTTAGCTACTACATATTTGTCCTTAAAGCCTGGAGTTTAAAAAAATAATTAAGACATGTATATTAATTTTTTTAAATTTAAGAAGGTATACAGATTCATTAAAAAACTAAAGAGGTATTAAATTTTTATCAAATTTAGAGAACCACTGGGAGTAAAGAAACATGGGAGAGGAAAAGGTTGATTTCTAAGTACATAGATTAAAATAATGAAGTTGTTGTATATGCTTCTTTGAAATTTAATGCTGATCAGCTTTTTCTTATTTGCATTAAAATGCATAAATAGATCAGCATTTTTCTGAGTGCAGGACAGATAAATTGTATTTTTAAATATATTTTAAATAACAAATATGGGTTTTATTAATAGGCTGGACCAGTATCATCTTCAAGATTTGGCCACTATTATGATGCATCAAAAAAAATACCACAAGAACTACTTAAGGCTTCAACATGGCATGGATTTTTTCTTCCAGAAAAAGTACCTTCAAGTGTTAACATAGAACCCTGGTAAGTTCATGACCCAGTTTTGATTTCAAAGGTTGATAGAATACATTTTTACTACATTCTTTGACAGAATGCATATCAAAAGTACATCTCCTAATAATAGATATTAGAATCTACATAATATGTAACTTTAATTGTGCATATTTGTGCATGTGTTTTTTATTATCTCATTATACAGTGGGGGGGAAGTAGGTTTACAGTTCATATGGAAAAATGATCCAATAATTAGTAAATAATAATACAAAAATAAACTTGCTTTTACATACTCACAACTGTTCTCACCCTGTAAACCAAGTGCTCTCACCCTGTACACACAGTTTACTTTTTCTGGCTTTGTAACTGTTGGGCAGGCTGTTACCCCTTAATTTGCAACTTAAAAAGGCTGGACACCAAATTGCAATACCTGCTGTTTTTATTTTCAAGAAAATGTGAAACACTTCTGAATCAGAGTCTCTCAGTTATAAATGCAAATAGATGCCCAAATATTACTTATTAATAACAATAGCAGCAAAATAGTATAAAGTAATGTTATTGTTCCATGTTTTGCAATAAATGCTGTTTCAGAAATTAAACACGTGCATGTTTTCCAATATTTTATTTATTATGGTTTCTGTTTCCAGTAATGCTGTAAATAAAACAATCTGTTCTTTTAGAGATGACTTAAGAGAACTAAGGGTTTGAGTTTTACAGAGAAGAGTTTTAGGTATTAAACCAGTGCTACTAATTTAAGGCAAAACTGTGTAAACTACAGTATTGGACACTGAATAATTTATTAAAAAGTTACGAATATTTAATTTTATTTTTAATGCAGTTGAATCAAGGGAAAGTAGTCCACAGAATCTGTTATCACCTCTATTTTCTTTTGCCCTGTAAAACCATTATTTGCAAAGTGAAACCAGTTTATTAAGTGGAAATTTAACAGACAGGAAGTTGTGAACTGAAATGACTAAAAACTCTATCATCTCTTTCCCAGAAATATTACATAAGAATTTAGTAAAGACTGTCCTATTTATTTTTATTAAATCTGTTTGAAAAAGAAATTCTGCACCAGAAATTCTGGTGTTCTCTAGCCTGTTGACAGGGGACTGCTGTGTGTCAGTCACTGTAATATATACTTCACCTTCGTTATCTGTCCTATAAAATAAATATTCCCATTTTCCAGAGGAAGATACTGAAATTCACTGAAGAGATTTTTATCTGAGGCTCAGCAGCTTCAGAAGATTTTCATGTCCTTCACCTTTACCTGCCTGTGTCGTAGAGCACAGAGTGCTGGCAAAGAAATTTATAAAAATCTGGGTTTTAATACTGAGCTTGTCCTACTGTTAACTTTGGGCAGATCCTGTAAATTCAGTGAAAATCAGTATCTTTCTGTGAAAAATTGAGGTCTGGAGGAATACCATTTATTCTACCTACATCACCAATTTTTTTTGTTAAGTTTGAATGATAAAATTGATTTTACTAGTGCCTAGTTTTTGTTATTCAGTGAAACAGACAAAAATATATACAGGCCTGGGAAGGTCAAAGTAACTTTCCCAGGCCCTGGCTGGTGTGGCTCAGTGGATTGGTTGGGTGCAGGCCTGCGAACCAAAGGGTTGCCAGTTCGATTCCCAGTTCGGACACATACCTGGGTTGCGGGGGGGGAGAGGGAGGGGGGAGGGTGGGGGATCGGGAGGGTGGGGGCAGGGGTGCACAAGAGGCAACCACACATTGATGTTTCTCCATTCTCCACTCTTTAAAATAAATAAATAAATAAAATCTTTTAAAAATCACCAAAAAATTACTTTTCCATGATTTCATACATAGTAAATGGTGGGACCCAGACCCAAAGTCAGTTCTTTTTGACTCAGAAACCTTTCTTAGCAATAATGCTATACTACCTCCATTCATGAACTATTTAGGAGAAATAAAAAATGTAAAATGTACATTAAGTATGATTTAGGTCAATAAAAAATAACATGATGATACTTTGTAATTAAATATACGTATATATTAAGTATAAAGCTTTTTCTAAGCCAGAAAGTACAAGGTTTTTGTTCATTCATTGGACAACTAAAGGGTGGAGGAATTAACACTTGTCAAAAACCTGCTCTGTGTTAGGAACTGTTCCAGGCATTTGATCATAGAGTAACTAATTCTCCCAACAGCCTTCCAAGAAAAATTATATTGTCCCAGAGTTTTAGGACATTTGAAGTCAGAGACATTAAGTAGCTTTCCCATCACTGACTGACTCTCAGTGCCTGAGCTGACACCCAAACCCAAGTCTCCTGAACCTCCACCCTTTCCTGAGCGAGGCGGCCCCTGTTCACTGCAAGTGGGCCGAGAGTGAAGCGGGCACCGGAAAAAACAACACCTGGATCAGCTGCGAGAGCACAGTCTCCTACAGTCTCTAAAATACAGTTTTCAGAATCTTTTTTGAAAACTCACATTTTTACACACAGGAGAATTTATAGATTTTAATTATCAAGGCAGTATTTCATTTCATAATGGTTAACCAATAATTCATTTATTTCATATTAAACTTAAATGCTTAATTAAATGTAATTAAACTTTAAACATGTAATTAAATTAATTTTGAAAATGGGTACTTTATCATGTGAAATTTATTTTAATTTATGAAAAGCGTGTGCTCATCTCACTAAAATGAACCTTACTGGTTCATTTATAAAATAATAAAGCTTAGCCTTACAGTTGTCTGTACTTCTCCTGTAATTAAAACAAGAGGACATAGCTGTATCCTACTATCATATGTGAGGATATAACATATAATTCTGTAATTTCTAAAGGGACTGTTGAAACATGTAGAGGTTTATTATTTTTTTACAGTAAGAAAAACTGAAGGTCATTTAAAATTTGGATTAACTAGTTTTAAATTATTGGTACATTAGACTATAGAACATTTTCATTCATACAGTGTAACCTGTCAAATTAAAGCGTGGGTATAAAAACCTGAGATGTATCACAAGAACAATAATGTTATCCAGTTGATTTTGTTTTGATACTTTACTGTCATAAATTAGATAATCTGAGTCACAAAATAATGATACAAAAATAAACTTTGAGAATAATTCTGTAGTCAGATTTTTTAAATTAGACATTGTTTTGAATTAAGCTTTACTAACAAGTGTACCCAAACACTCTTCTGTTTTCTTATAAGGTTCCTCGTTCTTCAACACATGATAGTGCCTCAACTTTCTTATTTACTAATGAATCTACCGACATAGTTCTTAACCTACTGTTACAGACTGTGTTGGTGTGCCCCAAAGCCAGATGTTCTAATCCTCAGTGTAATGGTATTTAGACCGGTGGGGGTGGGGGGGGTGTTTGGGAGGTCATTAGGGTTAGATGAGGTCACGAGGGTGGAGCCCAAGGCTCTGTGTCTTTCAGAAAGAGTAAGAAACACTGAGCTCATACTTTCCTCTTGGGGTCACATCCAGGAAGGGCCATGTGACCACGCAGTGAGAAGGTGGCCATCTGTAGCCAACAGGGAGAGCCCTCACTGGACACTAACCCCACTAGTGTCTTGATCTTGAACTTAGTCTCCAGAGCTGAAATAAAATAAATACCCGTTGTGTAAGCCACCCAATCTGTGTTATTTTGTTACGGAAGTCCAAGCTGAGTAATATACTGACTATACTGTAAAATACCACTTTTTTTTTATTATAGATATGTCAGGTCTTGAATATTGAGTTTATATGCAGTTTGTAGTAAATAGAATAAATTTATTTTGGTATATTTCTTTGAAATTCAAGATTTTATTTTGGCATTTATCCTAACAATAGCTAGTAGTGTCTTACATTAGCTAAAAGTTTTGTGTTAAGTTGAATGAACTGAGTTCTGAGACAACCAGTTATCTTTCCAAGAAAAAAAAAATCAGTGGAAAGAGGCCACATGTAATACTCAAGATTTTAGAAGTCATTTCATTTTTCTTCTGCCAAGTTTCCTTACCAGCTTAAATGGAACCTCGTTATAAGCCTTTTGTAGTAATATTTTCCTATTGAAGTCATAGTTATACTCCCCTGCTTTCCCGCTTAACTTTTGTTCTTACTTCTGTCAGAACACAGTGCATTGTGCTATAATTATCTGGCTTGTCTACAACCGCTTCTTCCCTCTCAAGCATTGGAAATCCTGGAGGAAAGAGTTATGCTTTCTTTATCTATTTATTTCCTGAATCTAGGACACAAGTGTTGAGTTGAGTGTTAGTGAATTAGTAGACCAATGCACAAAGTATGGTAATAACTCTGAGTAACTATATATAGCCTTGCTCTTAGTATAATGATCTAGTGGCATAAACCCAGTAACTGAAACATAGCCACATAAGAGTATATTTTATTTCAACAATACATATCCCTTAGATCAAGAAGCAGAGAACCACACTATATTGAGAAATTACCAGTAGAAAATTAACTCATAAGAAAGGAATTTAGGAAGAATTTTGTAGTTGAGACTAAAAGTTTAGAACAAAAGTCATGAAGTTATAGAAATAAACTATAAACAACTTCATTAAAAGAATACAGTGAGTGATGTACTGACACTAATGTCTGGAAAGGCATTAGTGGGGGAAAGGCAAGACGTCAGTGTAAGGAGGAATTTGACCTGTCTGCTTACCTGCAGGTGGTATAATTAAAGTACAAAGATAATATCTGGACATTTATAGAGAGAACTAATAAATATCCTTAACCTTTTCTAACATGAATTCAGATGTTAATTTCAGTTCCAAAAACAAATCCATGATAAGTGGTCAGATAAGCCCATGAAAGACTGACAACTAAATCCCCTGATTGGACTATCTAAAAGACTCATAGCATACTTAGTATTTGAAAGGCTGGAGAGAAATGCCAAAATTAAACACAAATTATTATAGTTATAGTCCTGTTTACATGTGTTAATTAATAAAAAATACTCTTGTTTTCAGAATGAAAAAACATTTTTATCAGCATACTTCCCACCCACAGCAGTTTTCCTCAGTAAGCGGTGGAAGGGCCGGCACAGAGATGCCGGAGGGATGTGCGTCATGCTGTTAGCCATGTTCACCTCCAAGTGCTGAATTTTGGATGTCTTTTTCTATTCTTCACATGTTTTATGTGTTTGAATTTTTATGATGAACAAACATGTTATTGTTAAATAGGATAATTTACTTGTTTGTAGGAATTATACCCAAATTATTAAGAAGTAATGGGTCATCATGTCAATAACTTATTGATAGAACACGGAAAAAAAGTTTTTGTTCTATATTTACAACTTTTTTTGTAAGTTTGATATTGTTTAAAATTTTTTTCAATAGAGGACTTCCACCAAGAGGGAGGCATAGGTGGAAACACTTTACCTTCTCGCACAACCAAATCTAAAAACAACAAAGTTTTAGCAACAATAAACGCAGCCAAACCACAGAAAATTGAACAATACGGGAATCCGACAACAACGAACCCTTCAGCCAGATCAGCGAGAGGGGTAGAGCCAGCAGCGGAGTGAGGTTGGGCAAAAAAGATCCCCTGAGCCAGGCACGCAGGCAGCCAAGGGCAGATCCCAGGTGTGGGGTAGCTACGGGCAGACTCAGTAAAGGCGCAGAGAGGCTGGCTGACCGCGGTTGCACATTTGCATGCAGATAAACCAGCGAAGGAGCAAGCAGTGAGACAGACCTCGCAGGCCCCAGCAGCAGGAAGCAACAGAGGGGACCGCTATTTTCCCTCTTTGACCCTGCCCCCACATACAGGGTGACAACCCAGTGACCTGGGTGGCCCCGCCCTGGTGAACACCTAAGGCTCCACTCCTCATACTTACCAGGCGCAAACAAACCAAAACAGGGCTCAAGAAGAACTTAGAGCCCCAGAGCCAATAAACCTAAGCGAACAAGAAATTGCCAACCTATCAGAGGCACAGTTCAAAACACTGGTGATCAGGGTACTCACAGAACTGGTTGATTTTAGCCACAAATTAGAGGAACATATGAAGACTAAACTAATTGAAATGAAGGGAACTGCACAGGAAAGCAGTAGTGATGGGAAGGAAACTGGACACAAATCAAGGGAGCGGACCAGAAGGAAGAAAAAAATGACCAAACAGAAAAATATGAAGAAACAAGAATTCAAAAAAATGAGGAGAGGCTAAGGAACCTCCAGGACATCTTTAAACATTCCAACATCCAAATTATAGGGGTACCAGAAGGGGAAGAGGAACAGTCACGAGTGGAAAACTTATTTGAACAAATAATAAAGGAGAACTTCCCCAGTATGACAAAGGAAATAGACTTCCAGGAAATCCAGGAAGCTCAGAGAGTCCCAAAGAAGTTGGACCCAAGAAGGAACACACCAAGGCACATCATCATTACATTAGCCAAGATTCAAATGAAGGAGAGAATCCTAGAAGCAGCAAGAGATAAGGGGACAGTCACCTACAAAGGAGTTCCCATCAGACTGTGAGCAGATTTCTCAAAACCTAACAGGCAAGAAGGGGCTAGAAAGAAGGATTCCAAGTCATGAAAACCAAAGACCTACATCCAAGATTGCTCTATCCAGCAAAGCTTTCATTTAGAATGGAAGGACAGATAAGTGTTCCTCAGATAAGATCAAGTTCAAGGAGTTCATCAACACCAAGCCATTATTACATGAAATGTTAAAGGGACTTATCTAAGAAAGAGAAGATAAAAAATGTGAACAGTGAAAGGACAGCAAAGTCACAGTTATTAAGAACCACACCTAAATCAAAAGCAAACTAAGAGGACAGCTAGATCAGGAACGAACCATAGAAATGAAGAACCACATGAACAGTTAGCAACAGGGGAGTGGGAGAAGGAGAAGGGGGGAGAAGGTACAGAAAATAAGTAGCATAGACAGTAGGTAGAAAATAGGGGGGAGGGTAAGAATAGTAGGGGAAATATAGAATCTAAAAAACTTGAGACACGTGGTCATAAACTAAAGGGGGGAATGGTGGGGGAGAGGTGCTCAGGGTGGAGGGGAATGAAGGGGGGAAATAGAACAACCGTAATGGCATAATCAATAAAATAAAAATATATAAACCCATGCATATATATTAATATCTTATACCATTTTTAAATGGTAAGAACAAGTTACCTCTGTCCGGAGAGCCTCCCCCCCCCCAAACCCGTTCTCTCCTCTCTCCTTCCCTTCCCCTCTAAAGATAAATAAATAAAATATAAAAAAAAAAAAAAAAAGAATAGACTCCATTAAAAAAAAAAAAAAAAAGAACAAGTTGAGTACCCTAATACAAAATAGGCTAACGGTCAACAGCATGTTCTCAAAAGAAGATAAATAGCTAATAAGCCTCACTAATAGTCAAAGAAATGTAAACAAAAGCCAGAGAGATGGCAGTTTTCAAGTACCCAGTACTGAAAACGATAATGCTGCGAGTTAAAGATGACACGGAGAAACGCAGCCTCTCGTGTTGTTATCCGTTAGAGGGCACGTGTGAGAGCAGCTCCAGGAGGATGGACGTCGGAGTGCACACTGTTACCATTTTGCCATCATGCCAGTTTCAGGAGTTTATCATAAAGAAATAGTAACACTAGAATGAGCACCATATCTGTCAGAAAATCCGGAAAAAACTAACAGTTGTCAGTATAGATTAGTTAAATAAATTATATTGCATCTAAAAATGAAATACCTTGCTTGCAAAGTAAAAGGATTCAAAAAAGTATGAAAATAATATAACATATATAATATAACGTGTAATGTGCAAGATATTTGTGGAGAATAATGATTTTTCATGAAAGAGCACAACCTCTCTCAATAGTATTCTTGTCAGACAGTGAATTGCTGAGCCTATGCATGCAGTTAAGCATCAAAAAGAAAAAAATCAATAAATGACAGCCTTCAGGGTAATAGTAATGTAATTCTTAACTTGAAAATTACTTGTGAATAGACTTCACAGTCTTTATAGTCACATGCAAAATATATGCTAATATAACTGTAGCTCAGCAAACTATTTTACACAATTAGTTGAAACATTTGATACTATGACTATAGTGTTATAGCTCACTGTTGTAGGTGTATACCTGAAATATATGTGTAATTAGATTTTTGGCAATACAAACCATATTTTCTCAATAATTTACATAATAATGTCAAAATGCTTCATCTTCACTTTAAATTAATCTTAATTGGTAGTGATAATTGTTTTTCTTCCTAAGTGTTTCTATCAAATAGTTAAATCAATATTTAAATGCACCAGAAGTTCTAATTTTTTAAAACAGCAATGAATCATTTTAATGAGAAGAATTATTCCTAAAAAAGAAAAAGAAACGTCATTCTTGAACCATGTAATTTTAGGTCAAACTGGACAACAGATATTATCCAGTGCAAATCATTCTGCATACAAATGAAAAAAATTTGAAGCCCAAAATAGGAAAATTAGAGAATTTGCTTCATATCTCATGTTTAGCTAGAGCTGTTGTTATAGTTAGAACTATAGGTAGAATCTTCAGCATACTGTTCACTGTGCTGTTCTGGTATCTTTTATATATTTATAAATCTACACTTTTTAACATTAAATTTTCTTCATAAATCATGCACCAAGTTAGAAACAAGTGAATATCTTATCAGTACAACTAAGAGAAATACTTTCCTAAAACTCTACACCAGAATACTTTATTTGACTACCTTTAATGGAGCCCTGTTCAGACCCTGTCTCAGCCACCTATGTATTGGAACGCACAAACTTTTCCTTGAATTTAGATCTCATTCTGAGGCTTTCTTTACCTTACTGTAGCCAAAGGGCCAGGAACTTGAAGTGAGAACTTGAGTTTTGAGTGTCACTTAATTGTCGTATAACCTTGGGCAAATCACTTAGCTTCTAATGGGTCTTAATTTTCTCAATCATAATATGGAACTAATGACTATACTAAGCTCTTAAGGACACTGTAGTGATCAAATGTTGTGACTGACACAGAAAGTTTTGAGTATTTATTATGTACCAGACATTTTACTAATCAATAAAATTAAAATTGAAATCACGTAGTTTTGTTAGAAACAAACTGAGCTTATTATTATTATCCAAGTAAAACATATCACTCAAATTGTTAATTTTATATACACATGATTTTATTTTTGTAGTTTACCTTTTCACAAACAAAATCTTATCTCCTATTACCCAAGCTTTTTTGTCATTGGCACATTTATTCTTTGATCACATTAAGATGTGTATCTCTTTTGTTTATTGTTTGAGAACCTGAAACATAATTACCTATTATCTACTTGATTTCTTTCCTGGATATACTACAACTGATTCATTTTCTTACAGCAGGTTTTTAAAAATCTTCCTTAATGAGATTGAATGACAATTACTTTTTACAAGAAAACCAGTGCCATTTGTTGATACACATTAAAGTTCTCTGATGCAAAATGTCTATTAGACTACAAGCTGATATTGATAGGCACAAAAATTTTTTTCTGTCAACTCTTTAAAAAATACTAAACTTGCCCTGGCTGGTGTGGCTCAGTTGACTGGAGCATCTTCCCACATACCAAAAAGTTGCTGGTTCGATTCCTGGTCAGGGCACATAGGTAGGCATCCAGTTGATTTTTCTCTTTCACATCAATGTTTCTCTCTCTCCCTCTCTCCCTTCCTCTTTTCCTCCTTTTCTTGCTTCCTCAGGTGAGGATAAAAAAATGAAAGTTAAGCTTAGTCATCAATATAGATGTACATTTGTGTCATTGGGTTCCTCTTTCCATGTTGTATATTAATACAAAAAAATAAATGGTAACACAAACAGACACATGAATAACGAACATGGAACAGTGTTTTTAACTTATGAAAATTTTTAATGCTTGACATTTACAGGTTAAAATTAAATTTCTAATATTTATTTTCATATTTCGGTACTGTTATAGTTTTAAAGATATTGTAGAATCTCAAGATAGATCATTTTACTATAAAATTTGTTAAAAACTATGAAAATCATTAAAGAATATACATGATTTGAAATGTAGTGCCTTTGGAACATATTGTAAATACTTTGATAACCTTACCTTTGTTAAAGGTCTGGAAACATAAGGAAGCCAGGGTCATACTTGTAACTAGGTGTCTTTCTTGCCAATTTCTGTTTAATGAGTTACTAGACTGCTGAACAGCAACAACAAAAGACAACATCCTCAAAATCAAAGGGGTTTAATAAAAAAAAATTTAGAAAACAACAGGCGATATTTTCACCCAAACAATATACTATTAAATGAGCTTGCTGACAAAGAAATATGTTTCATGGAGATTAACAACACTTAATATTTTTAACATCAAGATCATATAAAATGATTCAGTTTTAAATGATTCGATTTTATGTGTACAAAAATGAATATCCTCAACTTGTATGTCTAAATATATTGATTTTTCCCCATTTTATTTTGTTACCCTGTATTTATTTTCCTAAAAACCTTACTTTGGAGAAATGCATTTTATTACTTAAAAAGTTCTAAGCATTGTTGGTTACATTATTTATGTCAGTATTTAATAGGGAAAGAGACTAAGATGTATTGGCATTATGTCCATTTTTTATTCTCATATCAAAAGAAACCCTTTTTCTTTGAAGGGAATCCTAGATCTACTTACAGTTAACAGAGAGTAAGATGTAAGATAAATAACAAATCGTGTTGGTTGGATAACGGGTGGCAATTAAAACACTGAAATGTAAATTATGTATGTGGTATTTAATAATGTGCCTTCACAAAGCAGTTTTATTGCCAAGTACTTAAGACAGATTTTATTATTGAACAATTTGGGGCAGAGGGGAAATGCTGTAAAATTTTTTCATGTGTGTGAAGTAATAATTTTCTTAGGTAGGTTCATTATTGGTGGCTTAGGGTACACTGAAAATATTCTTGGTCCACCCTCCTTTAACCCATAGTGCCATTCATCAAATGGTTGCCTGGAGTTCATTTCAAAATCTGGGACCCTGGAGCAGATCTCACCCCCTGTGCAAAGCTAATTGACTCAGATAGGAATTAAATCCGCTGTGTTCGAGCAGCAACTCTGTGTTGGGAAAGGTGAGCAGTCGAGCTACCCAGGACAAATATGTGTGAAGAGATGAAATAATCTCATCATTGTCCATTGTTTATAGATACATTTTCTCATGGAAGTAGAAAAATGTGTCCATGTAATTCATTGTATTTTTCACTGAAAGTGGAGAAATAACTATATGAGAAATAACTGTACTGCCAAATCCTTCCATTGGAGCCATATTTGTTTTTTGAAGAACAGGATTCTTTTGTTTTGTTTGTTTTGTTTGTTTTTGTTATGTAACTATTTTGGGACTGTGTGAATGTTCAATAACACTTTTACAGAGGTATGCATATATTTTTGCTGAACCACCTGCCATTGACTTTGCACACTAAGCAGTCTGCTACATTTACTGGCTTTTATGTTCCGTAATGTTGCATGTATGCTTCAAAGTGTATTTCATTCTTACTTTAGGGCATTTTTTTCTGCTTATGTGATCACTTTATCTAGAATCACAGTAAAGCAGATACTTTGGTATTTTTAAGGTCACCTACATCATTTTCAACATTTGGCACTTTAAAGTTAATGAATTAGCTATTCTCCAAAACCTTATAGTCATGACACTTAATGTTCAGCCATCGCACACAGGTTGTCCATTATGAAGAATCTTAAATTCAGTTAATGTTAAAGCAGATTTTCTTCACTCTTACTAAATTTTCTTTGAAACATTTTATAGCATTTGCAAAGTATTTTAAAATAATTTATTTTACATCGTTTAAAAATGATCTAGAGCAAAACAGTTTATTTTAGATCATTTTATTAAATGTATACATTCATTTTATTGTCTTTTCACAAATGAAGTGGAGTTTACACTCACTTGTCTTTATTTCTGTTAATTCAGGTTTTTGAATGAATATTATTTTAGCAGTTTGTTCTAAGAAAGTTAAAACTTTGATGGAGGATGAGCTCAGGTGATCAGCCCATTTATTCAGGTATACATGGCATAGCAGTTCATTAACCATGTGTTAATTATCTATGATTACTCCTGAAAAGCTGTAGTGGCTTCATCTTTTAAGTTGCTTCATGAAATCACTAATTTTCATGGAGGTAACTAAGCTTGACATAATTAAGTCATCTCAGTCTCCACAGATTTTTGTCTTCCCATGAAGTCAAGATCACTGAGCGAGTTAATATAAGGCATTGTATCTTGTTCCCTGGATGTATTGATCTTATTTTTTATAATTATTTATATTATTTTGGCTCATTTCATTATATTTAAATAACCCCGTGAATGTGTACCTTTTAATTATTTACTGACTGTTTTAGCTTACATTTGTATTTCCCCTGTAATCAGCCCATTTATGTATTTGAACCACTTCTTACCAACAGTTCTCTGACCCATGGCTACATAGAGCTGCTTCAGTTTATCCAGAAAATCATTTATGAGGAAGGATTTGATGGATCCAATCCCCAGGTACTGAGTAACTTCAAAGCCTTTATAATCATGTATGTAATGTTGTTTTCAAGCTCTCTAGGGGTACAGGCAGAAGGTCTTAGAATAATCAACAATGAACAAGCTATTTTCTAGACAGAGAAGATACAAATAAGCAGAGCACAGGCAGCCTTAGTGTGACTATGAATGTATATCTAGAATTTTAGCTGTGTCCTCAGTGAATGCACATGAGATGTACATGTACACTGTGAACATGAATTACTTTAAAAATATGTATTTATAACACCTGAAATTAAGAAGTAGCCACATGTTGAAAATTACTTTTAAATGAGCCAGTCTTACATTTTTCTGTCTAAATTTTTATACTTCTATCATTCAGACCTTAATTTCTAATTACCTTATGAGTAAGAATTAATTATTTTAAGATTTTATTTTTATTACAGTATGTTTGGAGTTGCCTCAGTGAATAAAAGTATATTTTTATTCACCGTGTTAAAATACTTTATAACTTAACTCTTTTTCTGTAGCTCAATTTTTAAAAATGTCTCCAAATTACCACTATTAAACTTGTTCTGGTTAGTTTAACTTAAACAGAATGAGGGAAATTTTGTTTCTAGCTACCGTACCTCTCAGAAATCCTCCTCAGTGATTTTAATTGCTGTTGCTGCTAAAATGTTTGCATTTCATTTGTATTAGTTTAGCAGAATTATTTCCCAAGCACTGTTATTTTTATCGAAGGACACAAAGAAGTCTAAAGTCTTATTTTCCCATTATCAATTACATTTGCTCTTCATTCATCGATTGTAAAAGTATTATTATAAACTTTACTGATATATTTAACCCTTTGTCCATGGCAAAATAAACATTTTGTAAATTTGTCTTGATCACCAGTTTACTAGCAGGTTGAAAATGCTTCTGTGTGTCTGGTGAAGCACATTCATTTACGGCTGGTGTTTCGTGTGACCGTTTGTGTGAAGGCCCTTGGTACACAAATGTAGTACAGTTTCGTCCTGCTCGTTGTCACTCCGTTTTTTTTTTATCTCAGCCAAGATTTATGGGCATGTGTCTTCCCTTTGGTGGCAGTGCCCGTCTGGAGAGGTAAATTGGTCCCTGACAGACACCTCTCCCCACACGCGGTGGTAACCATGGAAACGGGCATGTCGGAACAGATCCTGCCATACACTGTGCAGAGCTGCTGCTCTTGCAGGACGATGGCACATCTAAGAGCAAGAAACTTCAAAAGAAAAAAATAAGCAACAGCAAAAGGATACATACTTACATGTAAACGTACCTGTATATATACTCACATATATATGTACTCGCCACACATACATTCAGACAGCCCTTAATAAGAAAGCTGTTACTAAAATGGAATGAAAGGTTTGTTTTCCTAGTTGTTTATTGGAGTATGGAAAATATCCCACTTTCAATAAACAGCATTTTATTTTGCGAGTGTTTATTTTGTGAGATAACAAATTGTACCTGGTTCCACTCTCTGAACCAGAAGTTCTATAACTATTGACTTTCATAAAGATTGAATGAGTTGGAGATAGACATTTCCATGGTTAATACCAAGAAGGCTAAATTTTTTAACTAAATAAAAATATACCAATAAGTTATTGTAATAGTACATTTCCGATTTTGTTGGAACTCAGATATCGTTAATGAATCTCCATATTGTTAAGTTATAGATTGTATCATTTACTAAATTTCCAAGTGTATACATCTGTCTCGGGAACAGGAAGTTCGAGAAGTCACAGCATGAGTCTCTCAGTCACTACATAAAAAAATATTTCTTAGTCAAAATAATATTCTGATACTGAATGTCTCAAAACACACAGGAAGTTTGTAATTCAGCCTTTCTGTTTACCACTTATTGTCATATTTTTTTTAAAATGTGTCTCTCTTTTCTGAAAGTATTATCTCAGTTATATTGTGATGTGCTATGCTCCTACTCACTTAAATATCTTATCTCTCATAAATCGTTTGGCTCAATATTTTCATTCTTTCTATTTGCATTTATCAGTTTATCTGTCAAAGTCACGAATCTCCTGTAGTCGGTTATTCTCCTGATTGACTTCATGTTAGCAGGTACTTTTTGATACAACAGGGATAGGTATTGATGGCTCCGGGTTAAAAATATGGCCAACCTTTAGTTTGTCGAAATGTTGAGAGGAGAAACAATGGGAAGCTGCCCCCCTCTACCTCCAGGTTTCATTCTAACACCACAGTTTTTTCTTAGGGTAAGGCTCTGTCTTATTCCAGACTGCTCTTTCTCTTGGGAGCCTAAGTTAAGCTATAGTTCATAAGTTTCAGGATAAAAAATGAACCTTTTTATTTAATGCTCACCCAAGAGTGAGAACACAATTAATTTTAGAAAGAGAGAGGGAGGAGGAGTATCGATGTGAGCATCACTCAGTTGCTTCCCACGGGACCTGACGGGGATTGAACCCACGACCGTTTTAGTGCACGGGTGTGGTTCCGACCAACCGAGCTGCCCAGCCAGGATGGAAAACAAACCTTCATTGTGCCACTTGACTTAAATTCAGAGTTTCTAAGTGTTACAGAAAAAGGAATAAATAACATCATATTTCACAGATATGTTCCACAAATTCACCAGAAACTTATTTATAATTCCAACATATACTCCGGTACATCTTATTACTTCATTTCACTCAAGGAGTGCAGAAATAAAGAGAAAACTGTTCTGACCCATCTAGGATCATAACATACGGTATCTTAGGTGCTTGTCTATCATAACCTTCCTGGGACGAGAAGAGGAAAATCAGACCAGCTGCCTCAGTAGTGTTATCGTGCCTGTGCTTCTTGGAGTCAAGGAGATTTTTCAACTGTGCTTAGATTAAGTTACTGTCT
Organism: Artibeus jamaicensis; assembly: GCF_021234435.1. Classification (NCBI taxonomy): domain Eukaryota; kingdom Metazoa; phylum Chordata; class Mammalia; order Chiroptera; family Phyllostomidae; genus Artibeus; species Artibeus jamaicensis. The sequence continues at coordinate 17,620,544 of NW_026521977.1, forward strand.
CTGTTATCTCATTCTTGAGTTTTCTCCAGGACGTTGTGTCACTTCACACGTTTGAAGGATGATGTGGTCTCACAGAGCAATGTTCTGTTCTTTGTATTGTAGAGATGAGAAAACTGAGGACTGAGTAACGTGTGTATCTGATCCTGAACTGCGGGTCTGTTTGGTCCCTGTTGCAGACCATGCGTCTCCCTCTTACTCATTTTACTAACTACTGCCCCCTAGGTTTTCCTCGCCTAATATTTCAGTGTTCTATTCATTTTCCCTACTTTTCTTTGTCAATAAATTCTCCTTGAAAAGGAAATATACAAATTCAGGTTTTATCTGTAATATCAAAGAGATAGATGTGTTGGGCAGGAAATAATTGGATAATAAATTGTATTTGTGGTATTTTATAGCAATAGCAAGGGATATATTTGAGGGTCTGGTTTCATCAGAGTTCACACTCTCAAGCAGCACATCTTCTGAGTCTTTGCTTTAAGAGAGAAATCTCCTTTTTCCCATCAGAATCATAGTAATGATTTCCCAATCATTTCCAAGTGCCAGGTTTTGCTGAGCTCTTCTTCCGTTGCCCAGAGTTTTTGCTGGATTGCTCACGAAAGCATCTACAAAACATTTGTTCAGTTAGAATAACCCAAACAGTAGAATTTATTATAAATACATCTATTGGCAAACACTTTCTGACCGTCATGCTAGGTTTTATGTAATGGTTTTAAATGTTCTTTTTCCTAAGTAGTATCGGTCACTATAATTATGACCTTAATATCAGTAGCATTTTTAAACTTCAAAAAAAGTCAATCAGTGCACATGATAAAATTAAATGAGGAATATTGAGCAATTTGTCATTTATTAAAGGACTTACAGAATTTTGTAATACTAAAAATGGTTTATAAGCACTCTAGTTTAGATTTTCTTTATTATCTCTGATTTGCTATATATTTGAACTGCCTCCAAAAGATTCTTAGAATAGTCACTGTTAAAAGTTAGAAACAGTTAAAAGCTTGAGGCCCATGATGCACTTCAAAAATCTAAAGAGTAAAAGAAAAAAAAACTATTGTAATCTAGAAGATTTTCCTTATGTTGCCTTATTATTGATAGTACATAATACTTTTTACCGTATCTATATCACCTCCTTGATTTGCGATAAAGAAAATGAAGAGAGAGCAAACGTGAAAGAGGCATCCTTTGGTTAACAAAACTTAACGTATTTACCTCTCCTCCACTTTCCTCTAGAAAAAACAGAAGAACATTTTGAGAATAGGAATCCAGAGCCTTGGCTCGCCTCTGTGGGGAGATGACGTTTGCTGCACGGAGCACTGTGCCAGCAGTCACAGCCTCACAAAATTCCTCTACATTCTCCGCGGTCTTCTGCGAACCTCGCTTTCAGCCTGTATCATCACTATGCCAACACACCTCATCCAGGTAAGCACTGTCCAAAACCACTTTCCCCTCATTAGTGATGCATAGTGAAGAGCAAAATATAAATGCTTTAGGGGTCTAATAAATTATTTTCACAAGTCCCATAGATAAAAGGGATTTCAGGTGCTGAAAACAGCAGAGCAGCAAGCTATCTTTCAGTGTAGATTATTAAGTCCTTGTGTGTTTGTGGTTTTTAATATACAGTGAATATGTGGTCAGTCCATCTTTACTAATTTTTTTCTTTGCTTTCTTGTGAACTTGATAGTTTCATCGTGATGTGGGGTTAATTTTGGTTGTGATATCTTTTAATTAATCCTAAAGTACTCTAAACATAGGTCTTAAAGAGATAACTGTAGGCCTGTGTGCATAGCAGCATTCTTTGCAATAGCTAAAATGTGGAGACAAACTAAGTATTTGTCATGATGGACGAGCAAAATGTGGCATATATTGCAATGGAATATTACTCATCCTTAAAAGGGAAGGAAATTCTGACATATGCTACAACATGGATAAATCTCAAGTTCCTCGTTCTAAGAGAAATGAGTCTGTCGCAAGAAGATACTGTGATTCCATTAATATGAGGTACTTCGAGTAGTCAGACTCTTAGACAGGAGGTAGCATGGTGGTTGTCAGGGATTGGAGGAAGGAGGGGATGGAGTGTTATTATTTGATGGATACAGAGTTTCAATTTCACAAAACAAAAAGAGCTCTGGAAATGGCTGGTAATGATAACAGCCTATTATGAATATATCTAATACTAATGAACAGTATACTTAAAAATGGATAAATTTTTATAATAAGATAAATGGTAAATTTTGTTATTTTAATGCACATACTAAAACACTCTGATTTGAATTGACTTACTTTTATAACAGAAGTTTTGAGTTTTGGTTTGCCTGCCTTCTCTAGGAAATAGCAATAATACCAGTACTGACAGCAGCTCAAGACATTGAAAGATCATTCCTTGGTCATTTGGAAATTATTGCTTCACTGAGTTATGCAAATCTTCCAAAAATTTACCCAATATAAAAAATCAATTTAATATCATCAACATCCACAGTGTTGTATGTGTCATGAGATTATTTTTATTATTAATTCATTTTCTGTTATAAGAACATACAATTTCTTTATCTTTTCACTTACCAATGGACATTTGAGTGTTTCTAGATTGATACTATTATGAATAAGTCTGCTGTGACCATTCATGTAGAAGTCTTTGTGTGGATATATATTTTTTTGTTCCTCTGAGAATCACATCTTCAACATTTTTATTTTTGGTCTTTTTTATTTTAGCCATCGTAGTCTGTGTGAAATGTTATGACTGTGGTAATTTGCATTTCCTGCATAACTAATATTGTTGACCATTTTTCCATGTGTTTGTTGGCTATTTGTCTCTCTTTTGTCTTAGTCTTTTGGCCATTTTCATTTTAGTCATCTCATTATCAAGTTTTAATAATCCTTATACATATTAGGTACAGTTTTGCAATATTTTTCTGCTAGTTTGTCATTTGTCTTAATATCTTTGAAGAGCTAAAGTTTTTAATCTTGATGAAGGTTAATTTATTTATTTCTTTAATGGTTAGTGGTTCCTCTTCCCCATTTCTCCCATCCTACTAGACTTTGCACTTGAGCAACCATTTTCCTGTTTTTTCTTTCTAAAACATTTATAGTTTTATCTTTTCAAATGGATATTGTATTCTGATTTGAATTTTTACACTTCAGTTTGTGTTCTCAAACAGTTTTTGGCTTGTTAGTTAACATCCTAATTAAATGTTAACTCATTTTATATTCACTAGTTCTCTTTCTATTAGCAGCACTATCTACCAAAGCACTGATCTTATAGTCTGCCTTAACATGTGATTTCATATAATTTTAATATATCATAGTCTCTGCAAAGCCAGAGCCACATGTTTATAATTCTCCTTTTTTACCTAGTTTAGGATTATGATAATTATATATTATTAAATGCAATAAAGTACAAAAAATCCTAGCTCAGTATTTAGGCCTTTTCTTTCTTTTTCTCTTTTATTGTTGTTCAATTACAGTTGTCCCCCCATTACATTTCCTCCCATTATTCTTCTCCACCTTATCTACTCCCCACCTTCCACTTTCAGTTCTCCACCTTCATTGTCTTTGTCCATGGGTCCTTTATTCATGTTCCTTGACTTAACCTTTCCCCTTCTTTCCTCTGTTATCTTCCCCCTCCCCTCTGATCACTGTCAGTCTGTTCTTTATTTCCATGTCTCTGGTTCTATCTTGCTCGCTTGTTTGTTTTGTTGATTAGATTCCACTTACAGGTGAGATTATATGGTATTTGTCTTTCACCGCCTGGCTTATTTCACTTAACATACCACTCTCCAGTTCCATCCATGCTGTCACAAAGGGTAGGAGTTCCTTCCTCTTTTTTCCTGCTGCATAGTATTCCATTGTGTAAATGTAACACAATTTTTTGATCTGCTCATTTACCGATGGGGACTTAAGCTGTTTCCAGTACTTGGCTATTGTAAATTGTGCTGCTATGAACATTGGGGTGCACAGGTTCTTTTGGATTGGTGTTTCAGGGTTCTTAGTGTATAATCCCAGCAGTGGAATTGCTAGGTAAAAAGTAGATCTTTTCTATATGTTGAAAAAATGTTAAAAGAATATTGATTCTTACTTGGAAAATTATTTCTACTACTTGATTGTTAACACTCCTTGAAACTTTATTTAAATTTATATGATTTTAGTATATTTGTTCTAATATTCCCAAACCCTGTCTACAAATGGCAAGTTTATTAAATTGTCATTTATTTACATTAATTATATACAGTATATATAGTATATTTCAAGTCCTATGACTGAAAGTTCAGCATAAATAACAAATGAATTTCTATTAGCCACTCCATGGCTAATAGAATTTATTTATAATAGTCATAAGAGTTTTTGTTAAGGGCTTTTCACAGGTTGTGCTTTGAACCCAACTTATTATAATGAACTTAAAATCACACAAATATTATAGGGAAACTTTTTTCTCTAATCATCTTAGACATTGTACACATACTTATATTGTTTAGTTGTTTATGATAAATCATTATAAAGTTAATGTTTTGATAATAGATTGGTCAGATTTAATGAGCCTCTTGATTATCATGATGAATAAACCTCAAACAGACCTGTAGAAAATACTGGCACTCATATACTGCTGCAACTATGCTCTTACTACAAATATCTGGTAGACACATGCCAAGTACTATACAAATTACATCCTCGAATCCTCATCACAGCCCTTACCTCTGTTTTCACAAGGCCACACAGCTAATAAGTGGCAGGGCCAGTCATGTTCAAACTCTGTCTTTCACTGACCCCACCGTCTTCACTGTTAGGTGATATAGTTTCCCTAATCATCACAAAAATCTCTGCAAGATAGATTTGATGCCAATGGCAAAGACGATTAAAAGGAAGTGATTCTCTAAAGTCGCACATCTCTTACACATGTAAAGCTAGCATCAAACGCAGTTCTGTTTAACTCCTTCTCTGTCACACTGCATCCTTATGTGTCTTGAATTATTAATTACCTGTGATGGCTGTAACTTCCATTAGAAAGAAAGTTCTAGGCCAACATTGCTATTATTCAGCATTTTTAAAAAGTAAAATTATCATTGCAAGTCTTTGGCAACTTAGTCCATGTAAAAGATTAAGCAATTCTAGATAAGGGAGGAAAAAAAGAAGGGAGCCTATTTCCTTATGTGTAATTGCAAGCAAAGAAAAACACTTATATATGTAAATATTTATGTATTCCAAAGAGACCTATGCAAAAAATGGGGGAAGAAAAATTTTTCAAAAGTCATTTTAGTGGTGATCATTTTTATTACTTAGTGAAGAGACTCCAAACCGACTGTGAATGTTTTTGATAAACATTCTCCAGCCTCTCTGTAAGGGCTCAGCAGTAAAACTATCAAATGACCTTAAGTCATCCTATCTTACCACCGATTATATAATTATTGAAATGGTAATTGGTTTTCTGAATATTAATATTTAAATGTTGGTACTTATATATATTTATCTATTTAAATATCTGGAAGAGATATACAGTAATATCTCAGTACTTGTTGGCTTCAGAACTTGTCAAACCCTGTACTTGTTGTATTTTGATGGGAAAAAAAATGTTTCAGCACCCCACACTTGCTCTGGGTTCATTGCACTTGCTAGAACTTATATGAGCCACGACACTAACCTGAGAAAAAATGCTTCATCCCTTGTCACTTGCTTGGTATTTGGTACTCATCGGTTTCGATGCTCGTTATGAGTTCCAGATTGAATTACTGACACGCACCACTGTAGTTTAAATCTTTGCTTTTGAAAACTCTGGTGAAGATACTACCTTGAAATGGAAATAGGAAGACATAAGGTCAGACTTCGATGATTGCCACTTCCCTAGACGATTTTGCCTTGTTATCATACAGCAGTCTTCTGACTTGAACATCAGCTGAGCTATAAAAGACAAATAAATTATTTCTTTGCTCTTTGAACATGACACCTGACCATATATTTGTTTTCATATCAAAATATTTAGGAAAAAATAAAAGCCTTAATAGTTTTCATAAACAAGTCATGATATAAATAGGGAATAAACCTGTTAATAACTCTGACAGACTGGCAAGGAAGATCACAATGCTTAGGCTAAGGAAGGAGACTAAGAACTGGAAGCAGTATGTGTACAAAGTTAATCAAAGACATATGAACACACAGAACCAGGGGACTGAGCTTATTTAATAAAATCTTACATAGTGATTTCTATGGGCCAGTTGCAGTCCCAAGATCTTTTCATATATTAACTCATTTAGTCCTCGCAATAACCCTATGTGGTTGATGCTCTCATTATCTTCATTTTACAGATAAGGAAATAAGGGACAAAATATTGAGTTGAATGGCAAGATTTAGACCTAAGCAGTCCTTCTTTAATTACCATACTTTTAACCACTGTGCTATGTTACTTACTCAGTGGTAGCAGTAAAATAGGGTCAGAGTGAAGAAACAGACTGTATACATAGTAACATTCATCGGATTCAGTGACAGAAGGAGCCTGGGCTTTTGGAGGCAGATAGACCCAATTAGTTATATGGGCTTAATCAGGTCTTGACTTTCTCAGCCTCAGCTTTTCCATCTGTAAAAATGGGGCAAAGAATATCCAATAGAGAGGATTATCAATAACAAGTGCTGACACAGTCTGGCACATATACTAACAATGGTCATTTTCACTATTATTACTTGAACAAACATCCAAAATCGAGAATTTGTACCAAGATCAGGCTACAAAAAAATAAAGTGAACAAGACCATCAAAGCAATAGAAATCTTCAGCTTTCTGCCTCTCTTTATGAAAAACACAGGGTCTTCTCAGGTTAGGTCTGAGACAGAGCGGGAGGCATGGATGACGTCCGATGGCCATGTAAATCTTAGTAACAGCATACACCTGGTTGCTTGTATGATGACTCTTTTTAACATCGTACATCAGCTTCCTCTCCACTGTAACCAGGGCCATCCCTGCAGACTCTAAGATGGGGTTTAAATGGTGATCGATTGTCTAAGGTCCCTTAGCTTATTCATTCAACAGATATTTACTGCAGGCTCTGTTCTCAGCACCCAAGGGAATATAGTCATGAACAAGACAAGCAAAGTCTGTCTCTCTGGGGAGCTTTTTCAACAGTGTAGAGATAGCTTGGATGGAGCAGAAAATTAGTATATATAGGTATCTGCACACTTGCGCTTAGAATTTGATAGCGAAGTGGTTTCTAGCAGAAAATAGAAATGTAGTTTGATATTCTCAGAAATTTTGTCATATAGTTAAACACCCATACATAATAGAATTGTGATACTTTTATTTGAATATGTTATATAAAGTAACACTAGATTGAAAGTTAAATGAAATAGCTATGTTTCTTAGACTGGTAAAACAGCCCATCAGCATTCTTACTTTAGTTATTAGCATCCTGTCAGACTTGTACAGTAATGATTAGTTGCCCTTTATTGTACTTTTGGCACGCTTCCCATGTTTCATTTTATTGTAGGAAAGGAACACATAGTTAAGAAAATTGCAAAGAGGATAAAAAGTTAGAATAGGGAAAGCAATGACATAGATTCAAAGCTGGCTTTAACTTATTGTTATCAGAATTTCACAAGTGGAATGCAAAAGAATTATTTTTAAATTCACACTTGGAATTTTTTGTGTTCTGCCTCACAACTTTGAACGTGAAACTTTTTATTTTCTTTGGATTAAAGATTATCCCCATAACAGCAAAGGAAAAAATAACAAGCATATGTTGAAACAAATGTATAAAAATTAATCCTAAATATCTGCTAAGAAAGAAAACATCAACATTATTCATCAGATATATATGTCTTAAAAATGTATATAACCCTAAACAATTTTCCCTGTAGAGTCATAGTATTATTCATATTGTCTCATTCTAGAATATAGTATTAGAATCTGCCCGAAGACTTTGTATTGAAAATGTGTGTGGAAGTGGCTAAGTTAAATACAGACTTTGTTACATGCTGAACTGTGTAGCAAAGTGTCGTTGGAAGGAGCAGAACTATGGACGGCTCCCCCATATTCCAGCATCACTCAGTTCCCAGATCCCTGCTGTGTAGTTGTTCCACTCGCCAAGAGTCTGTTAAAGAGCCCCCAAGAGCATGCGTACAGCCCTCCATGTTAATAGTTAATTGGTGAGGATGGCAAGATGAGAGGACAGCCGAACATGTGGTCTCTCAGACTCAAGCAGTAGACAGACCTTTAGCTATAATAACAGCAGCTGCTCACATTCTCACAACTCAACTGTTCAAAACTCCGTTGTCAAGCAAAGGTTGTCGTGAATGGGGGGAGGTGGGGAGGAAAGGTTACTTCTCAGACAAATAACTACAACCTAGCTCAAAACTCTTGCTACATATTATCTTTTGTGTGAGAATATTATTTCAACTTTTTAAAACTTAAATATAAATTTCTGTACTAAAGGTTGTGATATTTCATTCTGTTGCTTTTTCCCCATTCGCTTTTAGAAACAGAAATGTTTGTGTACCTTTCGAAACTTCTTAAAATCTTTTTCATTTTTCAGTTGCAGTTGATATACAATACTATGTTAGTTTCAGATGTACAACATAGTGATTAGACATTTGTATGATTTACAGAGTGATACAGGGTATTATGCTAAGTGAAATAAGTCAGACAGAGAAAAACAAAAATACCTTCAAAATTTTTGATGAGATTTTTTACAGAGTGATAAATTTGAAGCAGTTACAATAGGGTACTGTTTGATATCTGCATCTAGCAAGATATTAAACTATTTATTTGGTCTTATAAATAAATAGGCACTAGCTTACTATTAGTAAAATTTGTCATCCACCTCCAAATTTTAGAAGCATTTTGTGCTTTTTAAATTAATTTTATTTTTTAATTCACAATGACCATGTGTGCTTGGGGGGGGGGGGTGATGACTAACATTACTTTTGGAAATGAAAACTTAGTTTAATGCCTTATTGTGATTTTTATTGGCAAGGTAATAAAAAATAAATGTCCCTTTGCTTATGCATTTTGTTTACACAATCTGTGACAGGTTGTTCTTGGTTTGTATCTTTTACTAGTTACAAGTACTCTTACTTGCAAATGTCAGAAAATATTGAAGCTCTTAGAATTAGGGTTAAAAAAGGGAAAGCTTTTTAAAATACTTTTCTCATAGTTTTCCTTTCATTAAGAATATTTACTGTTCGTTGTTGCTAATCTATTCTAATTCTCATAATATACACTTTTAAGAAATTTTAAACATAATCTATTAAATTTGTCCTTAACTATAATAATACAGGATTGAAACCTTCTTTGACATTATTAATAATAAAATATGAAATAATCTTTTCTCCTTCTAGAATAATTCAAAGTATTGCCAGCATTTAATGTATTTGCTTATGGAACATTACTTGATAGACTATTTAAACCTTCTTTTGTTCAGAACAGATTTTAGATTTTAAACTGGACTGTACCATATTTTTTATTGGTCATCATTGGCACTTGGTCAGTTAATAGCCTTATTAAGTTTTTATCATATAACCAATGTATTTCAGTGATTTGTTCTGTGGAATATTTTCCTCCAGCTGTCTCAGTGAAGAAAACTTATCAGCATGTTAGCTTGTACCTTGGAAAATTCCTTTTCTAAAGAAAATAGGAAGAAAATGCCTTGTTAAAACATAAGGTTTTATTTAATGTGTTATTTTAATTTATGTACAGTTTTTTCAAATTAATCTTCTACAGTATTAATGTGTTATAGGTTTGAACCCACTGAAGTGAATGATAGAGTATGTTTCAGCACAGAGAAATTCAGAATGAACCTTTCACATCCCTAAACTTGTATGTTCATGCTGAGCACTGAGCAGCCGAACCCTAAGTCAGGCAATGTAGAACCACTCACATGGGATTATGAAACCTGGACTGCAGCAGTAGCCTTGGGACTTTCTCTCAGTGTGAAATCTTTTATTCTTAAAACAAGAACTAAGAATAACTGCATGGCGAAGGAACAACAGACTTATGAGTTCATAGGTGTAACATTTTGGAAAATCTTTTTAATTATTGATATGAATGTCATCAGAGGAAAGCATAATACCACTTCTATGATATAACTTGATCTATTTAAATGGTATTTCTAAATGCACATTAGTGATGAGAATATTTAAGGATGAAAATTACAGATTTAAGGATAAAGTTAAGTATTCTGGCTGTCAGTTTTTCATGAATTCCCTTTAAAAAAAGATATTCTCAAGTAGAATCTGTCTTTAATTTTTGTTTCTGTCTTTAATTTTTATAGCTCTTCTCAAACACTCTGAAATTGATTGTAAGAAATTGACGTTTTTTTTAATCTTAAAAGAAGCAATTAAAAAATGAATCATTAAATAAAATTATTTTAATTTTACATCATATTTGTGAAATTCCAGTTTTTGAAAATGTGGTAGCTTCATGAGCCCGATGAGTGGTAAACAGAAAAAATATATATACACACACATATGTGTATATATATATATATATATATATATATATATATATATATATTTTTTTTAAGTAACAAAAAATAAAACCCTGTTTGAACTCTGCTACTGTAGGCTTGGGATCTATGAATTCTGTAACTCCAGTTTTTATTCTGTTTCATCTTATGCATGCTGCTATCTGATTAATCTTTTAAAACTAATCTGAGCTGGTATGCATTATACATATGTATTTAATTTACTTGCTTTGTCAAGAATGTTTGAAACTTTTTATATGAACTCCAGTATATGGAGTTTAAAATTGAGTTTAAATATGGTTCAGTCTATATAGAGCATTAGTAATAGTGTGTGTGTCATTTTACCTTACTGAAATATGCATATTAAATAAAAGGATATTTTAAATTGTTGATATTATAAATGTGCATCTTTAAAAGAAAAATTGCCATTGAGGAACCCTTTGTTATACTTAATCTAACCAAAGCATATTCAGCAAGCCATAAAAATAATTTTTGTTTCAAATGATTTTTTTGCTCTCTCTGAAGTAATTTTTTGGTGTTAAGAGTTCACATTACAATTCACACTGTAGTTCTTTGTAGTGATGGTGGTTGTTAAAGTACTCTTTAGAGCCAAAACTTTCAAATGTATCAGTGGTAGAAATATGGAAATGTCTCATCACAGTATGGAGATTGAGTCATCTGTTTGGACATATGGAATCTTTGGCTGCTGGACGGCACAGTCTTTATAATGCCCAGTGTCCAGGCATGGGCACAACTGTTCTGGGAGCAGAGGCGGGGAGGGACTTCTGTGTTCGGTCCACTGGAACATGGTAGAAGAAAGGGGGAAGGATCTTTAACATTTTCATTACAGGCTACCCTCTACGCCATCACCTTTCATGTAGAGAAGAAATGCCACTTTGTTTTATTTTGCATTTATTTTCCAAATAATATTACTAAGCCTTTTACTTTGGTGTGACAAACTATCAAAAAATGCCTACAAGAAAATGTAAGTTTTGAATGATTTCTATTTATAAACTTGGATGCATACCTTCTCTTAAAGAAAGATTACTGTCTTCAAAAAAGGATGAGGCACGATGTGCTTGCAACTAATTGTAATTTAAAGTAGTTTAAGTACCAGGTCATATGTTATATTCCTAACGTTATGTTTTAGCCCTTTGCTATGAACTACACTATTATTACAACATAAAGAGTCCCTACTTCTTTAGTAAGAAGTAATAAACACTGTACATAGTTAATCTTTAATGTTGGGGAGGACAGGGAAGAGATTAAATTAGCCTTGTAGCCTCTTTCTCTTCTAGGCCAATGATGGAAAATAAAAGCTCTTAGCCACAAAATGTAACACTTAGAATTAATATTTAATTAGACTAGCAAATCGTACACTGTGGCTGAAAGCTTCCAAAGAGTTGTTAGTGCCACAATTGACCTACAGGTTTAATAATAACTCCCTTCTAGAAGCAAGTGCCAGGTCAGCATAGTAGAGCCACTGTAAGAAAGTCCTGAGAGATTAAAATCAGCAAACCAAATGGCAGGCAGGGATTCCTGGGATGGAGCCTTCTGGAAGGCTGGGAGCTGGAAGAGCCTGTCAGCCAGGATTCAGATGAGAACAGTGGGTGAAAAAGCCGATCCCTCCTGTTCTGGGAGCGTCTGGTTGTAGTCCAAAATCTTAGAACAGATTTTTACTAAATGTTTTTCCTGCAGCTATTAACTTACATCGAAAATCAAATATTGAATAATCTTTCTGTAAAATTTAACAAATTTTTGTGTAAATGTCTGTTCTTAATTCCTTACATATCAGGACATAATTTCTGTAAACTCAGATCATTAGATTATCAGATAGGTTTGGCGCTGTACATCTACACTGTTTTGCTGTGACATGCTGTTTCCTTGTTCCCTGTATAGTTGATTTATATGGTTCATTTCTATATTATTTCATTACGGGGAATTGTGCAGAGCCTGAGAAGGAAAATGTGAAGTCTTTAGCCCAAGAATCTTTTTACTTCAAGCAAATAGATAGATAGATAGATAGATAGATAGATAGATACAATTCAAAGGTATTTTTTAATTTTTAAAGGCCTTATAAAGGCATTGCTACATTTGCTTATTTTTTATAATGCAATTCAATTACCAGATAAAGAATTGGACCTCCTGGTGAAACATTGAATCCTTATATTTCTAGCAAGTAATCTAGTGAAAAATTGGATGCCATAAGTTTGAAAATGTGCAAACACATAGCAACCAGCTGAAGAAGGAGCACCTTACATAATTTATCGGTACTATCTTAAATAATGAAAGAAAAGTGAGTCATTCATTTAAAAGTCCAGCAGGTGAGAGCCTCACCAGCAGAGGGAGCAGTCCTGTCTTCTGCCTGGTTCCCGTCATTTTCCCACCTGCCTCAGCTTTTTCCCAGCCAGTTTCCCATCTGGACCTGGCTCTGTCAGCCTGCTCCTGATGACAGGCTATAATTTTATACTCAATATGGGATTATTCTAAGCTGATTTTAAACTTTACTATCTTTAACCTACTACTGTATCACAAACATCAGCTGGATGCTCTGTTTGATATTTGGATATTGCGATTGTTTTCCCGGTCAGGGTGTATATGAGGTTCTGGACATCTGTGAATTGCATTTTAAAGATTTCAACAGTAAAGTAGTGAGCAACAAATTCCTGACTTAGGAAGTTACCTATAAAACATTTAAAGCAAAAAATACAGACATTTTTATGTGAATAGTCTCTATAATATGAAACTAGATGATGTATAGTTTATGAAAAATGCCTAAAATTAATTTTGAATATCATACCATTATTCTGTTTAGCCCATTCATTACAGTATTTTGTTCACCCCATTTTATAACAGCTTTCAGAATATGTAGGATTTTGAAAAATGTTTTATAAAATAAAACTGATATAAATAAAAGTTCTGCAAAGTATATAGTATTTGAGGCCAGTGTAAATGTAAATAACATTTCTGAAAGTGTTCTTTAAAAAAATGCTTCAATTTTAAAGCAGCAACATTTTAATACCAAAATTTACAATATCAAGTATTTGATCAAATAGAAAACACAAAAAGATGTGGTTCTGTTGCTTAATCCTAGCAAAATTTGAAAAGTCAGCGATTTCTTTCTTCCTTGAGGTTAAGTATATTTACCTAGTTCCTTTGTAGATGTGTTTTAACCATTAGAAAATAGAACCAAAATGTGTTTGTTTTATGATTTCCCCACATGTGTATCAGTTACAAAAGTTTCTTTATATTTTAAAACTGTGTGTAACTTTGAATACGTCTTGTGTTAAATGTGGAAAGATTTAATTTAATACATCCCTTAAGGTATTAATATTATTATAAATATTTATTAGTATAACTTTACTTCATAAAATGATATCCTTTCTTAAACTCCAAATATTTGAACAACATTATTTTCCCCACCATCAATTTTTAAAATTTTTATTTATTGATTTTTAGAAAGAGATAAAGTGAGGGATAGAGAGAGAGAAATACTGATTTGTTACACTTCTTTATGCATTCATTGGTTGATTCTTGGATGTGCCCTGACCAGAAATTAAACCTGCAACCTTGGAATATCAGGACAACACTCTAACCAATTGAGCTACCTGGCCAGGGCTCATTTTCTTTTTAAATAAAATAAAAATCTAATCCACAGAAATAAGTGACAACTCTGGGGAAGAAAGGGAAAGGTTTGTGAAAAATTACAAATAGTATAAATAATTTTATTATTTCATAGTCTTGATTTCTACGGGATGAAGAATTGAATAATTATGGAAGAGCAAATGTTTCATTAAAAATCTCTAGATTTATCCTTTTACCCAAGTTTATTTCTTTGATTACATGACAAGAAATAACATCAGTTTTAGAGTGATCATGTTTCTATGCATGTAATTTTTCAGAAAACGTTATTGTAACTTGAGTTGTTGAGTACACACGTATCATGTCATATAGTCTAAAGCAACCTAAATGTTTCTTTAACTTTTCGACATTAAATGAATCATGGTTTTGTGCTATGTCGTCCCAAATCGACGTGTGTGCCATACTCAAATTGGGGCTTTACCCTTCATACTGTGTTTGCTGTCTTATTTGAGGCATTGGATAAATGCTTTAAGTCGGTCGGTTTATTCCTTTTAAGCTCCTTGATAGTTAAGTGATTGATTAACTAATTTTGATTCTCTTGTTAATTTTTTTCTAGGAAGTATATTTTGTATTGGTACATCCATATATATCTTTTATATTGTTGAGATAATTAGGTCCAGAAAGTTCAAAGTTTGAGGTATTCTGATTGTTACTTGGTTACTCTAAATAGGTAGCTGGACTATTTCTATTAAAAAATAGAGGGAACTTTATATAGAAGTAGTTGAATTTTTATCTCTTAACAAAGTTTATAGTTTTGGTTTTGTGAGCTTTGGATTGGAAAGGAGCATTAAATTAACCTTCCTTTATTTAAAATGCATTTAATGGATATGGTATGTCCTAGTAAAAAGAGGTTACCATTCCATAAAAGCAAAGAGGAAACATTCTATGAAACCAAAGATGGAAAAATAAAAAAATCAAGTTTTTGTGAAATTGGAACATGAAGGTTGCCAACTGGACAATCTGATCTGCCTTTCATTTGCAACAGCATTTGATATAATTTAAACTTTAAATAATTAATTAAGAAATTACACTGCAACAGAATGTTGTAAGAGCCTTTTATGTAACTTAATACAATGCTATTTGAGGCTGCCAGCAAACTCTTAAAACTCCTGGATACGGGCTCTCTTCTCTTCTGGCTTCCCTCCTAGTCATGTCTTGGCTACTAGCCAGAGCTGACAACTTTCACCCAGGAGTGAAGGGAGATTTGTCAGTGTAAGAAGGATTTCTGAGCCACCCTAGATTTTCACATCCAGATGGGCAAGGAGGAGGGATGGCGGTATAATTGTATATACATAGGTGATGTCATTATGCCATCCATGCAGCATAATCATTAATTTACTCATACTGGTGAGTCCCAAATGTCCTTATTCAAATGTTCCTTATTGGGAACTATATGTAATGACTTCGAATTTTTTTAAAAATTATGTTTAAATTTATGGCCTAAGTAATTGATGAACATAGCTTTATTTCTCCATTTTCAACTACATATACCGTAGGCCAAAGAGGTATTGTGTCTTAACTAATATCATAAATACACTTAGGGTCTGTTAGGATGAGAATGTGGAGGGTCCAGTATCAGGGCCTCTGCTTAGATTGTGATGCTAAGCTTTCTGAATACTGCAGGTTATATTATGACAATTTATTGTCCAATTTATTCTATTCCTCCCAAAGTGCATTGTAATTACTATGCTTTTAAGGATTGTTTTTACCATCATTAATTTTAGATTCTTTCAAGTAAATTGACCTACCTTTACCTAAAAGGCCATTTAGTATTAATATTATAATTTAAAGACTGTTTGACAGGAGTGGCTTGAAGGTGTGATTATGTCAATAGAACACACGAATCTTGGAAGTATGATAGCAATCTGTAACCTACTTTAACTTTTTGAAAAAATATGTACATTTACATACTCAACTATCTTTTATGCTTTTACAAATAATTGGGAGACTATATGAGTCTTTAATTAAAATAAAGCCAGAAACTCTGATGTCATGTAATTTCCAGTGCTTTTTATTCTATAAAGTTTTCAGATATCTTTACAGCTTTCACAGTTAATCGGTTTGCCGAATTTCATAAACTGTTTGCCAAAACTACTGTGCAGAAAGGAGTAAGGTCACTGTTAGATATAACTTATTTTCTGTTAATAGTATGATTAAAAGTTTATTCTTATTCTAATAGTTCATGAACGCTTTTAAAATACAATCATGTTTGTAGTTAATAACTATGATATTAACCTGTGGAACTTAAAAATATAACATGTGAAATATACGTTTGAGTTTTGAAATTTGAAATCTACATCTTTTTATACATATCTTTTATATTTGGAATTCATTAGTTTTCCTCTGCAAAGTGGAAATAATATTTTTAATCTCCCACAAACTACCTTATTAAAATTCCTATAATGTTGACAAATATTACCAGGTGTTAAATGGGTTACGAATAAATGTTCAGGTTAAATTAAGGAAGGAAACCCTCTTTGAAATAAACAAATGTCAGGTTGACCATTAAATACACAGGACTTTGCTTTTCTCCTGCTAGCATGGAAGACTAATCCCATCCTTAAACCTCACCATTTCTATTATTCACGTAATTGAGAAAGCCCTCCTTTTTATATCAATGAAATCCTAAATATTTGAGTTCTAACAAAAAACTACTTTTATTATTTTAGATTCAGATATTTAGATACAAAGGCTTAGTCTTCTATTTATAGACAAAAGGAAATCTGACCTTTCTTGATTAAGAAACATTGTCAGTAGCCTTTTTTAAGTGCCTGTCCATCTGAGGGTCCGCGAGAGCAGTACTCGTCCCCGTTGAGTTTATCCCAGAAATGAAATGATAGGAGCCTGCTGGCTGTTATCTAATATTCTTCTTAACGGGAGAACCACATGGCCATTCTTCATCTCCCACTCGTTCCCATCCTCACAACCAACTGAGCCACACCCCACCCCCACCCCAACATTGTTCAGTACTCAGCACAATGAATCATTTTCAAGTTGACTCGTTGTGAACTGTCTCCCAGCTGTTGGAATGTCTGGCAGACATTTTTGTTTGGGTGAAGAATAACTGGCTGAAACCCAACCTGGATGAATTTGATATAATGGTCTTTGGCTAAAGAAATATTGAGAGGACTGTGTTTATGGCCCCTGAAGCCCCTGGTATTCCTGGAGGAGGACCGTCCCCTGTGGCACAGAACTGAAAGTAAAGAATCAATCTGGATTATTTTCTCACCATTGAGTGAAAAATTGCCTCAGAAGAAACATTATGTTTGCCTTTCTGTACTTGGTGCTCACGTGATTGAAAGTGTTAAAGACAATGAAGAATACTCATTTTTACTTATTCCTTTTAAGAGCAGTAATTCAAAAAGTGAAGCATTCTTTATATAACACACATTTCTACTGATGGAGAAGTTTCGAATAGTGCCCGAGGTGTGAGTTAGCCAGTCATTTCAGCATAACGTTTAGTGACAGAGGCTATTATGTATTTCGTGCTGATTCAGGTAACATTGACCCGCCCTCTCTTATTTTTCTTCTTTATGCAATCTTCACAAGGGGACTTAAGAAACAGAGGGATACAAATAAGCTGAGTACTCAATCATGTTTTCAGAAAGTGAACAACTTTTATTATATTTGGACTTTTCTCTAACGGGACATAGATCCGACTAATAATTATTCTTGACTGTTTTTTATCTTTTTTTTAAAGATTAGTTTTAAACTGGCAGACATTACCAGTGTATAAAGTGAGAGTTTCCAAATTATAAAGTGTTTACAAACAATAAGTGTTTTCAACTTATCTAGCTCTTAATAGCAACATTTTTTTCTAGGATGTTATAGCTTATAAAACAATTTTCTGACCTATTAGCCTGTCAGACTGAAAGAAATACTGAATTTCCACTAATTAAAATAATTCAAGGAAACTTACATGATATTTAATAATTGTATTTTGAAGACGGGAAATTCTGGGTATTTTAGAAGTTTTGCCACTTAAAAGGTAACTTGAAAAGATACATTGTTTAGCAGTGCTTCTGGTTCATATCAGCGCATGTTGGGAAGGAAGGAGTATGCTCCTAGTCTAATGCTACGTACCTACCATCTCTTCTCTGCCTTTACTGTTATCCCAAAGCCAAATGGCTGCATCCGGAAGGAGAAAACGGAAGACTCCAGAGCTAGCCATGCTGCAGCCTCTTAGCTGGACCCTTCTCTGTTTCTAGTGTGATAGAGGACCTCAGCTGTTACAGGGCTAGGACCTGGTCCCAGGTGACAGGTGACAGTAGGACCTTGTCTTACACATTTTTGCTACAGTGTCTACTGCCCCTGAATCCTGGTGCCTATCAGATTTTACAATAGGCAATGACTAAAGTAACTTGAAAAATAATAGTTTATCAGCATACTGGTAGCCTTGCCCAACAAAACAAGAGAAAAAATGATTAATTTATATTTTGTACCAAAACTAAAGTTCTTTAACTTAAAACAGAATATATACATAGGCTGGAATTTTCAACAAAGGACGTAGTTTCATCCAGTTTTTGGCCTGTGGCAGCTTTACTTTTTAAGTCATTTCTCTCGCTGTCTTCATGGCCGGTCAGCTTTATAATTTGTCATTGAGAGGGCAAACTGGCACTGTGTACATCTTATATTTTTAAACATAACATGAGTGTTTTTGTTTCCTTGTTTTACAGAATAAGGCAATTATTGCTCGTATTACAAACTTGTCAGATACAGTAGTTCATCTGGAGTCATTTATTGGTTCTGACAGAGAAACCAACCCACTATATAAGGATTATCATGGTAAGCAGCACCTTTATACTGAGAAGCCCATGTCATGGTTGCCTCTAAGGTACCTGGAAGTATCTAGTCCAATCATAATACCTGTTGTCAAGTAGCATGAATTTTATTTTATGAAATTTTATTTTATCTGTATCTGTTAAATGTTTTTTTATTCCTGACAAGTCTTCCATGGCAGCCTGTCAGTAAATTACATGAAGACTATAGACTCCATTAAGACTGTGGCCTTGACTGGTGCGGCTCCGTGAGTTGGGTGTTATCCTACAAAGCATAAGGCCACTGGTTCGATTCTCACTCAGGGCTTGAAGACATGTGAGAGGCAACCAATCTACATTTCTCTCGCAGTTCAGTGTTTCTCTCCCTCTCCTTCTCCCTCCCTTCCCCTCTCTCTAAAAATAAATAAATAAAATCTTTAAAAAAAAACAAAAAAGGGAATCAAACCCTAGTTCTAAGACATGGCTTACTTAGATGTACATTTGTTTGTCCCAGTGGCCTAAACTTGCTATGAAATCAGTCGTGCTTATTAGCCATGTTTGAAGTAAGTATATTAATTTTAATAATAATGCCTTTGTATAAGGATTTATATTTCACAAAGCTTCGCTGTATGGTAAATAAAAAGTAAAATGTATATTGCAGTATTTTTTTTTAGATTTTATTTATTTATTTAAAGAGAGGAGAAGGGAGGGAGAAAGAGAGGGAGAGAAACATGAATGTGTGCTTGCTTCTCACATGGCCCCCACTGGGGACCTGGCCCACAACCCAGGCATGTGCCCTGATTGGGAATCAAACCTGCGACCCTTTGGTTCACAGCCCAAGCTCAATTCACTGAGCTACACCAGCCAGGGCTGCATTATGTTTTAAAAGTCTTAGTCAATAACATTTTCAGAAAGTGAGCATCTATGACCATATTTAGACTTTTCCGGTCTACTGTTTTGTTGTTAGTTTGATTTGAGTTAAGAGCAAATTTTAAAATACCCCCACCACGGGCGCCCAGCTAGCTCAGTTGGCAGAGCAGGAGACTCTTAAAATATCGCCACCCTAGTATAAACACAGGTCAGTTAATCATACTTTTTAACTTCCATGTTTTGAAGCTTTTAATAGCATTTTAATCATTTGGTTGATTTAGGGATTTTCTTTTAATAAAGATTCTTACATAGAAGCACTACAATAGGAAAGGTTTAGTCATTATGCATATTGTAGATCTAGACTGAACACAGAGTGTGATGAACAATAGGTTTTTATCCGTTTACCTGTTCTGAGTGAACACTAACTGTTGCTGGTACTGTTGTGGGACCACCGCACTGACGTGGAGACCTGTGGTCCGTCTGCTACGAGGCTGCTATGGCAAGACTAGGGCAGTTTCCAGAGTCCACACACACACACACACACACACATGGATTATACTGTACTCTACATGATGGTTGTCACTGCTTTGAAGTCAGCATACAGCCTTTAAAAAATAGCACCATCTAACAATCAAGGATTTTTTTTAAAGCCCATAAACTATAAGCTGTGAACAAAAGCTACATAAAATCATTTGCCTTATGTTCATCTAAAACTTGTTTAAGTTTGCATCTGGGATATGCCCAGACCCTTTATGTAATTCAGTTAGTATAGCATTGTTGTTATGATTGGGAGAGAACTATTAAGATTAAATTATTTCTTTTTTATTGTGCTACAATTGACAACTAATATTGTATGAGCTTTAGTTGTACAACATAGTGATATTATATATGTATATGTTGAGAAATGATAAATAACCCCAGTAAGTTTAGTTAACACCTACCACCACACATAGTTCCAGTTTTTATCCTTGTGATGAGAACCTTTAAGATCTACTCTTAGCAACTTTAGTTTCATTTTCAAATGCACAATTCAGTGTTGGTACTGTAGTCACCAAGCTGTACATTACGTCCCCAGGAATTACTTACTGTATAAATGGGCAAACTCTTTCTTTAACCTATTATTACTTCTCTTTTCTTTTAAAACAACTTGTTAGGTACTAATTCAATAAATTATATCTGGGTATCATTTGTAAGTACTATGACCTTGTGAATTTAGTAAAGTTGTGTTTTATATTTTTTAATTTAATTTTTTTTAGAGATGAGGGATTTGAGGGAAAAAGGAGAGAAACACCAGTGTGTGAGAGAAATATCAGTAGGTTGCTTCTCACACATACCCCAACTAGGGACTGGCCCACCACCCAGGAATGTGCCCTGACCAGGAATCAAACTGGCAACCTTTCGACACTCAACCAACTGAGCCACACTAAAGGGCTATATTCTAAAAAACTTACTTTAAGACATTTCGAGGATTAAAGACCATGACATTTTGTGCTGAAATCTCTGAATTGATAAATAATTCTGCAAAAATCAGTAGTTCTGATGACCAGTAAAGTGAATTAGAAGGACCTGATGAGTCATTCATTCACTCTGTAAGGCTAAACAGGAACATGCAGGTTAAAATGCAAAGTGTGCTAAGGAAAGTATGCTGTGCTTATACCATTTTACTCAACAGCTCTGCATGAGATATCTTTAATTTGTATGTAAAAACTTGTCTTCTTAATATCATACCTTTTGCATTTTCTAATTAAAAAATAAGCCAGATATTTTATTGAATTATTATTAAAGGGACCATTTTTGAAGTAAAGCACCTAGCAGTTTACCCGTTTAAGCTAAAATGAATACATACGTTACTAAGCATTCAAACACATACAAAGCTCTATGCTAAGAGCAGTTCTATAAGTAAGATTTATCTACTTTGTTCACAGCTTGGTTTGTCTTCTCCCCCCTTGTTTAGGGATCAGTGTCTTTGGAATAGTGATTTTTAAATATGAGCTGAGTCAGGCAGAGAGGCGCACTGAGGAGTCTTCATGTCTTCATCCGTGGTAAATGACCCCTAGTTTAGTCAGAAACTGCATTAAGCTGCACAAAAGCCATCCAGCGCCCTTGTCAGAAAAAATTAGCAAGCGTTTCTCCTGCAGGAGGCCAAAGTTCACGGTTTACCTAGCACTGTTAGAAAGCTTATAGCAGGTACATGAAGGTCTGCCATGCCACAGAAATGGGGTTGTGGGATGGCATAGGAATTAATGCCTGCTCCTAGAGGATGCTCTAAAATGTAGTTTTCTTCAATGGTGTGTTCAAGTCATTAATAAGGTACAAGATGAAATACTTTTCACGAGGGCTTCGCTGGTTATCAGTAACCCATAAGCCTTGTTTTGCTGGCTGCTTACTGGTGCATTTAATAAAATAAAGATCACCCAGTGGTGCCGTGGGCAGCATGCAAGGTGATAGCCATATTTGCTTACTGTAAATACAAGAGAAAATCACACACAAACCGGCTGTAGTTTTGACAAGTATTAAGATCCCTCTTTACATCTGTACTTCTGTACCAAAGTGCAATTAGTTTTCCTCGCACAAGGATTTCTGTTTATCTTATTCTGCTTGATTACTTGAGTATAATCACACCATTTGCTTCATTGCTCCTGGTAGTAAGCTCCAGTTTTAAAAGGGGAGGGTGCTTGTGTGTAAATTTACAGGATTCTGCTGTAAGACTCTTTAATTTATGCATCCGATGACAGTGTTTTTCATTTTTTCCTTTTTAATTTCCTTTCCACAAGGTTTGATTCACATACGGCAGATTCCTCGGCTTAATAACTTGATTTGTGACGTGTCAGATGTCAAAGACTTAGCTTTTAAATTAAAAAGGAAGTTATTCACCATTGAGGTAAGAGAGAATTTTTGTATTTCCGTTCAGTTTTGAGGTAAATAACATCCGTTAATATGTGTAAGGTATATACATATGTATTTACTTAAGTGCATTTCTTAAATGGTTCATGCTAAATGTTTTTAAGTTTTTTTGGTATAACAAGATAATTTTTTAGACTATCCTGTTTCTTTCTTTTACTTTAATAACATCTTGATAGAGTATAGCAAAAATGATTTTGTTTTAAAT
This sequence comes from Artibeus jamaicensis, assembly GCF_021234435.1. Lineage (NCBI taxonomy): Eukaryota > Metazoa > Chordata > Mammalia > Chiroptera > Phyllostomidae > Artibeus > Artibeus jamaicensis. The sequence goes on from NW_026521977.1 coordinate 17,643,357, forward strand.
GTCTGTTAACAGTAAGCTCCAAAGTTACATGATGAGTATGAAGTGCATATTTTCAAGGCTTTCAAAGGCATATTTAACTAAATGTTAATGATCTGTGCTTATTTGTGGATGGAGCTGTGCTTTGTGGATGGAATGTGAATGCTACCCACGGTTGTGTATGGCTGGCTAAGAAAAGATGATCCTAATGTGCCTTCTACAAGCAGTTCTTTTACTAGTAGTAAACTCACCTTTCCGTTTTCCGTGCCGAATGAAACAAAGTTCTCAATTTTACACCAGTGCCTTTAGGTGCATTGTCCACAAAACTTCAACTGTTTTTGTGACCTTTATGCAAGCAGTAGTGACAGAAAGTGGTAGTACAAAAGATTTATTTTAACTTAATCTTGCTGAAGAGCAAATGAACATAGCACTATTAAGCAATTAGGGTTGATGTATTTATTAACGGAATAAATGCTCAGAAAGAGATGGCTTTTGGGTGATGTGATAGTTATCACTATCGTCCGTGCAATTTTTTTTTAAACAAAGACATAAAACAGCCAAGCAGCCTTGACAAACCATTTTGTTTAATCTCTTTTCAAATGAAAAGCTCTTAAGCAGGCCACTTGTCTTAACTGCTTGAAACCATAAAAAGAGAGAATTGCCACCAATAAATTAGCATATTTTTAACTTCATCACCAAATGATGGTCAATGTGGGTTGGCACTGCTTTGGTGTTTGGGACTTCACCCTTAAGTGACCACTGTGGCCCTTCTTTGACCCTCTGCCCTCTTTAGCTGGCCACTTGATAACGTAACTTAATGGTTCTCTCTCTTTTTCTCTTTCCCATCACATTTGCAAGTAGCACTAACCTATAAATCATCGTAAGGGCCCTATCCAGTGACAAATTAATGTGCCCTCCTCCTAATTAATGGTCATCAATGTCCTTAATTATCTAATCCTATTGAGAGCAGTTAATAGTTAATCAGGCAGCCAGTTCTTCTAGCAGGTCATCTCTGCAGGAGCGTTAGAAGTTTCTCATCTGGGGATACTCCTTCGAAAAGCCACTTGAAGCCAAAAGAACCGGAGTGTAGAAATACTGGTTCCTGAGCTAATTTGCTTTAGCTCTCAAAAGAAACCATTGAAATGGAACCCAACACTGTAATTGTTCAAGCATTGTTTTCACGTTTCTGACAGGTTATTGAGAAATTTACCATAATATATATAGTTGTAAAAATAAATGTGAAGTTAATAGTTGTTGGTGTCATAAATAGAACATTCCTTGTCATTTTCTTCTAAGTTGAATTTATATTTTTAATGAAAGATGTGAGTTTTTCTTTCCATGTGACACTTTTCTCCTAAGATGAGCATCTGACAACCAGGTCAAAGGTACCATGCCTATCACCATAAAAACTAAGCGAGAACATTCCTTAGTGAAAAAAGAATATTGCACCTAGGGGAAAAAGTAGCAGAATACTATGAATCATGTTTATTCCTTCTCTCTCTCTCTCTCTCTCTCACACACACACACACATGTGTGTGTGCACGCACACATGCTCACACCCACTGAATCTTATTTGGGAATAAGAGGATAGAAATAAAGTACTTACAGGATTTCAAGTGAGACCTCTCCTCTAAATAACTTTAGGTTCTTATGGTGGTATGTTTTACCATTGAAGCTGATGGAAGATTGTTTATTAACTACAAGAGTTTCGTTCCATTTTCTCTCTTCTCTCCCCACTGTCTGAATTAAAAGAACTATTATAGTTGGTGACCCTGTCATTTAGAAGCAGTATTTGAAAACAAAACATTAGTGGGTATTTTTAAGTTAATATTTAATACAATCAAATTCTTTACCTTTTTTGGCTTATAACCTAATCAATAGTGTGAGTATATATATGCACACATATGTACATACATAAATATATACATATATATGTATAAACTTATTCTACGTAACTTATGCCACAAAATCCAATTTGATGATTAGAAAATATAAATATTAAACAAATGTAATAAAAATACATATAGGTATAATCATGATACAATAAAATCATGTGATTTGTGTAAGACTGATGCTTGAATACAGCATTGTACATTGTAGGAACATACTTATTTCTACAGATAACAAGTCTTCGGTGATATATTCTAGACAATGAAAATGAGTACTTTTTATGTTGGGGGAAAAGATTACCTACCAAGTGACAGTGTTTCAATATGTACAACAAATAACTGTTTTTTTAAACTTCCCTAGTATTTAAAAAAATAATAAAATGTACACTATACTAGTCTGTAAAATCTGAGGCTATAATATACCAGGCATTGAATCTTCATCCTACTTTTAGAAGGAAAAGTGGTTTAGCAGGTAAAGCAGAAATAACTTTTCTGATATCCGTACAGGTAAGTTTGTTACATGTTGGAAATTACCGTCAATCACATGGTCTAAAAAGGCAGCGTGGTCAGGAACAGGGGCCAAAGGAAACAGACAGACACACTCATCTCCACTTTTAGGGTACTTTTTCTTTGATTTCTTAAATTATTGCCCTTTTTATATGTGCAAACTGAATATTGTTCTTACTAATGGCCATCAGGGACATTTAAAAAGTAGAGCAGCTTTACCCAGCAGTCTCTTAATTTCCTTGAATGATTTGGAGAAGGCCATGAATATTTCCTCCTTCTTGGAATGTGTATCAGGTTAGTGTCCAGAATCAGGTAGAAGCATTTATCTGGTCCCAGCAAATCTTTCTAATATCTAATATTCATCAACTATAAAGCTTTATAAATTCACCCTTCTACTATTACCATAGCAGAATCATATCTCCAGTAAAGACACTAAAATCCTGGCATACGTCCTGCAGGAGTAAAAGAGAAAGCTTAAAAAGTCTTTCAATATGATGACAGTTAAAAGAAGACTTTGCAGTTCTCTGAAAAGGGATAGCCCTTGTAAACTGTGCGCGGCGACTCTAGCATATCTGATTATCCGTGATGCGCCACCTAGTACTTCACCTCACCGCAGCCTCCACTCAACCAAAGCAACCGTTCATATACTAAGCCTTTATTGTGTAATAGGTGCTCTGCTGATTTATTTATATTTTCTACATACCAATTTAATATTTTATAAAGATAACCAATTATAATTAACATATAATAATAGACACAACATACAGAAACTATGTCTTTTTCATCCTTGTTGCTATCCCAAAATTAAAAGCAGTCATACACTTAGTAGTTATAAAGTCTTTGCTGAAATATATGCCATATTGATAAGTTATAGAGTTTTAATAATGGTTCAAGTAAAACTGCAGGTACTATGTAAGCTCCACTGGCCGAGTGGCCTGTAGACACCGCCGTCGCAGGAAGCTTCTGTAAGATGCGTCGCTTCACGTCCAAGCTGAATCAACTGCTTACACCTGTGTGGTTTTCAATTCCTATAATTTTTTACTGCTCTAGTAGTGGGGTTTCCATTAATCAGTTTTTTATATTAGTAATTGTGATGTAATTATAATAAACAAGATTTAAAATGTGATTGCATTTAACTTTATGATGTCATAGAGGCAGCATTTTTTTGGATTTAGTAGTGTTTTGCTACTTTGATTTTGTATTGTTCAACTTGATCATATCTTAACATGTTCTAGTAATTGCATTTTCTAATATATAAATGATCATATGTAGCTACAACCTCTATCAAGCAGGGCTTCTATGTTGGTAGGGGACAGTTTTCCAGATTTAAGATTCCGTGTTTCTGTGTTCAAGTCAGAAAACATAGTTACTGAAGAACACTGAAATACACAAAAGACATACACCATTCACTGCAGGTATTCAATATAAGGATACATAATACTTATGTAGGCTTTAATTGGTCCAAAAATAGTACTTATGTTAGAAAAATAGTGTTATCTATATGGCTCTTGTACACTCAGTGAATATTGAGAGTTCAGTAAATCTAGTTTACTTAAGGTCATCTTGTCATACTTTACCCATAATTCAGAATATAGGACCCCAGTACCTCTCCAATCACAAAGAACTTTCACTCACACAATAATAGATCAACCAGTATTTATTAAGTAACATCATTTTTGACGTACTGGCTTAGTACATTCATTCTTAACTATTAAGACCAGAATGAGTATATCAATATAAATTAGCTTTCTAATAATACTTTAGTGTACTTGATATGATTCAGTACAATTACTTGAAATTTTTACATATTAACAGAGCATGAACTTTTGCAAACTACCAGGATGTCAGGTCACCTTAGTCAGGTCACTAAGGATGATGGTGTTGGACAGCCTGGGATGTTGCATGATGACTTTGGTCCTAGGCATCCTTACTTACCTACATCTTGTCAGCAGCCTTTTCAGTTTTTACCTGGTGAGGGGAAAGGTGGCTTCATTTACTACATCTGGAGGTAAAGGAAAGGGGTAAGTTATTTGTCCATTCACAATTATGTCACTGAAATATAATAACGGAAATGTAACTGTCCGGCTAGGGAGCATTATTAAGTTGTAGCATCAGGGCCCATATAGCCTAAAATATCTTTTCTGATAATGATTCCCTCCATGAACACTGGTTAGTATTTCAATTCCCAGATATCACTGCAGTGAGCAAAGGAAAATCCTGGCAGAATATAAACATCTCTATATGGATGAAATCATTTGTCACAAGTTGATCGAAATTGATTTTCTTTAATAATGGAAATGTTATTTTCTGCATGTTTACATTTAACGCATTACCACTCCCATAGTTATACTTTAACTCCCAAATGACAGACACACAGCATCTCCAGAAGTGGGTCTAAGGCTCCACTCTACATATTGCACATGGCGCAGTGAGCCTGTCAAAATGGCATACCGCCTTAAGGGGAACTCAGTTCTGAGACTGTGTCTAATCCTATTTCTTCCCACTTTGGAATCTTAATTAGAAGAGATAAGGAAAAAAAACATCATTTAACTAAATTATTGTCTTGAATCTGTAGCAAAAGGTATAATCCGCAATTGGGCCAATTAGTGAACCCCATAGTTAGCTATGCTGCAGCGAACAATTTGATTAGATCTGACACCACCCTGGTTCCCACTGTTGTTCTGCCAGGTATGATGGTCAGACTTCAAAGAGCTTGAGGCATCAGCAGGGCAAGGTTTGGAGGCCAGCTTAGGTCCGGTTGTTAATCTCTCTGCTAAAGCCACAGCAACTCTCACACAAAACAAGCTTACACGACACAATCATGCGGCATTAAAGTTAGGGTTGAGTCATGACAATTTGCCTTTGATTTTTTGATGACTGACCAAAGATGGCTACATGACTAGACACACGCTAAAAGTATGCTGATTAGGTAAGTTCCCAAAATATTTGAAGTAGTTTTTTAACTTCCTATGTAAATGTTGTAAAAATTTATGCCCTTTGATCAGACTTCCAAAGTTCTAGTTACTGTATAGGGGGTGGGGGTGGTAATGAGTATTTCTTACTGGCAGCCTGAATCCAAAACTTTTCACTTACCACTTCATAAAAATTTGTCTTTACATTAATAATTTTTAAAGGAGAATGTAAAAGGAAGTTGTTTCTAAATGGTAAGCTTTATAAAAATCTATTCAGCGCATTGAAAGAAAAAGCATTTTTCCCTGAATCGTTTATGTTCACTGACAATTTTTCTGAAATTTCTTTATATTTTCCACTTAAATATTGAGAAAAGTGCCCTTGCAGGATGGGATTGCATAAGCGTTCTTCTCTCTGCATTCTGATTTGTTGGAATATTGCAGTGCTCGTGACATGTTTCCATTCTGAGAAAAGCCCAAGGCTGCTTTAGTATTATTCCGAGTGATTGAAGCTGCCATCTTGCTGACTTTCCCTTCGGCCGCATAAGGCCTTTTTGCTTTTGTGTTCATTTCACATGCTTCCTGTGAATTCAGCTGGCAGAGCATCGTTGCTTCATTTGGGAAGGAAGACAAACTTCATGTTTGGCTATAACATATCTTCAAAGTTTCTGTATGGTCACCTGTAACACTTAAGATATTAAACTTGTAATTCATTACATCAAGTGAATCCTTATTTATTCAGGAAATTTAAGGAAAGCATATACTTGAATAGCAAGATAGTTACACAAAGCATAAGTCAAATATTTAAAGAATCTTTCAAAATAGTCTTCAGTCCTCTAGTCTCTCATGAAGACCCTCTGAGTCTCTTCATGACCCAGAGGTCACGAAGACCTGTGGAGTAGTCTTACCTTTGAGACCAGGATGATACCAATTCATCACCATCTAAGAATAGGAAGAGTGGAAGATCTCTTCTTCTCATAAAATTTTGCAGATACATCCCTAGCCAGTGTGGCTTAGTTGTTTGGAGAGTTGTCCTGTAACCAAAGGGTTGCGGGTTCAATTCCTAGTCAGGGCACATATCTAGGTTATAGGACCAGTCCCGATCAGGGCAGGTATGGAGGTATGGGAGGCAACTGATCGATGCTTCTCTCTCATATTGACGTTTCTCTCTTTCCCTTCCTCTCTCTTTAAGAGAAATGAAGGATGTCCTCAGATGAGGATAAATAAAATTTTACAAATACAAAAATTTCTATAGGTTGTATGATATGGCTCCAGGAAAATTATATTGCATAGCCTTGGCCGGATAGTTGCTTAGAACGTCATCTCTGTATGTTTGATCCTGTCAGAGCACATAAAAAATCAACCAATGAATGTGTAAGTGGAACGGCAAATCGGTGTTTCTCTCTCTTTCTTTCTTCCTTCCTGTCCTTCTAAATAAGTAATTTAAAATTTTTTTTAAAAAAAGGAGAAATTACATTGCAGAGGTCCATTCCTTCCAACCTTTGTAGAACTGCTCTAGCAGACTTCACCCAGCTTACGTGATATTCCCCAAAACATTTCCTCCCACAGTAACTTATTGTTCTATCCAAGGAAGATATAAAAAAAGAAAAGAAAAACAAAAGATGATGACAAATCTTGGTTGTCTCACTCAGTTCATCAGCTAGAAGGTAAGAACGTGTATTTTACTACATATTCTCCAGGGTAGATAGAAGAATAACAGATGTAATATAGAGCATAAAAATATGGCATCCACATTTGTGACATGGGATCTCACACATGTGGCTGATGTAGGTAGCCCTGGGGATACTTTTGTACCCAAAACATCCTTAGGTCCTCCCCAGTGTCTTTGCATAGCCAATGTCCAGAATATCCATCTCTCCAATCCTTTCGTTGCTTTTTTTCTCGGTGGATTAAGATCTCAGTCTCTTTCTTAGAGATGTCTTCCCTGACTAGCCCATCTGAAGTATTCACTCAGTTACCTGCTATCATGCACTGTATTTCCATTCTCAGTGTAACACGTATTACTACAGTTGTTTACAGCTGTTGACGGTTGCTTATTTTACCAACATCACTCAACCTTACCTGACATAACCTTCACAGGAATAGAGACACGGTCTGTCTTGTTCGCAGCTAAATCCTAAGCACATGCAGTAGTAATTCCATAAATACTTGTTTTTAAAATACTATTTTTAAAGTAACTGGTGTTTACAGTAAGGGTATTTAAAAACATGTATTGGCTCTCTCATTTGTTCTGGGCCTTGTGTTGGGTGCTTTAACATACATGACCATATTTAATTCTTGTTTGATTCGCATGGGAACCCTTGCCACAGCATTATTACACACATTTTAATGTAAGGAAATAGAAAGAGTCATATACCCCCCCAAAGTCAGAGAGCTGTGTTTAGAGCCAGATCTCATGACTCTGTCTGCAGAATTGCACTGGAAAGTTAACACATTCAGGAGCTCTTACTATTATTGTTGTTGTTGTTATTAGAATTATTATTAAAATAATAATTATTATTAAAAATAAAAAGGTTTTTTGAATTTTGACACGAGACTGGGAATGTTACAAGTGCTTTGTGGCTGTTACCTCATTGATATTGTAACTACCATATACCATTAATATCTACATTTTAAGAATGAAAAAACTTAAGGTTCAAAGCGACCAAGCAGCCTAACTAACTAACCCAAAATCACAGAGTTGATCACTGACGCCACAGCACTTAAATTCAAAAAGCCTGTTCTTCCTAAGCACCAACTACCTACCACACACCCCAAGGTGTACTGCCATCTCATTTCCAGCACCTAAGCCAGAAGGTCTCTGATGGATTAAAAAAGACAAGCCACAAAAAATGTGTGTGTGTGTGTACAAGGTCTGTCCAGAAGGTATCCAGCCTTGTACTGTGAAAAAGAGAGACATTTATTGAAGAAGATAAAAGAAACATTGTACACAGGACAATGACACCTCAGTCCCCTTCAAAGTAGGCACCTTGGGACCTCACACAGTTCTCCCAGTTACCGTCAGCTGCTCCGTCGTATTTTCCAGAATCTCATCAATGGTCTGATGCCTCTTCCCTTTCAAAGTTGATTTTAGTTTTGGGGAAAAGCCAGAAGTCACAAGGCAGCAAATCTGGGCTGTAGGGCTGAGTCACCTGGGTGACACTCTGTAGGAGATGTGAGGTAGGAGTGGGCGCATTGTCATCTTGAAGCTGCCAATCACCAGTTGCCCGTAGCTGCAGCCTTCTGACTCATCCGAATAGTTTCCGAGGAGGAATGTTCAAGCATAACACGAAATCTGATATAGATTCATTATTGTACTTGCTCAGTCATTTTGAATGCAATAGCCACACAGTACACATGCTCACTCAGTGGCATCTACTGACCCTACTGACTAGTACAGTGAAGTCATCATTGTTCATGCATGTGCATTCCAGTCCACTCTCCTTGGCTGCCAGGTTACATTAATGTCTTGCAAACTGTTACCATTATATTCACAATGGCTGGACTTTTCCTGGACAGATGCATGTGTATGTATATGTGAATACACATATTATATATCATATATAAGATTTTGTTTATTTATTTTTAGAGAGGGGGGAGGGAGAAAGAGAAGGAGAGAAACATTGATGTGCAAGAGAAAAGTGATCAGTTGCCTCCTAGCCCACAACCCCAGCATGTGCTCTGACCAGGAATCGATCCAGCAACCTTTTGGTTTGTAGGACAACACGCAACCTTATGAGTCACACCAGTTAAGGACATATAAATTATTTTACATTCAAGTTAAAAACTCTTTTGTTCTAGCAAGTATTTATATTCTGTTTTAGTAAAATACATTATATAATTCAGGTTAGATTAATCATAATTCTGCCTTTTATAATAGTTTGCTATGTTTTATGCATAATATAGATATGATTATGTTAGAGTGGTAAAATTGCTTTTTCCTTATTTTTTACTTCTTTTGGTACATATAGGTATTTTTTAATTTAAAAATTAATTTACCAAAAATATAATGTCATTCCTTGAAACACTATCCTCTTCTGGTGGGGAAGGTATTCATTCTATACAAAGAAATAGTTCCCTTGTCCTAATCCATACTTTAATATGTTTCAAAAGTATCCCAAGTTTAACTATAGTGTATTACTATTGTATGCACATAAATTATACATTCAAGTACTTTTGCAAATATTAGTTTACTCATAGTTACTGTTTCTATATTATTTCTTACAGTTTAAAAATTTTTTTACATGTATTATCTTTAGAGCATTTTTTTGTGAGCTAATTAAGGTGTATACAACTTATGAGTCAACCAAACTCAATTTTTCAAATTTCTAATTTTGCTTCCTTTTTTTATGGTAACTAGTTCTAATGAAGATTTGATTCATTGTTATTAAAACCCCCATTTTCTGTTACAAAAGTTTTATTTATTGGAAGTTCTTCAAATATCATCTACAAGCAGTAAATCTTGCTTGCAAAATGCTGCTCTTTTTTATTCATATTACCCAAAAAGTTTCTTATAATTTAGTAATAAGAAGAAATTGTGTTTTTTGTTTTAAAAATATGAGACTAAATATAAACTATTAGTTTTTCAAAGGTAGGACTTGGGGATCACAATAAATAAGAAAAACGGGGTGTAAGGGAAATGCCTTTATCTACAAAACCAGTAAAGCAGTGCTCTTAGTTAAGCAGAAATTAAAGTTTTGTCAAAGCTGTTACTGTGCAAACCCCACGCCACGGCAGACGTTTCGTGGCGTGGCCAGGTGAGGCCCTGTGCACTGGCCCGGGGAAGCTCTCTGAGCTGTTTCATCAGGTGCTGTCTGTCAGCCCTCCACTGATGTAGAGAATCACACTAACCCCTTTCAGCCTGAGCCTCCCAGAAATAAGATACTCAGTAGGAATGGTTAATGAAATTGAATATTAGGTTTCAGGTTTTTGTAAGACTGTCCAAATATATTGCACTCATTCAGAAATTTCTCAGTTAATCACTTGAAATATCTACCCTATACTCTATTTAAAATCTTTTAAATATTACTTAATGTTAGTGACACTTGAAAGTATTCGGGTATGTTTTGTTAGGTGAATGATTCTTCACCAAAGATTTCCAAGTAAAGTTCTAATTAAATAGTTGTGTAGTAAAAAGAGAAAGGGGGTGTCTTTTACTAAAATTAAAATGTTCTGTTATAAGGAAACTTGTTTCAAACATGAAACAATACTTTTTGTTTCCAAAGGCTATCATTAAGAACAAAGTTGTATTTTATTAAAGAATTCAATGAAATTTTGATGCATGACATAAACATTTCTCGTATGATTAGGAAAACAGTTTATTTTTCTGATCAATATTTAAAAGGTATTCCGGTATTATAGTGTAAACTTAGTGAAAGGCCTCAAACTTTTTATTTACGCATTTTGATGGATGGGGGTGCTGTTGCTATTTCTGTTCAATAACCTAAGAAATGTTTTACCAACTTACACTGTAGCCATGGTATAGCATTGAAAAACCTTGTAACAAAAAGCCTCTTGGTGCAATTAAAGGTCACTTGTACATATTGTAATAGGCTACTCATTTACAAGATCATTTACAAGATCTTTGTTAAGGGTCAGTGCTATAGCATGAAATGGATTGCCCTTATGGAGCCTGTAAATAAATGGGTCAACTTATGTGATATTCAGTGGGCAAAGGAAAAAGCTAACATAATACTAGTTTATTAATATTTTTACAGACAACTTGCTGAAATGTTGAGCAAAACCAAATACACTGGCACTGTATTCTTGACATAAATAATTATAGAAAATTATTAGACTGTATAACTACAGTTTTTAAGAACTGCTTGCACACACATATTTTTGTTTTATTTAGATATATAACCTGCAGATAACAGAAAAACACAGCACAGTGATTGTATTCAAATGTCTTTTGCCATAATACTAGCATGCTTCAAAATGACTAAGACGTATATACTTCATTTTTCTTTACTGAAGTTCAAAACCCATAGGGATAGGGATGAAAATGGACTCGAACTAGGTAGTAATTTATTTTAATTATCTTACATAGCCTTTCCAATGCTCTTAGGGGAAAAATGGTCGTACCAATAATGTGTTAGTAATGAATTCAGCCACCTGATTTTTCAATAAAACAGACTTTAGGATAAATATAAAAATAATGAAAAAAACTTTATACCTTATAATAATTTTAATACACAGATTTTACATTACACATATTTATGAGGTATGTCATTTTTTTATTCTTAAACTAAAATAAAATTTGCAAACATATACTAGTGAAATAAATTTATGCAACCCTTTCTTGATTTTTTTCTCAGAGTTTCTCAGACACAACAACTACAGAACTCTAATCTTCTTTTTGGTTGCTGTGTACTATCAAAAATAAAAACACCTAAATTGTAGTCAATGCCAAACCAAATCTTCTGAGTCAAATGAAAATAATGTAACAATGGGTTTGAATTAAGAATCAAATGAATAATGAGATATCACCCTATAGCACTGATTGGTCTATAAAAACAATGCCAGTCATAAGAAAAGTAGCCAAAAAAAACCCCTGATCCCAGTAATCTCTACTTGTTATTTAGCTCTTGAATATCAACTCTGCACTGTTTTGTTTGCCTTTTTTTAAGAGACTCTGAATTTTGTTTATATTTGAGACTTTGTTTATTTTTACTTTTAGAGAGGGGAAGGGAGGGAGAAAGAAGGTGAGAAACATTGATGTGAATCAGTCGCCCCCCCTACATCGCCTCGGACACCCCCAGCCAGGGACCTGGCCTGCAGCCCAGGCGTGTTCCCTGACGGGGAGTGAAACCAGTGACCTTTCGGTTTGCAGGGTGGTGCCCAGCCCACTGAGCCACACCGACCTGTCTGTTTTGTTTGTGTTTGCTGCCATATTTGAGCACAGTGACAATATCATCCTTAAACCTTTTTTATGAAGTATTTTCCAAAGAATGGAACTTTGGAAAACTCTGGTTCATAAGCACTTTAAACTTATGTCAATTTTACTCATCATTGTATCCATCTCCTTTTCCTAGTCAGTGTCTGATCATGCAGGTGCTCAAAAAATAATGAATGAATGAGTGAATGAATCAATGTCCTCGTGACAGTGCTCAAAACATATTGGAGGGTGTGACCATGAAGATCTCGCTATTTCAGACTGCAGAACAGTCTGACAATGCTAATGTAATTGCCATAAGTGGTTAATGTACTTCTAAGGTTTTGAATAACTAAAATAACTTTTTTAAATATTGGCTAATAATGTAATGAATCATTTATTGCTTGAAATAAATCCAACTGTACTTTTCAAAAGTACCACATAAGAAATGAGATAGGATGTAATTTTTAGTTAACAAAAGTGATTGATATTTTGTTTGAAGCATAATTTCCTTTTTGTCATTTTGTTGACACTGGAAAATTATTTTGATTGCTTTATCTTCCAGGATTTTATAATAAGTTCTACAAATTTGTAAAATAACCCTCTCCCCAACACCAGAGATAATAAGAACCAATCTTGATTCCCAGGTTTGAAGTACCTACATTTTCTAATTCCCTTTAACCCAGTAATGGCTTGTCAATGTGTCTCATCTTCTCTGGCCAGTAGAGCTGATTTTATTGCCTGTACGTTTTTCTGGCTTTAAACAGGAAAAATATTGTAAAGGTTTGTGAGACTTATGAGTTAAGGATGAAATACTTATGTACAGTGGGATTTGAATACAACATTTTGGATATTTGACAGCTCAGCTTTTAATATACTTTAGCCGTAAAGCAACTAATCTCTACCAGTAACGGAATCCAGAAGTATCATTACTGAAGGGTCATCCCTTTCACCGGCCTCTGTGCAGAGGGAGCTGATAAATCCCAACCTAGTTCTTTCATTCGGCCTCTCAAGAATTTCCTCCTGGGTAACCATTCTAGTTCAAGTAGAAATTTGGGGCAGTTTTGTTCAGAAGGAAAGTTTTACAGTGCATAATTGACAACCGAATGCATTTCTTCACATGTCCTATTGGCTTAATGTGCAGTTCCATTGAGAAACAGAAAGAGTACACCTGAGACACTTTGGAAATGTGGTCTGCCCTTCATGGGGCCATATTGGCCATTTCTTTGCTTCAGCATTCACTTATGGTAACACCCCCATCACTTTATTGAAAAGGTTCTTATGCTTTGGTCGGTATAAAATTAAATAAGTTAGAAGGCATTAAATTAACTAGGCCCTTGAGGCTTTAAAAGATGAGGTTAGCAAATTATGGCCTGTGGGCCAGGTCTAGTTCCACTGGTTTTTTTTTAAATAAACTTTTATTGGAACACAGGCAGGTCTGTTTATTTTTTTCTTAATGTGTTATCTATGGCTGCTTTCACTCCATATCACTAAGTTGGGATCTTATGGCACAAGAGGCCAAAATATCTACTATCTGGCCGTTCACAGAGCAAGTTTGCTATGAAGAACTACTCTAGAAGGCTATATACTTTAAAGAAAATTTACTGAGACAACTTTCAGTTGGGGAAAAGGCTTCATATTAAGCTTTACTTAAGTAATAATAAATTCATATAACCATTTTATGTGTAATTTGCACTTTGAGAATTCATGCAGGTGTGACTCGATGAAATACCTAGGTTTCTTAAAAGATTAAGATCAGGAGGGAGTTTAAAGTGCTTCCAAACCAACTTATTACTGTGTGCACCAGCCTCTCTGTAATTATGGGGAACCCGCTTCCTTAGAGGTACCCCACTTCAGGCTCTAGTAACTCCAGTGCCAGAAAATTCTTTCAGGTGCAAAAGTGACGTCCCACCTCTTAGTACTAAGTTTACCTTCTGAAGCCACACAAAAATTGCTCTTTTCTACATAATATCACTGGTTCATAATAAATACCTAATAGATGAGAAATGGTTATAATTTATATGTATGTATACATATTCTTAGTTTTTGTTAGATTTATATTTCTTTTATAAAACACTGTAAATTAAATTGAATGTTTTATTATTGTACATTTATTTAAAATCTTAAGCATAAAGCTTATATAATTTTTACAACATCCTTTAAAGGGATCTTTATACTTTAAAAAATATATATCAATTAGAAATATTAAATTAATAGTCTTGATTTATGAAGTAAAAATGCTTTATGAATTATAGGTTCATAATTTTAAATATTAAGATGCAGTGTTTTTATTTGTAGCATGTTTGATTTCACAAATAAGCTTCAGATGATTAAAAGTGATAAAATTAACATTAAATGTGATTTTTCAAATTTATTATAATCTATTTAAGATTATTTTACTGTACAGTAGGTTAAAATGCCACATTAAACTTTTTATGACTGAATAATGAGAATCATAAAGATGTATTTTTGCAAGTATTGATTTTGTCAACAGAATTATACCACAAAAGATCAGCTATTTATTATCCATACTACCTGGCATATATTATTGGTAGTCAGATGAAAACAGTAAGTTTAACTGAGCACCATAGATCAAGAAGTCTTGTTATTTATCATTTTATTTTTAAATACTATAGAAATTTCTTAAGCAAGGAAATAAGATCATATTGAATCTTAAAATGTGAATGTGTTTTAAAAGTAATTTGGGGGCTGGGAAGATCATTTTTAAGCCATGAGATTCTTGAATTGGAATCTATTAGCATTTTAGTTAGGAAATTTAAACATGAGGACAGTTTTACTCAGAATTGCTCTTATTTAAATTAATACCTATTTTTTTAAATAATTATATAAATATTTGTGTTCGTGGCATTCGAAAACTGTTTTAAAATTAGATGAAACAAAACTTTTTTCCAAAGGTATTTATAATGTAAAATAGAAAAGATTGCATGAAACCTCACCAAAAGGACTCAACTTGGTGTTTTCAGCCTAATAAAAATGTTGTAAAAATACTTGTAAGCTTGAAAATCACACTAGCTATTCTTGTTTCAGATTCTGTTTAATATATTGTTCCGTATGATTTTATAATAAACAGATTACTCCTTGAACAGGAATTAAGAATAAAGCCGCCAGGAAGGGGTTTTGTTGTCAGAGTAGTTCCCGCCTCATGTTTTGTAAGAGATTTCATGGTCCCATTGTAAAGAGTAGATGATTTAAAACGTGTTCCCAAGATAAACTTTCCCATTGTCATTAATGAGGATGAATAATACTGAGTGACAAGTGCATTAGGAATGACACAGAAAGAGCTGTTAGATTTGTCAGAGTGTATCACTTCAGGCAGTGACACTTGAGGACATTCTTTATGTGGATATTTGGGGTGGGGGATCCGTCTGATTTAAAGATACCAGAGCTTGGGTTTGCTTATAGAATAATATATTTTACTACTTATAATTTTTTTTCAGTGTTTAGAAAATATTCGGGGGGTTATTTAGGTTTTCTTTCACATTTTAACTTTATTCTCTTATTATATTCTTATTTCTTCCTAAGAAAATTATCAAACTATAACATTGAAATGTTAAAATATTTATTTAAAAAACACTGATTTTTTAAGTCTTATTTTTTGTAATTGCCAACTAAAGCAAAGATATTTAAAATTACATGAATTTTTAAAAAATATTTTGCCATCTTATTCCTATGTATGAGGGAACTCATGCATTAACTTGAGCATAAATATTTTGAAATAAGATAATGCATGTAATGTATATTGTCTTTGTAAAAATATATTACTTTACAGAAACATGTTTTAAATATTAATCAAGGAACAATTAATAATGAATGACTTTGCTGGTATTTAAAGTATTTCCAAACTGTAGTATGCCTCTCAATTTCAGTTTCAAATATGCAATTGGTCACTTTTACGCCTTGATTCATCTTTCATGCTGCCAACCAAATTTGGTCTCCGTATCCCTGTTTGACACTAATAACGACTGAGTCTGTGTTCATTTGAGTTCAAGATTTCCCAAGCGGCAGTTTGGAGCTAAGATAAACTATCTATCATGATTGCATACCACTAATCTGTCTCACCCAAACTGCCCTATGACTGAAATTATATTTGACAGTTCACCTCTTCTTGATGAGCCTAAGGTGAACATAGCTACAGACCATCCCTGGGAGGACATGGTAACTACTCCATATGCTAGGGAGGCCCCTTTTATTCGTGACACAAGAGGAACTATGCCTGTGGTGGAAGGGAGATTCTTGCTAGCTCTCTGTCTCTCCCTCCCTTCGTCCCTCCCTCCGTTCTCCCCTCCTGTCCTCTCTTTCTGCCATTGCAAGTTCTGCCTAAGGTTTTACTATGTGGGTAAAAAACCATAAAGTCATTTAAAAAATATTTATGCTTTCTAAATTGGTCTCTTATTCATACCATAATTGTCAAATACCAAACCTTTCCTGTCAGTATTTTGACTTATCAGAACTCACCAGCTCTTTAAACATCTCAGTAAATTTTTATATTACAAAAGTGTTTCTAAGAGTTTAATTCTCTTTTTTTAACTTAAAAATATTTTCAAAAAAAGTTTCAAATTCTTTTTAAATTAATTTTTAAAATTAATTCTTTTAATTTTTTAAAAAGATTTGAAGAGAACAATAAACAGTGTAGCAGGAAACATTATAATTGTTTAACAAAAATTCCTAATGTAAACTTAATAGTCATTTTTGCTATTGCTATGCAGAATCTAGAGAAAACTGATTAAGAAAATAAAATTGTTAACTGCCTTATATCCTTTTTGTAAAAATATCCTTCCTTTGGGATCAGAAATTATCAAACGTTTTGAGGTCATGGATATAGAGATGTTAACAGATTTATTGTTAATTCCCTGGCAAAAAAATAAATCTAAAGTAATTTTCAAGAATGTATGTGGAGGGTTTAAGTAAGGCTACTTGTACCAACCTGGAGAACCAAATGAACAACAGATTTGATTTGGAAAAGGAAAGATTGAGGTTATTTAAATGAAGCACTTTCAATATTAAAATGGTTTTTCAAAGACCACATATAGAAATTTGTTATAAAATGTAACCTGTTGTAATCTGTCCTGGATCGCTGAGGTCTAAGTCCACCTAAAGCTGTGCAGATGAAAAATTGTGCTCCTGTTGTTCTGTTGGTTCACCAGAGAAGCACTTAGTGAGCGTTGCTCCTCGTTGTCCTCTACAGTTCATTATTCCCTGGAAACACTCCTTGTAGTAAGGGCAGTGTTTTTCTGTAAGCTTCTTAATCAGCAATGTAATTGCTAATGCATTCTGCACAAAGCTTCTCTAAAGCACCTCATGTCTTTTTTGTAAACTTATATAAATTAACTTCCTAGAATTACAGAGATAATTATGTAGTCAGTATAGCAAATGAAATGCTCATTTTTTTATGCAATGTAAATTATTTTTAAATGAAATTAATTTCTTTCAACTTGTATTATTTTCTACAGTGTTTTTATTTCAGCTAATGTAATGGTTACTCATGAACCATTTAAAATTTCAGTAACATCACCTAAAATAAATATTCTAAAAAAAAGTCAAAATAAACTATATGTTTCCACATTTTAATTTTAACTGTGTAATTTCTGCAGTGACCTGCACAACATACTTTGGTGATATGTATTTCTTTTTTTTTTTAATATTATTTTATTTAGTTACTTTTCAAGTACATTTTTTTTTTAATCTATTTCTCCCATCCCACCGTACCCCTCCGCCCGGTCTCCCCCCTCCCTCCCCTCCCCCCCCCCCCGAGTCCTCATCTCTGTGTCTTTCATACTTGTTCCTCAAAATCCCTCCCCCTTTTTCCCCTTAAGTTCCCTTCCCTCTCCCCTCTGGTCGCTGCCCACTTGTTCTCTATTTCAGTGATATGTATTTCTGAAGAAATGGGAATGCTATCAAAGTAAATTAATAAACTGCCTAAGTATATTCTTTGTTCTGAAAGCAGTTAAATGAAAAAAAATCTAATTTGTACATTGATGCCAGTGATACACAGCCTTAATTCTGTGCTTAAATTTTAACTCAGGCAGTAAAATCTGTGATCCATTAATCTTATCAGACCCAGTTAACTCCTCCCACCTAATTATATGATCATTGAATGTACTTTTTTTATTATATGATGTGTCTGCATATTTTTAAATGGAATTGCTTCCATTTTTACCACAAGCATCTATTTTCTAATCAGAAGAGTTGATATATTGTTTTACAGTAAATATTTAAAAATTTAAAAATGGTAATTATTGAATACTTATGTTCTAAAAAAGTAATTGCTTCATTTGGAAAGCAGATTTTGTTTATTGTAAATTTAGAAAACCACAGAATTAAAAGTTGCTTTGTGTAATACTTAAATAATTATGTTTTTTGTTTTGGTTGTTAATATAACCTTTTCAGTACTTTTTAAAATACACTTACATATCTAAGCATGGTACACAATGAATCTTATTATAAATGTGACAAGAAAACACAGTAAAATAGCAATGCCTTTTAGTAAATAGAGTATATAAACTGGAAAATGCCTCAATACTATCATAAAGGCAAGATTATCGTGCTCTTTAGACAATTTTAATAAAGTGATTGGCATGACTCATTACTTATTTGTATCAAGAAAAAATAATACTTTCCCACTAAAATAATTCCCTCATCTTTGCTTTGAAGTTGAGATGAAATTCCCTTGGTGCCGTGGGTGGGGGGTAGGCATTAAGAGTCTCACAGAGAAAAATACAAGAAATCCTGTCATTTTTAGTACCCTGACCTATGGTGAAACCATTTGTTATTTCAATATAATGTACATCCTTGGTCAATTAAAGTTTCAAAAACTAGTTACATGAGAGAAAGATTAACCATAGATTTTTATTATTTCATTCAATAACTACTTACGAAGGTACTTTCAGGTGAATTTTTAATGTAGTCTTTTTTCCAGAATACATATCCTTAAGATCTGGCCTCTGGCTGCATCTCCAGTCTCATCTCTTGCCTGAGCTCCAAGCTACAGCCTGACTCTTACGTGCAGAGTCATGTCCCACTCTGTCACTCTTCCAGGTCTTCTATAAATGCCAAACATACCCTCCTCTTTCCTGGAAGAAGTATTCTTGCCAGATCAGTCTTACTTTTTCTTTAGTTCCCAATGTGGATGTCACTTCCTCTAAAAGTTCTTTCCTCACTTTTCAAGACCAGGTTAGGCAGCCTCCCTCTGTACTCCCAGCGGACCTTGTAAGTTGTCTCTGTTACAGCACTTACAGCACTGTTTTAATTTCGTGGTTCCTTGCTGTCTCTCTCTTTATCCTACTGTAAGCTGGTGGCAGAAACTCTCATGTTCTCATTCACTGATGCCTCCACAGAATTTAGCACCGGGTGCAGTTCACAGTTGTGACTGTGTGAAAGTTTACTTATATTTTTATTAATTATTATATTATTTATTTGTGTTATAGCTGTAAACCTACTTTTCCCCACTCCTGTACAGTAGGTATTCAGTAAATATCTGTTGAATGAAAACTGATAATATGTGGAACTTGGTTAAATATCTAGCACCTCTCTTTTTTTGTCATAAGAACACTACACAGGAGATCTACCCCCTTAACAGAATTTCAGGTGGGTCGTACATTATTGTTGACCACAGGTCCACGGTGGCAACCTGTCTGCATCTTTAATTAGCTCCCCACGTGGGCCTTGGTTTTCTGCTTGTACGGGACGAGCACTATTAGTTAATTCTCAAAGCCCAGTCAGGGTACCCCTTTCCCTGCTGCAGTAGCCACACCAAACTGTTTAAATTTTCCCTAATTACCAAACTGTTTATTGTCTTTAAGGCTGAAATACTTTCTCATGTCAACTTCGAAATTAAAAAAAAAAAACTTTAACACCTAACTCAGTTTTTTTTCTTAGCGAAATTTTGCTAGCGCCTTCTCCACTCCATTCACTCTTTCCTGCTAGTATATTGACGTCTGTCTAAATCCTCAGCATCCATAAACTTAACTTTTACATCAGAAAGCCTATTACTTAAGATATTAAAACTTTACTAAGTAACTTAAATTTAAGTGCATTTTTTTGTTCAGTCTACATTATCTTTTACCTCTAGACATGTGGTAGAGATTCAGCATGGACAGCTATCAAGATCATTCATTAAAGGCAAACCAACTGAGTATTTCAAAATGTACCCTTGAAATAGAGGGGAGGTGCCAAGTTGATAACATTGATAACATTGGATAGCAATATCCCAGGGGCTTCCAGATTCATTGTTCCTAGTCAGTTGACATTTATATCTATTATCACTTCAGTGAAACATGATTAATTGTCTTATGATAATTTGAATCGTTGTTTAAAATTCAGTGGAGAAGTGTGGTGTCCTGGCCGTCTTCTGCTACCACTGCTTTAGAGGGTTTGGATCCACTCTGCCGTTCAGGGCAGATGATGTCTTCTTCCGGTTCTTACGTGATCGGCCTCACTGTTTTCTGATAGGAGACCCCTTCTCACTCTTTCTAGGTAATAATGTTGTACTGCAGACATCAAAGACAAGGACAAAAATGTCGCATTGTCAGTCTGTCTCCATGACACTCCACAATAATGCAAAGTAAAAAATTAAAGCCAAGAGAGCCTTTTGCTTTTTTCATGGTGTGAAAAATCATGTTTCTCAGGGTTTTTTCTCTAAATTAGGCATTAAAATAATCACTTTTATGTAATTTTGAAAGTTGTAATTATGTCTTGAAATTTTTATTCATAAAATATTTCCCCAAGTCACTCTTTTTCATAAGGTTGTTTTTTTCCTAAGAAATAGGAATTATAGTTCCCACTTTTAAAATTAACTTCTAGTTTAGCTGGAGATTTATTGCCTTAATCCATATGTAATATGTTTGTCACTTAGGAAAATTTTTAAAAAGCTTGAGTTAGTAATTTTGTGTAATGCTATAATTATATCTTTCATCGGGGTAAAAGTAAATAAAGGTAAAGCTAAGATAATTCCTAATTTAAGATGCTTTTTCAAAGTATAAGGCTTATAATAAAAATTTCAAATAAAAAGTAAAAGGCCTGGTACCCTTACATATCAATCTAACTTTCAAAATAAAACCTAGCTGAATAGTTTCTTCCCTTACACATTTACACATTGGATCACAACTGTCCACTTAAAAGCTTTTTGTTAAAAATAATTAAATAAAGTTAGTATCTTTACACTGGAGAACAGAACTTAAAGATGGATTTTTTAGGTCAACTAACATGCAAGGTTGGGAGCAGAAATAATTTCACTAGCCTAGTGCCATCGGAAAGTATTTAAGATTTGCAGTAGGAAGTATGTAAATTACTCATTTTGCATTAGTTAAACCATTGGGGGAAATCACATTATGAGTCATGAAAAGTAAACATCATGCCATGTACATGATTTCATAGATTTAATACATGTCGATAATATCTCACTAAATTGAGATACAAGTAAGATGGCATGTCTTTTAATAAGCAAGATGTATTCCCATTCTCCTTTCTTCCAGTTGGACTAAAAGGCATGTAAAAATCTAGCCTCGCGTAGACTAGCCTACCACCTAATAACCCTGACACACACATATTCATATCTAGATGCAGTCAAAGACACCCCAAAACACAACGGCCTTCCTCACGGCACATTGAGCTCCCCACTGGATAATGGCTACAGCATCTCAAAATAGTAAGCAACAGTCAAGACTTCCATGTGACACGACTGTGAAAAGCACTTGTCTCCCCTGACTGTGCTAAACACAGATTTCTGTGACCCTCGGAAGTAGCCATGTGACTTAAGGTTTAGCTGCTGGCAACACAGGTGGATCATCAAGCACTGAGTCTTCTGCAGCATTACCGTTCTCTTACTCCAGCCAAGAACTTTGTTTTAAGCAGGGACCGGCTGGTGGACTGTGTAGTACTCGCTTTGTTTTTCTGGGAGGACGGTGTGGGCAGCAGAGATGAGGCTGATGACTGTAAGTAGTGCACTCTTCGGCTCTAATTTTGCGTACGGACAGGAAAACTTCTCAATACCTCTGTTGTCACTCCATGGCCTTTCACCAGGCTGTCCAGCTTTACCTCGTCTTACATAACGGCAGTGGAGCCAGCGTGCGTGTACTTCTTGTTCACTGTTATTGCACGTTTCAGTAAAGGGCTTCTCTGTTGCAGAAGTTTCCAGTGAGCTCTACAAGTTGTTTAGTTGTGTTGAAGTTGTATTAGTTATTACTTTTTTTGAAAGATAAGCCATCACTGGGGGCCCTGGCTAGTATAGCTCAGTGAATTGAGCACCAGCCTGCAAACCAGACGATCACGGTTCGATTCCCAGTCAGGGCACATGCCTGGGTTGCAGGCCAGTTCCCAGTGGAGAGGCAACCATACATTGATATTTCTCTCCCTCTTTCCTTCCCTTCCCCTCTAAAGATAACTGAATAAAATCTTTTTAGAAAAAAGATAAGCCGTCATTGGGATTTTGGGCATTTTGGTATAATGGCATTTGTTATAAATGGTATTTATTCTGTCTCTGTGGAAGTTTACATATAACTGTTCAGATATGATTTTTATTGAGCATATGTGAATTGGAAGTAATACTCCAAACAGCTGCACATGCACAGGCTGTTTACTGAACAATTCTAAAAACATGCTTCCAAATGGCTTCCATGTGAACCAATGAGGTTCTGTTAAGTATGGAAGAGTAAAACCCAGAAATTGCTAAAACTATCATGATATGACAATAGTCTCTGATAAAATCACAGGTGCCATGTTTTTAATGCATAGCTTTTAATCCCACTATCAGTCATCCTAACAAACTCTACTCTTTAATTATCAAAACTTGGTAAGTGTAGGTGTGAAGTATTTAAAAGAAAATACCTGGAAATAAACATTTAAACATGCCAAATATGCTTGGAATTTCCATTACAGAAAGTAATTGGCTGGTATTTACTTCTTGATTATGCATCTAATGAAATGATAATTAGCTCATCATTACTGTATTTAACAGAACCCGAGAAGGATTCCTTAGAGAGACTATTAGATTTCAATTTATTATATAAGATTGCCCTTGACTTAGACATGTAGTATATGGCCACAAAAAACAAACCTAAGTGAGACCTTTCTAGGTGTCCAGCAGGGATAATACTGTTAGCAATTCATTCGTCTGGTTACCACATTGGAAAAAAGAAAGTCACTGGTATTGTTTCTTATTATAAGTAAATAATATGACAGGATCTCTGTAGAACCTCTTGAAAATTTTGTTTAGTGGAGCATTTAATAGAATATTATTTAATAAACCTTTTAGACCCTTTAACACTGTAAATTATTTTATTTAATAAAGGATTCATACCAGAGTTTTCACTTACTAAATATAGAAAAACTTGCCTCTGAGTTGGTGTGTTAAATTGCTTGCTTGCCCTTGGCATTTTAATAGGAAAACCTTAATGTGATACCACCAGTCATCACCATGTCTTCTGTTGGCACATTTTCTTTAATAAAAGACAGAAAATGGGGAAACATGTATTTTTATTTAATCTGAATAGAAGTCTGTATTATGAGCGTATTTGGAAAACTATGCCAAAACACTTGATGTGCAAATTTTCATTTAGTGGACGGTTAATATGACTTACCTTTTTTGCTTGACCTACCAACAACTTTCTCTTTTCATTTTGCCAGTTATGCATTTTATTATTAGAGGTAAATGGAGCCCAGTCTTCCCTGTAGCTTTGGGGTTCTTCATAGAGCACTTGTTTGAAAAATGCCAGGGCATGGTTTTTCTCTGAAACTCAGAGACACTCATAAAATTAAACATGATTTATTCAGGGTTTATTCTGAAGCAGTTTAATTTTGCATTTATGAACCGAACCAACATTCTGTTCATATTACTAGAACAGAACTGAGTGTACTTTTTAAATACTATCAGTGACAATGTCATTACTTCGGGTTTCTAGTCCCTAGGTGTGTGTTGTCTATTTATTTAAGAATCTGGTATTGTAGTGTATGCCAGGTGTATTTGCACATGATAGAGTAGAAATGAAGCTTTGGAAATTACTGAAGGTAAACACTTGGTAATTGCTGTAACCCTCTTTTTCCTATTATATTGCTAATCTTACAGAAGGTGGTTGTCTCTTCACCTGATTTTCTTAGCATATAATGTCTTTGCAAGCAGGAAAAGGTGGCGCTGCCTGGATCACTGTAGCTTTAAATGTTGAAGTCAGGTAATTTGCTAGGGCACTCGTAACGAATGCCACAGATTAGGTGGCTTAAACAACAGAAATTTTATTTTCTCAGTTCTGGAGGCTAGAAATCTAAGATCGACGTGTAGCAGGATTAGTTTCTTCTGAGTCCTTTTTTTTTTTTTGGCTTGTAGCTGGCCATCCTCTCCCTGTCTTCACATGGTCTTCCTTCCGTACATGTACCTATTGGATTAGGGCCCACCCTTAAGAATCATAAGTGCCTCTTTAGAGACTTTATCTGCAAATACAGTTACATTCTGAGGTACTTAGGGTTAGGGCTTCAACATAGAAAATTGGGGAAGAGGGTGTGCACAATTCAGCCCATAACAGATAAGGTCAGTCCTCTGAATGTGTTCTTTCCCTTCAGTACTCTGTGAGCTATTCTAAGTTTTTTGCCTTTCCATATAAATTTGGAATTATTTTGTCAATATCCACAGAATAACTTTCTGGGATTTTTATTGGGATTGCATTGAATCTGTAGATCAGGTTGGAAAGAAGTGAAATCTTGACAATATTGAGTCTTCCTGTCCCTGAGACTGGCTCCCCCCGCGGTTTTGTGATCTTCAAACTCCATTTTCACTGAGATTCCAGCAATTCATCACTTACAGCTTAGGGTTTTCCTTCTCTAGTACCGGTTCCTGTGGAGATTTTTATTCCCAGGCTTCTGCTCTGGTAAATTGTGATTCTCTGTATCTGCCTGTCATTTCTACAGTTGCCCTGGGAGCCCACTGCTCTGATGAATCTAAGAATAGTTGTTGATTTTCAATTTGTTCAGTTTTTTCATGTAGCAGGGTCGGGAGTGATAACTTCCAAGCTTTTTATGTTCAAATAGGAAGTGAGAACTCTCCAAGGTACTTTCTATTATTGCAACATAATCATGAACAAAATTAAGCATTTATTGGTTCATTATTCTTTTTTTAAAGATTTTATTTATTTATCTTTAGAGGGGAAAGGAAGTAGAGAGGGAGAGAAATATCAATGTATGGTTGTCTCATGCATCCCCTGCTGGGAACTGGCCTGCAACCCAAGCATGTGCCCTGACTGGGAATCGAACTGCGGTTGTTTGGTTTGCAGGCCTGAGCTCAATCCACTGAGCTACACCAGCCAGGGCGTGGTTCATTATTCTATAAAAGGAACTGAGGTATAATACATTATGTCTTAAAACTGGCAACAATCCTATTTTCCCAAAATGATATTTATGAAAATATTTCCATGTTTGCATCATAAGTTTTTAAAACATATATACCCTATAGTTCTGACTACCAGTCTGCAGTCCAGCAAAAAGATAAGAGATTGATGGAAGGAGAAAAGGAAAACTTTCCATATATTCTTCTGCAGACTTCTGTCTTATAACACACTCTCCAGAACTTTGCATATTACCACCCTGGCTGTAGAGAGACTGGAAAAGTGAGAGTTTTTTAGCTTTTCACAGTACCCCTCTCAAGTAAAAAGTAGCAGGAACAAATCTTGTGTTACTTTGAGTTTTTTTATTGAGTTTATTGGGATGACACAGGTTTCAGTTGTACAATTCAGTAGTATATCCATCTGTATATTGTATTGTGTATTTACCACCCCAAGTCAAGTCTTTTTTTTAAAACATTTTATTTATCTATTTTTAAAGAAGGGACAGAGAAAGGGAGAGAAACATCAATCAGTGTGTGGTTGCCTCTTGCACAACCCCTACCAAGGACTTGGCCTGCAACCCAGGCATGCGCCCTGACTGGGAATCAAACCGGTGACCATTTGGTTCACAGGATGGCTGGTGCTCAACCCACTGAGCCAGCCAGGGCTAATTTCTTTTTCTAATCCTTTCTAGGCTGTATCACTTATCAAAGATGAAAGCAATCTCACTTGTAAAAATTTTTTTTCATAGTCTATAATTTATCTCATCATGTTAGCCTTAATTCGATTAAGATTACCACCCTCTTTCTCTTTGTTAATACCGGTAATTCTGGTGTCTTATTATTTATCTTAGCACTAATTTTTATTCTAGATTCTACCTGTACCATATTTCTGATCTTTTGTTTTTCTGTTGTATGTGTAGAGGGTTTTGGGGGGAGGAAGGTGGTTGTTAAATGGTTTCTTATCTTAATTTTCCTAAATGCAAACATTCACTATAACCAGATGCAAACATTTGAATTTTACATTTGAACCTTAATGCAAGCATTAAGACTTCAGTTTACCTGGATAAAGGAAGGAAGCCCTTATTCATGTTATTCCAGAGAGAATGATTATGGGTTTTCACTCATGGGTGACGAATTTTACACAAGGTTTGCTGATCAGATTTCTGCTTTAGAAATATCACTTGCACAGCAATATGAAAAGATAAATGGGAGGGAATGACAAGACTGGAGGCGGGGTCAAGTTAGGAAAATGTTGTCAAGGCCAAGTCATGGTCATCATCATCATGGCCTGGACTGAGGAATGAACTTGGAAGAAATGAAATAAAGTCCACTAACTTTGGTCACTTGGTGAGGTAGAAGGAGCCTAAGGCCGCCTTGAATGACGTGATGGGATGGGTGTCTTTCACTGAAGAAAGGACCATAGGTAAAGGTGCAGTTTGGGGCGCGTAGAATGGACCCTCAGGTGGAAGTAGCCTATGAACATTTGGATATGTGAATTGGTTAGGGAAGGTAGATGGGTCAGAGATACCAATTTAGGAATCACTCTTACGTAGCTGGTAGTCGGAGTGTTTAGAGTAAGAAAGGTAAGAAAATATGTTTCGATTCAGAAAAGGAAAAGACAAAAGAATCCTATGGAGTGGTCTCATGGAAATTGAGTGAGGAGAGAATTTTGAAGAGAGAATAAAGAACAATGCTATATGTATTGGACAATGAATAAAAAGTCAACAATTGAGTCATGGAAAGAAGTCCATCACATTTAGTCATGTGGAGGTCATGGGCGACTGACCATTGACCAAGATGTTTCAGGGATATGAATACAGACCCTTGATTACATACAATTGGTTAAAGACTGAATGGATTTTACAATTTTAAAAAATATATTTAAAAAGTGAATGGGAGGTAAAGAAAGAAAAATAGCAACTGTCCACTCTGATTCTTCAGTGCAAAAGAAAGGAGGAAGAATAACAGCCAGAAGGTTAGAGAGTTTTTCAGTTCTTTTGTTTTCCCACTTGTTCTTTGATTAAAATGGTGCTTTTAGTTGCATTTTCATAAGTTAATGTTAAATTTTATATTTTTAATAGTTAATTATTCTATAATTTTTTGGCTAGTGGCATAAGTTTGAAAGAATCAGGGATGCCCCCAAATCAAATCAGGTATAAATACTAAATTGTGTGATTCCCATGAATACACAGGATTTTAAAATATTTATGACAGAAATATGTAAAATCATGATTGAATAAAAGGAAGAAGTTGACAGCGTGTTGGATAAATGTGAGATATCTTACAAATGATTTTTAAATGAGGCCATCTGTTAAAGCTTGCTGATGCTCTCAGTCTGGAGCAAGAGGTTATTTATGTTTTCACGCAAATCAGGCTTTAACCAAAATACTTTGGAAAAAACAGATGTCTTATAGAAATTCATTATTCCTAAAATAATTACAGCCCTCTAAATGTTAACATCCCTTCCTACAAAGAATGGTATTATGCTAATACTGTTTATATATGTGAATGTGGAATTATTGTAAATTATTGTATCATTGCTGTAATATAATGCAATGGTTTCTCCCTACCCCACCTCCAACCTCACCCCCAGGAGATACATGCCTGCTTACCAGGACCAATTTTCTACTTATTTAGCCAAAAATAATTGACCTTTGAAAGTCATAACTCAAGAAGTTGCATTTGAACTAAAATCTTAAGATAAACCTAATCTTTTCAAGCGTTCTCTCCTTCCACTCTTAGGCTCTCTTTTAGACCCCCAGTAAGTCTTACTGATACATTGAAGTAAAGGAAATTTCATAATAGATTATAGTCATTCTGTCATGTTTCATAAGTGAAGTTGAAGAATTACTAACATTTTGCTGGGAAATGAACTGCCAGTGTTACTACTATTTTGCTAATATGCACAGTCACTCACTTATAATGAGTGAACCATATGCAGCAGTGCCTAGAGACAGAGAAATCACGAGAGTCTAAATTCTACAGTGCATCAGTGTAACACTAATTCATGTCTGCACTAAAAGAGGTCAGTCTTGGGAGGCTCAGAGACAAAAATTGAAGCAACCTCTCACTTGCAGCTTTTATCATAACTGAGAGAGCAGTAAATCAGATACAGATGAAGATTTTGGGTTTCTCCACGTTATGGCATTTTGTTAACTAGGTCACTGAGTGGAATGCTGAACCAAGTTCGCATTAAGCACCTTGCTCAAGGTTTGCTTTAGTACTTGGAGAAGCTTTTAGGCATAGACTCTTTATTTAGTAAACCAATGAAAGTATTGTCAGCTGATGTCTTCTTGTTCTTTGAGAATGCTTTTTAGCCTTGGTAGGCTTTTACAGGAGGATAGTGGTGTACCCCCCCAGATGATCCATCTCTTTTCTCCTTCCTAAGTGCTCTGAGGATTGGAGCACTTGTCAGAATGGAAGACAGAGGACTGGAAAGTTACATATGTCAAAGTCCCTGCCTAGCTCTCTGCTCACAGTAGGAAGTCTGTGCCCACTGATTTCCTGTCTTATGTTTTATGTGCTCTCTAAGTAGTATGGCGTGGTGCCTGAGTGAGACTCTGCAACCTGATGGCCTGAGTTTGAGAATCGGCTCCACCACTTATTGGTTGTGCGAGCTCAGCAAATAACTCATCTGATCCTCAGTTTCCTCATCTGTAAAATAGAGGTGATAACAGCACCTTGCACATAGCATGCTTGTCAGGATTAAATAAGTTAATGCATTTAAAAGGCTCGGCAGAAGGCCTAACGGGTGGTGGTGGTGACGGTTTCTCACATGGGCAACAAAGCAATACTCTGCTCGTGGAAATCTGGAGAAGTGCTTGCTGGCTGGCAGCACCTCTACCCTCAACTGCCCTCTCTGTACCAAGGGGATGTAGGTAGTCCCTATGAAGGAGGGACACCAAAATACTGCTCCTCTCGTAACGGAAGGAAGAGAAAACAGTGTGTTTTCACCAGCATTATCTCATTTAGTCTTCAGGACAAGTCTTGCAAAATAGATTATTAGTCCGTTTTTACACACAAGGGACCAGAAGCCTTATTTAAGATCAGTTGGTCACTCGATAGCAAAGTCAAGATCTAGTCAGAGCAATACCTGACTCAAAAAGCCCAGCGAGGGGGGAAAATTGGGACAACCGTAATAGTATAATCAATAAAAGATATATTTTTGAAAAGCCCAGCTGTTTCTTTCTCATCTGCGTTTGGGGCGTAGCTGTTTCCTTCCCTTGTAGATGTGGCAGGTTGAAGGGGCCACGCACCAGTGCAGCCCACCCTTCCGCCTCTTCTCCCTTCAGGTGGGAGGCAGCGCACATGGCAGACACTCAAATGATGATTGGTCCTTGACCAGGCAGACACTGCTTCTTCTCCCCACACACTTTGCATCTTTAATATTGCAGCGTTTTATCTGTACTGAAATGTGAATATCTGTGACACTGCGGAAAGTAAAAATAGAACTTACATGAGACAAAGTTACCGTTGCAACGATACCCTCTTCTGCTGAGTAGATTACAAAGGCTGAGTTAGTGAGAAAGTGTGTCTCTAGTTAACTTCCTATCCTCATTCTATTTTGATTTTTTTTTTATTTCTTTAAAGAAAATGCTGGCCCCAGAATTCTTGCCTTTGGCCAAAAACAATACCATTTGTATTTGTTAATAACTTTGTTTAAAAATATGGAAGTCAGCTGTGGCTGGTGTAGCTCAGTGGACTGAGTGCCAGCCTGCGAACCAAAAAATCCCAGATTTGATTCCCAGTCCAGGTTGTGGGCCAGGCAAGAAGCCACCCAATATCTCTTGCACAGTGATATTTCTCTCCCTCTTTTTTCTCCTTCCCTTCCCCTCTCTCTAAAAGTAAATAAAAATTCCTATTTTTAAAAAATATGGGAGTTATATGAATGGTAATTATTTTCCACCTAAGGTAATATGTTTATATGTGTAAGGCACTTGTATAATAGGGAACTTTACAGAAAGAATCAAGTTCAAAGTA
Organism: Artibeus jamaicensis; assembly: GCF_021234435.1. Classification (NCBI taxonomy): domain Eukaryota; kingdom Metazoa; phylum Chordata; class Mammalia; order Chiroptera; family Phyllostomidae; genus Artibeus; species Artibeus jamaicensis. The sequence goes on from NW_026521977.1 coordinate 17,673,816, forward strand.
AAGGTATCGTTAGTGCATCTGTTTCAAACTGATACACAGCTACATGAGAATGCTATTGTTATTTTGCTTAGCTAAGTCATGCTCTTGCAATGAAACCTTCTGTGCTTATCCTGCTAATGCCAGTCATTCTAGAAACTATCCACCAGTCTATCACTCCTTGTAGCCATATTTATGCCTCTCTACAGCTGTATGTTTAGTAGGCAGGTAGTCATCACCAGCATGTATGTATTTCCTCACAGCACACAGCTGAACACTCTTCCACTGACTAGTTGCATAACATGGTTATGTAGCCTTGAGAATGTTACCTGACTTCATTGTCCCTCACCTTTTAATCTTTATGATGTGTCTGCTACTGTACCAGTTGCTTTATATGTCCACTTTCATTTATCTTCTTGTAAATGTAAAGGAGAGGCTGAAGAAGCAATGTGTTTATTCATTTCACTCTCACAACTTCGAAGTTGGGTGTTATTATCATTTTACTGATTGGGGTACTGACATACAGGTACCCAGCTCATTGCTCCACTTCGCTGCAAAGATGAACCGTGTACTCAGAGCTGGCCTGCTAAACTCCAATTCAGAAGGATGCCAGTGAAAAATTTCCAACCCTAAACTACTACTCCTGCCCCCATTCTTACTTCTCTTAAAGTGGCAGTTTTCTTACAAGCTACTGAACAGATGCCCTGTTGACTTCCAGTTGTCTGCCCAAGTAGATGGTTAAGAAATGTTATCTGGTTGACTGTCCTGAAAAGCGAACACTTCAAACAACTCCATCTGTTGACGAGTGTGGACTCTGGGGTCCTCCAGACCTGGCTCAGCACTTACTGGTTATGTTACCATAGGCAGGTTATTTCGCCTTTTTCTTCGTCCATGAAATTGGGACAAGAATGTTAGCAGCACACAATGGTGGTGAGGGTAAACTGAAGAAATTCTGTAAGTACTTGGTAAGCATGGTGCACATTAGTTGCATAGTAAATAGTCATCCTTACTGGTGGTTCTTTTTGTTTTATATAGTTCATTTGTTTGTCTGTTTGTGAGAGGGTAAGGGAGAGAGAAGGAGAAGAAGAAGAACATCGATCCGTTGCCCCTTACACACCCCTTAGGAATTGAACAGCAACCTTCATTGGTTCATAGGCCAGTGTTCGAACCACACGAGCCAGGACCTGGTAGTTTTTAAGGTGTTCTTTCCTGAACAAGTAGATCTGTGCTTTCTTATTCAAGACCTTTCTTTAGAGTACTTCAGTGGCTCTTTTCTCTAATTCTTGGTTTTCAGTCAGATACTTCGGAAATGACTTTAATTCTTTCAAACACCAGAATACCATTTAGTACCTCCCAAATTTTCTAAGTCTTAAAGTGTCTACCCAGTAAAAAGCTGCTGCATCTTAAGTTACATTTCAGGTACCTCAACAAAGAAAGTTAGTGCCTTCATTTCCATTCCTCTCTTTTAGAATACCTGTTTGGTTACATACCTTTATGAATTTAAAACATTACCAGAGATGAATTCCTTAATATGTATATTATGTTTTCAGAGCCTGGTAATTCTTTGAGGAAATTAAGGGAAAAAATAATGAAGCCATGTTATACAGGTACTTAATTTTTTTTTAAATCTGTGGTAGTACTATGGTAATTAATGCTTATTTTATGCAAACTAGACTGTATCTGTTAACGGACACATTACTGTCAAGAAAATATTACTTGTCTTAATTATCAGTAATGAAGCAGGGATAAGCTGCTCACTTAGATATAATATATCTAATGACCTTTTCAGTTAGAGGTTGTGATGAAAGGTATCAGTTTCACAAATTATGCTTCATTCAGCTTCTGGCCTTTGTGTAGATTAATGTTTTGTGGATGAGTTTTAAAGTCAGGCATAAATTGTGTTTTGTGTTTAAAATTGATTTAGTGTCTTGCTTTTAGTACATCATTTTCTCATTTATAAAGCCTCAATTTTATCTTCAAGCTTAAAAAAAAAGCTTGTAGTAAATTTAGGACTGCTTTACTAACTGCCAGTGTTTTCTTAACCTTAACAAATAAAACAGTACATATATTTCCACATTTTTAACCAAAGGGCAAATTTCTTTGTTATTTCTGAATTTAGAACAATAAGCACAATTTTGAACTAGGAATATAAGACTATAAATAATTCTAACTCTATTTTTCCTAATGAGATTTTCTGCAGTGACCCAGTGCTAGTTGTTTTGATAGAATTTATGATTTCCCTTAATCAGCCTCTTACTGAATAATAAATCAGTATTATCAGGATATTAAAACATCATTCAAGAACTCAGAGATTTACCCCTGTTATTTTTTTAAAGATTTTATTTATTTATCTTAGACAGATGGGGAAGGGAGGGAGAAAGAGAGGGAGAGAAATATCAATGTGTGGTTGCCTCTAGGACACCCCCTGCTGGGGACCTGGCCTGCAACCCAGGCATGTGCCCTGACTGGGAATCATACCAGCGATGCTTTGGTTCGCAGACCTATGTTCAATCCACTGAACTATACCAGCCACGGCCTTACCCCTGTATTTTATACTAATAAGAAAATTGCCCCCTGTGTTAAGTTACTAAGCAAGGATTTAAGCATTGGGGGTTGATGCAGAAAAGCAATGAAGTGATTTTTAAATTGTTTAAGCCTTCAAACCCTTTCTCTATCTAAAACTTATTCAGAAGCCCAACTTTAAAATCTAGGGAAATTGGAGCTACTCTGCTTGAATGGAAAGATTCCTACAGTACCTTGAATGCATCCAGAACTCCCAAGGAGCAGGGTCTTGATACTGTGCTGCTGTATTTGAATAGTTCACAGAGCCCAAGTACTAGAGCAGAAGAGAAGAGTACGGACATCGTTTTCAGCCCCTTCATTTTAATGGTGAGGCACCTAAAGTTTAATACACAGTAACCAAGCTAAGTTCATGCAGTCAGTAAGTGCTCTGATCTGAAGTCTAATATATAGAGAGATATAGATATAGATAGATATAGATATAGTATTTGTGGTGTTGGAATCTTTCCCTTACTCTTTGTTGCCCTACTACTATAACAATGAATTTTGAAAACTCTTTAAAGAACAGTTTCTAAATTGACCTAATCTTTGCATTTAAAAAAAAAAAAAAACAGTAAGCCATAGATTTCCATTTTCAGGGAAAGTCCTACCTGTCCCCAGATGTCTACTCCTTCTTGCCCCATTGCTCCTTTCAGACCAGTGTGGAATGTTGGGTGCTGGTTGTCCACTCTGGCTTTGCTGAAGAGCAGGAGCAAAGGTGAATAAGAGAGATTTCCCTGTGCTATACTTAAATTCTTTCAGTTCCTCAAAAGTGTTTGCATGCACGGAGCTGCCTGTGATTAGAACCTTCCATCTAACAGCTCCTCCACCACCTACCACCGTCACCTCAGCCTAGCTGACTTTATTTATTCCTCAGGCTACATTAACTGTCACTGCATCCTTTAGGGCTTCTCTGAGCCATCCACACCGAGTCTGGATTAGATAGCGCTCATTTGTTCTCCCAGAGCATCCGGTGCTTCATCACAGCAGTAACCATACTGCATTGCAATTACTTTCATCATCCCCTTCTACATGTTCAGTTCCCTAAATACAGAGACCACAGATGTCTTGTTCACTATTGAATTGCATAGGCTAGCAGAGTTCCTGACATGTGGTGAGTGCCCTGTATTTATTAGGGAAGGAGGGGAGGGACATCGACTCTACTCCCCACTCAAAGGATGTAATACATTGATATAAACTGTTTTCTTGTTGAGAAGCAGCCTTGGACTTCTAAATGACTTTGAAAGACTGTCTGTCTGTCTGTCTGACTGTCTATCTCAACGTCTTTGTTTTCCTTTCCAATAGGATAATAATACCTCTGATGCATAACTTGCATCTTACTCTTGTGTCAGAGCTTTCTTCTCAGTTTTGGAGGTATAATGGAGGGGGAAGTTAGGTTCTCCTTCAGATTCCCAATTGAGGAGGCCTCTCTTCATTTCCAAATAAGCCTATGTACTTTTAATGGTGATGACATTCTTTAAATGAAATGTATTTATAGGTACGCTTGTAAACTTTAGAATTTTATTTCTTTGTTTTAGCCTTAAGAATGGTACTTACACAACTCATAACTAACACGTATACTGGGTAGCCATGATGGAATTATTGTCTACAATTTAAAATATCTAAACTTGACCCTGTCCAAGTGAGTAGTGTCCCATCAAAAGCAGTGCCTCCCTTCCAGTTACTCATGACATTATTTCCGTATTGTCACATTGAGCAGCTGATGAGGTGAATGGGGTGCTGGAGTCAGAGGTGAGGTAGGAAGGGCATTACCCCCCTTGGTTTTTTCAGGAAGTTGAGAAAGAAAAAGTTAAGCACACGAAAAAGACCCATTGAACTTCAATAGTGATTCTACTACATATTAGGGAGTAAAAAAACATTTTTCAGGATTTGAGGGAGGGGGAATAATGCATGCACATATGCACATAGCCAGAATAGCAGTTTATATTTAACAAAACTAAACGGTCACATTTTCAAGTCAGTACTCCCTGGCGTTTGAACAGCTGTTATATCTAAATCGGATTTGAATCCTGTGTTTAACCTTCCCAGCTGTAGCGGGGGCGGCTTGGTAGTCCAATTCAGTAAAAAATATGCATAGCATACTTAAATTTGAAACTTTAAACACATATTTGTATCAAACCGACAAATTGTGGTCCTGTAGCCTATTTTAGACAAACCCTTTATCTCTGAGTTATTTATTGTTCTCAATGGTATTGTGCGTTTGAAAATAACTAAAATGTCTTTCTAAACCCTTCCAATTTTTTTATACTTTTGTATTAAGGAATGAACAAAAGTACAAATTTTGTATACGTAAACTTGTAATTGCACTGGTGTCTTCATAGAAAAATTTAAATTATATATTTTTCTGTATTTCTTCCTACTCAATTCTCTAACAGAATTTTCTTTGCTAACACAGTCTTAGAAATGGAATGAGGGCAAGGTGGTTGCTATGGGAAGGCAAAATAAAAGACCAATACTTTTCAACCTTACAAGATTAAGGTTAATTTTGATTAAGATCAAAATACACATAATTATGTAGCATGTGAATGTAGTGAAAACAAATTTTGGCCTGTTACACAAGAAAATATTGCTTGATATTTGAAGGGGGTGATCTTAGAAGAAATAAACACAACTGCTCATGGATATACACCTCATGTGCGTGCTCACACGTATATACAGATAAATGCAGCAAGGTTCAGATTCATCTTGGTGTCTGTTTGTGCACTGTGTACACACATACATCCTTAGCCTTGTCTTCTGGAGAGCTTAGGAGCAGTAACAACCTAAGGAATTCTCCAAGTACCCAGACATTGGTTTCTAAGTATCATTCACCTCTACTAAACATAAAAAACAAAAAAAGAAGACGAAGAAGGGAAGGGAGGCCTTTTGGAGAAATAGCTGATTCTAGGGCATAGAACACATAACAGAAGACTAGAATTTGTGCCAAAATGTAGGGAGGTACACAAAGCATGATGAGAAGACACAGGACTCACGGCTAGTAGAAGAGGACCCTACTAGCTGAATCTGGGAAATTGGAGCTACAAAATAATTAATGGAAAATAGCCCATTGAGTAAAATGGAAATCCACAAGTCCATATCCAGGTAGATGTCTGGCTGACTGGATGAATGGACAGATGAAAAGAGAAACCTCTTCCATACAGAGGTTAAATAAACATTGAAGGAATGATGAAATAGAAAAGAAGCATTTCACGATCATATTGTAAATCCATTCAGACAAAAAATGTCAGTGGAGGCTAAAGTGTCTGGTGGGTTGATAAGGTTTGATGGGGAACAGGACATGGACAGAATCTCAAAATATTTCCAAACCATCGATCAGTGACAAAGGGAAGAATTGTGACTTTACATTAGAAAAGCCTGAGGAACATGACCAAGTGATCAGTTAGCATCACAAGGGGACGGACAGCACATGTGGCCCATCACCTCGAGATGTGAGACAATAAGAGAGCAGAGTCTCATAGTAGTGCTTTCCCTGTGCAAAAAGCATAATCAAAAGGAAATATCAGATGGATCTAAGGTCATGGAAGCCTACAGGATAATAGTCCTGTATTCTTACAGAACTATCGAGGACTCCAAAGGCAGGGAGGGGCTGAGAATATTGGAAGAGAATGAATGTCCTGCTATTGCTGGGGCGGTTTACAATTGTAAATGGACCCTGAATTGATGGCAGTATTGTATTAGTGTTGATTTTATGACCCAAAGGATGGTATGGCGATTGTGTAGTGTAGGATGTCCTTGTTTTGGAAAACACACACTGCAGTATCTAGAGGTAACACAAATCATATATGCTACTTGTTCTTAAGTGGTACAGAAAAAATCTAATTATGGTCTATATACATTTTGGAGAAGGATGTCTATATTTCAATGAAAAGAGGAGAGATAGAGCATATGTGAAATGTTAAAAGTTGGTGAATCTACATAAGAGGGATATAATAAGTGTTCTGTTTTTTTATACTTTTCTGTGTTTGAAAATATTTCAGAATCAGTTATTCTAAAATATTTACTTAAAAGATAATAGTAAATACTTCATAATCAAATACATTAATATTTCTACACTAAAACATTGGAGGAGTCACATGAAATAGCATTAATAAAAGCTGTGAATAGCTTATGTTAGTCCAGGCAAGATTTTGCCACCAAATGCAGTAAGGTTTTCAAAGCTTTTTAGATTTGTGAATTGAGAATAAAGGTTGTTGGATCTGTGTGAAGTACCTGAGGCCCAGATAAGTAATTTTCCATCTCACACAGAACCAGGTGCAGAACCAAGACCAGAACCAGTCTCCTATTCCCAATCCTTGCCCGAGAGCTGAATAACAAATTACTAAAGCAAGACAGGGATCTTTTTGTTCAAATTCTGACCTGTGGGAGTTCATTTAGGAAAGTGTCTGATTTACAAAATGCCCCTTGAGCTACATCATTAGTTTCACCAAGAGGGCATGTTCTATGCTGCGATTTCAAATTCATCCCAAAGAAATATAGAAAACCTTTTTCATTCCCCTCATTTATTTCCTGGGTGGTCGTATAAATGTAGGGACGAGTAGATTTCTGCCTCTTCTCTCTCTCTGCCATCCTTAGCCTATGTGACCCAGGTGGCAAACACAAGGCCCAGAGACAGCATCCAGCCCTCCACCTTGTTTTATCCGACCCTGCACCTTGTTTCTACCTGGAGGCAGCGCCAAGCTCTAGCTTAACTGTTAAGGAGGAGTTGTATTTACACAGTCCTAAAATTACATTCAGCCCTTTGAAGGCAACCTCAAGGCCGATGTGGCCCCTGGTGAAAATGAGTTTGACACCCCTGCGGTACAGCTTCTTCCCTCTCTGAAGGATTAGAGCGTAGACTTGGATTTCAATAACTGCTTTTTTCTAATGCGATTTCCAATTCACTTGAATATTCTTAATGCCTAAAGTGTTTTTAACGTCTCAGATAGCTAGCCATTGACTTGTACTGCTGTGTAAAAAATGGTCTTTCCTGGGTCCTTTTTCTCCCTGTATGGTTTCGAATGTGGTTAAAGATTGTATACTCAGCATTTCCTTTTTTAAAACTCTTTATTAAATATTTTGTTGTTCTATTACAGCTGTCCTCTTTATTTTTTTACTGTCATTTTCTTACTAAGAAGAGAAAATTTTCTTCGATATTTTCTATTATATAGCCAATTTAAATAAATCCATTTTGAGGGCTAAATATTATTCTTTAACTATCATAATTGCTTAAGTGGGTTTTCAGTAAGCTTCTTATATCTCTTCAAATTCTTTGAAAAAATTTTTCTGGAAAATAACCAAGAAATGTCACAGTTTTGCTACTTAAACACTTACATATCTAAAAGAAGATTGCTTCTGAGCCCTGGCCAGTGTGGCTCAGTGAATTGGAGCATCATCCCATAGACTAAAGGGTCATGGGTTTGATTCCCCATTCAGGCACATGCCTGGGTTGTGGGCCAGATCCCCAGTTGGCATAAGAGGCAACCACACATGATATTTCTCTCCTTCTCCGCTTCTCTTTCTCCCTCCCTTCTCCTCTCTCTGAAAATAGAAAAATAAAATCTTTTAAAGTATATGTGTGTGTATATGCATATACACACACATATGGAGTATATAGAGAGAGACATATATGCGCATATATACAGATATACACATATATACAGGTATACACATCGTGTGTGTGTGTATATGTGGAGAGGAAGATGGGGAAGTTACCGTTTAAAAGGTACAGAGTTTCAATTTGGGATGATAAAGTTCTGGAGATGGGCAGTATTGATGGTTCTACAACAGTGCGAAAGTACTTAATGTACAGTTAAAATATAAATTTTGTTTACCTTACCACTATATATATTTAAAATCGGGTTTATAATTTTTCATCTGTAGTGATGTTTCCTTATTGTAGCTATTAGCTAGCATTTGGTCTTTAACAATAACATAGACTATTTATCATTTAATATATGTTACATACTTTATACTGTGTTAGGTATACATTCTGAGTGTAATAACATCTGAAAGTTATGTTTTTAATTGACTCAGATATTTTTCTTAGCTATGTGACCTTGTCTAAGGTATATAAACCCTATAACTTCAGCTTTCTTGTGTATAAAATAAGGATAATAATATCTCTTTGAAAGTTTGTTGCAGGGAGTAGTTAATATAAACTTTTTTACTGGGAAAATGAGTATTATTCATGTAAAGCACTTAGCACACAAAGAAATGCATAGAAAGCCCTCAAGAAATCATGGCTCCTAGCACTTTCTATCAAACAATGCAAATGAATTAACACACCATAGTTACCTGCAATTCTTGACTGTCTTTGGGGGCTGCATATAAGGGGTTACATCTTATAGTCACTTCCTGCAGACTCTTTGTTTACTTTGTTTACTTGACTTGCTGAACATGACACATACAAAAAATCATGTGACCCTATGTTGATCTTAGGACCCCTTCAGCCACCCAGGCCTTACACCAGCGGCTTGGTCAACAAGCTTGCTAAGCAAGGACAGCAGAGAAAGACAGGCATGCAATGTGCTGGCATTTCTGTGGAACAGCCCGTATTGCCCAGCAGTCCCTAGAGATTGAGACAGCTCTGATACCTTCCAGACATAGATAGCCTCTTTCTTAATAAATCCTATGGGGCTGCTCGTTTCAAAGTTACTATTGATCAAAAAGGTTAACTGGTCTCATCAAAGTACAAGTATGTCATTTTTATCATAATTTATATACTTATACCCAGGTTCCTTTATGAGAGGATTTGAGACAGTTACCCCAGTGGCTGTTATAACCATTTTATGGGAATGCAAAACAAGTAGACAAAAAGGAACCTCAGAAGGGTGTCTCCTCGGTGTCTTCTCTGCCTTGGCTGGGGTCATCCCACTGGTTTTCCCAGAGCTAGCCCGTGACATCTCTGGCAGCAGGCAGCCAGATTGCTTGCTGGTTTGTTGGTTTGTTGTGGTTGTTCCCTTTCCTGGACGAACAGAACAGCTATCACTGGGTCTTTACCCAGCCTTCAGAGAGCTTTCTTATTCTTTCATTGCCTATTCCAATATTCTCTTTTATTTTTTTCTTTGTATTTAAGTAATTGGGATGGCACTGGTTAACAAAATTGTACAGGTTTCAGGTACACAGTTCTACAGCACATCATCCGTACACTGTACTGTGTGTTCCCCACCCCAGGTCACATCTTTGTCCATCAGTATTTACCCCCCTGTACCTTCCTCCACCAAGGAAATCATTTTCTGGTTAGAAAAGGAATTCATACCATTTTTTCCTCTTAATTAATATACCCTCTCCTAAAATAACTCTCAACTTGATTGAAACTGAAGGTCAAGAGCATGGAATGAAATGGAAATAGTATGACACAGCTAACTATTATCACCTTTTAGGTATTTATCCAGAAACAGAAATTTCAAAATGTTATGTGTTCACATATCCAGCACTTTTACTAAGCTAACACACACTTCTGAAATCTGATAGGAACAATATTGTAAAGCTTAATTATATTTTTATGGCCCATGCCATCTGTGCATTTGTTCTGCTTACAATAGTAATAGAGTATTCAAAAAACAATAGATTTCGTTTGCAATGCAATCTTCTTATCACAAATGCATTAGGGCAAATTATCTCCTATCATTTAAGATCCTCTTCTTATACCGTGGATTTTTGTATCTATTTGAAAATAGAAAACTTTCTCAGCTACTAAAAAACCATATGTGGTTGATTCAGATAGAAGACACAAAACTCCTGTTTTTGTTTCTTGAAATAAATTCTAATTTAGATGAAAGAAAACACTATAATTCCTTAATATACAGTGGTATATGACTTAAAGATTATATTCTGATACCTAAAATTAAGGCTTTCAAAGTCATCATATAAGGTACTGATATTTAATTGCTTTATAAGTAGAAACTATAGATTTTTTTGATTATTATTTATCTTTGGAGGGGAAGGGAAGGAGAGAGGGAGGGAAATATCAATGTATGGTTGCTTCTTGTGCATCCCCTACTGGGAACTGGCCTGCAGCCCAGGCATGTGCCCTGACTGGGAATCAAACTTTGATCGTTTGGTTCGCAGGCCCGTGCTCAATCCACTGAGCTACCCCAGTCAGGGCTTAGAAACTATAGATTTTTAAAACTACTGCTTTACAAACTTGAAACTGGCAGTTTTGCAATCTATTTGACATTTTAATAATTTCTTCAAAAATATTAGAGATGTTAAAATTTCTCTGTAATCCTTATATAGCTATTATCTCTCTTAATAAATCATAATAATGGTTATGTCTTACTTTTAAATTTTATTTTTTCAAAGAAAAAGTAGGATACCATTATCAAAACATCTAATAATTTCTTTAAAGGTAAGAGATAGGTATTAAATTAATCTTTGTGATGTTTAAACCTCATAAAGGTTTGACATTCTACATGTCAAATTTTCAGAATAATGTATTTTTTATGTAACAAAATTTAATACCAATATACATAATTTTATGTATATACATTTATGAAATAAACCTTATAATTTGTTATTAAGAATACTGCCTAGTGTCTTTGATATTCCACTGAAGATGCATCAGCTGGTATAAATAATCTTCATTTTACCAGCTATAATCTATTGAAAATAAGCTTTTAGATACAACAAATACTGAATCATTTTTGTATGTCGTGTGAGAATTTTAATGGACTCACATATTAATACTCCCTTTATTCTATAACAATGTATTATTTTATGTATTCTATGATTCAGATATGTCCATATAACTCCATGGTAAAAATTTATCAATTTTATTTTAATAATCAATGCTTTCTTTTTTTATATTATACTAATCTGTATGAGTTTCTTATTGCTGCTATACCAAATCAGCACAAATTTAGTTACTTAAAAATAACCCAGATTAACTGTTACAGTTCCAGAGATCAGAAGTCCAAAATCAGTCTTAGAATAAAGTCAGGGTGTTGTTAGCAAGACTAGATTTTTCTGAAGCTCTAGGAGAGAATCTGTGTTTTGGCTTTTCCAGTTCTAGAGACTGCCAGCTTTCCTTAGAGTATGGGTGCATCACTCCAGCCCCTGCTTTCATCATCCCATCACCTTCTCTCCAAACCTGACATTTCTGCCTTCCTCTCATGAGGATTCTTGTGATTAAATTGGGCCCAGGACAATTTCCTAATCTCAGGAGTCTTAAATTAATCACATCTGAAAAGTCCCAGTAGCCATCCAGAACATATTTACAAGTTCCAAGGATTGAAGACGGGAACATCTTTGGGGGTAGACAACAGCATTATGCAGCCTACCACATATCTATCTATCTAGTTAGGTAGGTAGGTAGGTAGGTAGGTAGGTAGGTAGGTAGGTAGTTTAGTTTTAATTCCTTAAAATAGCATTGTTCTCTTTTGCCACAAGTCCTCTGCATTGCTCTTGAGACTTCCTAGAATACCTTTCACAGTTCCCCCCTGCCTAAATAATGCTTTCCGCAGCTCCAGAATAAACCTTCCACAACCTCTCTCACTAAATTAATTTCTCCTCTTATATACCCTCAAGGGACCATGTCCTTCTTCATAGAACTTTTCAGTTTATTACTTTTATGTTTACTGGTATGATTCCGTGAAGTTTTTTTATCCCAGTATCCTCTATAAACTCTGTTTACTGGTATGATTCTGTGTAAACTCTGAGGGCAGCACCATGAGTTTTTCATTGCTTTGTTTCTTTTACCTTTGTTTTCCCGCTGCCTGTTGAATGAATATTTGTGAAATGGAATGCATAGTCTTGCATATTTCGTGTCAGGTTTATTTCTAAATATTTTGTGAGGCTTTTTTTTCCTATCTCTTTTGAATGGGGTTCTTTTTTCTGTTTCATGACATTTTTGTAATGAAGCTTAAAAGTTGATCTTGTATCCAGCCACTTTATTGAGCCAACTCATTAATGATCATAGTTTCCCAATTCAGGCTCTTGGATTTTATAGGTAGATGATCACGTTGTCTACAAATAACGATCATTTGTCTCTCTCTTTCTGATATTTTAAACTTTATTTCTTGCTGTTATCCAGTTGCATTGTGCAGGACTTGCAGCATAATGTTAACTCTGTTGGGAAATCTTTGTTCCTGTATTTTATATTGTTTTACTATTAAAAGAATAAATTTGTTTTAGATATTTGGTAGGTCCCATTTTTCAGTTATAAGATGCTTCTCATGATTTTCTAGCTTATGAAGGTTTATTGAGTGTTTTTCTCTGCTTTTAATTTTCATCTTTCAATCTTAACATAATAAATTCCTATTTTTATATTCAAATTGTGTGTTTCCCCCAACCCCACTTCTCTTAGTATCCATGGCTACTTCAATATTGGGTGATTCTTGATTAAACTCTTGTCTTTGTATTTGAGATAAATATAGATTGCATGTGGATTTATTTCTCTTTCCTGTTGCCTACTGTAATCTGCCTCTGGGGCTACAGGACATAGACAAGGTTTGCTCCCAGGTGGAAAATGCCAGTACTTGTCTCTGGGAGTGGGTTCCCTTGTGCTCTGAGAAATTTAGGAGCTACCCGGTGTCATTATCTTATTTCTTCAATTATATTTTTAAACAATTTTGTTAAAATAAATAAATACAAAGAATTTATATCAATAATGCAGACTAGTAAACCAATTACTCCATGTTTTATTTCTGTATTCTTTGTTTTTATTAATTTGTTTTCTGGTTTCTCATTTATTCATCTTAAAAATGTCTTGCCTGCTTCCTTTTCTGTTTCTTGTGCTCAGTATTGTCTTCTGGGCAGTTCCTTCCTTTCTTCTTAAAACACAGCAAAGTCATTAAAGCTTGTTCGTCTTATCTCAGGTAGTTTTCATCTAAGCCTATAAAATGTAACTTTCATTTTAAAATTTTTAGCAGTGTGAAACTCAAAGCATAATTTTAAAAGCCAGTTCTCAGGTATGTACATGTACATTATCCATATTTCAGTTTGTCAGCGACAAAGATTTCAAGTTTTTATTAACAATGTCAGATCATTTTCCTTTTTTAAATCTTTTTAACTTTTTATAAAAGATTTTATTTATTTATTTTTAGACAGAGGGGATGGGAGAAAGAGAGGGAGAGAAACATCAATGTGTGGTTGCCTCTCACGCGCCCCAACCGAGGACCTGGCCTGTAACCCAGGCCTGTGCCCTGACTGGGAATCGATCTGGTGACCCTTTAGCTCACAAGCCGGTGCCCAATCCACTGAGCCATACCAGCCAGGGCTAACTTTTTTTATTGTTGTTCAAGTACAGTCGTCTCCATTTTCCCTCCACCACTCCCTCCTCCCCAGCCATCCCCACTTCCCACCCTTGAATCATTTTCTTAACTAAGAACCTTTTCATATAAATATTATATGAGGTACCCAAAACAGTCAAACTCACAGAAGCAGAGAAGAAATAGTGGTTGCCAGAAGCCAGGGATGGGGAGAATGGGGAACTGTAACTTAATGCATATAAAGGTTTAAAATATGTTGAGGAGCCTGACTGGCATGTCCTGGTGGATTGGGCATCATCCTGCAAACTGAAAGGTTACTGGTTTGATTCCCAGTCAGCGCTCATGCCTGGGTTGTGGGCCAGGTCCCTGGTCGGGGACGTGCAAGAGAGGCAACCAATCAATGTTTTTCTCCCTGTCTTTCCCTCTATGTCAAAGTAATAAATAAAATTAAAAGAATGTATGTTGAGAATAGATCTCAGGTCACGTGTTCTTACCACCAATAAGTAAATAAATAAACAGAGAAGAACACAGATTTTTGTAGGTGATAGGGATGTAGGAGTGTTTGGTACTTTGATTGTGGTGATGGTATCGTGGGTATGTGCATATGTACAGACTCATCAGGGTATATTCGGTGTTGCATGAAAGCAGGTTTACAGTTTTCAGTACATGCAACACAGTGTATTTCTGTATGATTATTTATTAATGTATTATTTTCCATTCAAGCAACTATATACCTGATTTTGCCCCACCCTATACACTAAGTGTGTGCAATTTTTGTACATCAGTTATGCCTCCATAAAGCTAAGTAAATATAATATTTATTTACTATAACCTGACCAGATCTGGAAGAGAAGAGTTACCAATTCATTTAAGTAAAGGTGAGAGACAACAAATTTATAAACCTGTGCTTTTTCGAACTCTGATTTAAACTCGTATGTTAATACAAGTGCCTTGAGAAATGATGCTTATTTTTGCCAGCAGTGAGAAAGGTTTAAGCCATAAATTTACAGAAGCCAGCTAACTACTAACTTCCTCCTAAGAAAACCACAATAAAAATAATGCTGAATTACATTTTGAATCAAATATGCGTTTGTCTTCAAACTGCCCTTTTGGATTACCAGTGCCAGTGGTCTAACTCCAACTTAGTGAAAAAGGATTCTTCATTAATGGATTTTATTAAATTTCTTAGTTTTTGAGTCAAAATAATTTGTGTGAAAGAATACGAGCTTCAAATGGACAATTGCTGGTACAAGATTCACGGGTGTCCTGACTAGGAAGACGTTGTGCACACAGCAGCTTTGTTCAAGTTCAGGATAGGATGATGAGAAGCTGCAGTAGAAACTAGATTAGAAATTTCTTAACCCAAGATTTTCAATCCAAAGGTCTTGTCTCCAAAAAAAGTCTTTGGAGGCTAAGTTCATGCTCAGAGCAGGGAAGCTGCCTCCAGAAAGTGTAACATCTACTGAAAGAACCACATAAAGTGTAAGTGCCTGATATATGCAAATGACTGATACTTAAACCCTCTAAATATGATCCCTGTCTACAAGGAGTGTGTCACGGTAATTAAGATACCACACTTTGGTCAGGGCACATGCCTGGATTGCAGGTCAGTTCCCAGCAGGGGATGCATGAGAGGCAACCATACATTGATGTTTCTCTCCCACTCTTTCTCCTTCCTTTCCCCTCTCTCGAAAAATAAGTAAATAAAATATTTTTTTTAAAAAAGAAAAACCTTTAAAAAAAAAAAGATACCACACTTTGGCATTTTCAGACATAGATCTTAGTTCAGCTCTGCCATTACTAATTGTCTGACTTTAAGTAACTTAATCTAATTCAGTGTCCCTTTTCCCTCACCTTGAATCCAATGCAGCACTAATGAAAATACCTACTTTGTTCTAAGGAAGAAATGATAAAATACATGTGAATTGTTCAGTACAATGATAGCCGTACTTCAGTCCTCAGTTACAACAATAAGCATCATCGTTACTGCAATCTACACCCAAAATAAATCAGATATCATTTTGAGATAATAATGGATTGGAAGCAAAAAATACACCCAAAATAAATCAGATATCATTTTAAGATAAAAATGAATTAAGTTATTACCTGTTACTATATACCAAGAATGCTGTGGGAAATAAGCCTTCTCTCATCACGCTACATAAATAATGTACAGGGTAGGCTCCCTCAGCTCAGCCACTGTTCCTTGCTTTTACTTATCACAGCCCATGTTTGTCACTTCTTATCTGTCTTTCCCACTACACGGTAAGCTTTTTCAGTGCACAGGCCAGGTTCTCTCATTAATTTCTTGCAGCCCCAGCACCCTGATGCAGCGTAGGGACTCAATAAATATTTGTTGAATATATGAATTAGAGGGGAAGTTACTGTTGACCAGCATTAGCAGAGCAGCATTGTAGATAAGAAGAGTTTTGAAATGGATCTTGACAAATGGACAGTATTTAGATGGACAGAGTGTTTTAAAAAATGCATTTTAGGATGAGGTCAAAGAAAGAATGATTATGTTAAAAGGCAAGAAATAACTGAAACACAATGAATAGAGAGACAGAATGAGTAAGAAAGGAGCCATTTGATTTAGGTTTAAAAAGAGATCATTGAAGGAAGCATTTCACACCTCTTCATTTTACAGATAAGAAAAACGAGAGAAGACCCTGGCCCGGTGGCTCGGTTCATTGGAGCATCATCCCGTGCACCAAAAACTTGCGTTTTCCATCCCTGGTCAGGGCTGGTTACCTAGGTTGCAGGTTTGAATCCCTGGTCGGGGCACATGCAAGAGCCAATGGGTCAATGTTTCTCTCTCACATCAGTGTTTCTCTGTCTCTGTCTCTGTCTCTGTCTCTGTCTCTGTCTCTCTCTCTCTCTCTCCTTTTCCCTCTTCTTCTCTCTTTAAAATCAATAAAAATATCCTTAGGTGAGGATTTAAAAAGAGGAGAAAAGAAAAAGAAGACCCAGACAGTGACAGAATGAGGTTAGAGCCCTTGTCTTTTCTACACTGTGTAACTAACAGAGCTTATACTATAATAGAGCAGCCTAGAGCCCATGACTTAAGGCTGTCAGTTCCATGAAGGAGGAATTAGATGGGGAGGTGACTGGAGGCAAGAAGTCTACTTAGGAAACGCTTCTGATAATCAGAGCCCAAAGGGATGAGGGATACAAGAAGGAGAGCAAGAGGTATCATATATTATGTTTTACTATACTCTTTTAGATTCGAGGTGGACGTTTATGGTTAGCACAACCGTGGGGCCTAGGAGAAAACTAGCGAATGCAGATGTAACATTCTGTTGTATTATACTCAAACCATACATAAATACAAAAGCAAAATGTACTGCATTTGTTGGCTAGTCTTTATGAAAACGTAAACAGGTTCCCGTAAACCTAGGGATAATCAAAAGCTTACCTTGGATACTTTTGCAAAGAAAGGCACTGTGTGTGTCATGTGGGAAATGTTAGGTGTCCTCCTAACAAATCATCCACAGAATCGCCATAGATAAACAAACCTTTCAAAGCGAGCTGACGGTTTCTGACAGCATTATAAAGCTGTCTCCCAGAGCCAGTAATTCGGTCAGGCCATCTGAATCATTTCCTCTATAAATTGTCTTTAGTGGAAATACAAGAAAAAGCACCAGTGAACTAATAATTATCTCCTCTTTGTCATCAGAGCGGCCTAGGTTAGTTAAATGCCATCTTAAAATTTACTTCATCTTTTTTTTTAATCTACCTGGAATTATTCTGTTATTCTTTTCTTAAAATACAGCACATTTGCAGGTGACTTCTTTTCTTGTATGTGTGCGGATCCAGAAAGTCAGTATAATGATAAATATGTGCCTCAGAACTATTTTCAGCCTTTTTCAATAAGTTTTAAATCAAATATTTTGACTGAATTAACCATGTTAGTCACTTAATAAGCTGTAGATACAACTGTAGACTTCATTATTTTCTTTCTCTTCACTTTAATAAATATATATATATTACATAATGAATTAAACCTATAAATTAACAACTGGCTCATATTACAACTTCATATTAATGATGCAGCTGATGAAAATGAGTATCCATAACCTAAAGATGCATAGTGCTAGGGACAAAGGTGGCATTTTACATTTTTATTAACACTTGTAATTTCCTCCTGCTTGATTTCTTTTAGGCCAAGCCCAATTTCTTCTAAACCATGGGTCAGTGAGCGCAAGCTGATTCTCACATGAATGATGGGCTTGATTTTGCAACGATACCACCAACTACCAATACCCAGGTCTAGCTACCATCATTCTGAAAAACTTAGAATAGAAAAGTATGAATTCAAATGGGATATTTCCTTTCATTTCACTAACTGGTGGCAATCCTGGACATAATCATGTGTGTGTATCTGTGAAACATTACATTTTTGTTATTAATGTGGCAGTAACAAAATATAATAAAGCAGGCAAAATATTATTCCATCATACATATTTGTTATTTTTCCTTGTTAAACATCATAGGAAGAAAATATACTTTGAATGGGGAAGTTTTGTATTTAGTAAATGGTCTTATAATCAAAATAAGTTGAAGAACAGCCAGGTTTCACCAGAATATGATACATACCAGGTTTCACCAGAATATGATACATACATGCTTTAATAGCTTTTCTACATCCTCCCAAATGAAAACAGTATTATATTAATAAATTATAAGAAGCTTCTATTAGCTTGATAAAATACATTTAAAATACAAGTTAGGAAAGGATTTGTTTAAATACTTTAAGTAAGCCTTTATCATACTACTCTAGTGATGTCAAACACAACTTTCATTTTTAAAAGATTTTAGTTAGAAATTTAATCTTTGAAAATATTAATAACAGCTTACAGCAGGTAAGCTATAAAATAATACTGGATGCTGTCTATTTAGTTTCTGGTTGAAAAAGCACAGCAGTACTTTAGTTCATTACCTTTGAAAAAAACAGTAACAAGATAATACAGCTGCCTCTGATTAAGATGTAAATTCTTTCTAATTAGAATGTAAATTCTTACATTTAAATGAAGACATCAATTGTCAGGATGCCATATGATATCTTATTCCACCTTGCCTGAATGAAGCCCTCACTGCTCATCTATGGCACTAAAATAGTTTTGCAATCCCTTTGTTCTCTGATTCTTGTAATATTCTCTCTTCATGTTCCCTTTTCACATTGCTTTTGTTTGTTTTCCCCCTTGCATCTGATATCGCTGTGCCTTGGGATTTTGCAGAAATTTGGAATGAAAATTGAGTTCAGTCAGTGCCAGTATTTGCTTGTGCCTCAATTACTTCTGCTGAATTTTCCTCAATGCAAATCAGGCAGGTTGCATAAAGTGGTGCATGTATTTGAAATAATTAATTTTCCGTAAAATGATGGATCAAGTCCAATCAACCTTCATGAAATCTAAATAATAGAATAGAGAATTAGAAATTAATTAACATTTTGTGTTATTAATACTGTATAGTATAAACTAGCAATAGTAAGTTCTACTGCCTGTTCTAACTTTTTCTTTATTAAATGTTGATGAAAACCTTCAGCCTCCATCACTTCTTGCCAGAAATATGCTGACAAGGAATCCTGTGTCAATAACATTGAAGCAAAGGTTTCAGAGATTATCTAAATTATTAACCAGTGACTGAACTATTCGTGCTTTTCTTTACAGCGCAGTAGTCAAAGTTCTATTTGAATAATACACACTAATTTATAGAAATCTACTGTTGTTTTGGATAAGGCTGTGAGCCTTTGAGCATAGCAGGGTAGCTTTCTTTCACGACATGTTTCTTCACCCAAAAGAGACACAAGTTTAGAGGTGAACCAACTCAACCAACCTTGCAGTGCCAGGGCAGGAGAAACCTAGAAATTGAAAGAGTACTTTACAGATGAAAAGCCGCCTTCCTAGTTTTATTTTTAATTTGTTGTGATCATAAAATTTCAAACATACAAAAGTAGACTGGTATAAGGGAACCCCACATACCCATTAACCATCATCAGTCATCAAGGGGCTCATCGGGAAGCAAAACATACAAACCTGAAACAATAATGAATAACTTGCAGGTAATAAAGAATAATGCGCAATAATAGAAGCTAAAACACAGTTAGAGAATATGAGTGCTGTGGGTAGTGAGAGAAAATTAGTTTGTGGTGAATGGGCAGAAAAGAAGAGAAGAACATTTCCAGGAGGAGTGGAGAGGCCATAAGAAAAGATGTAGCAATGAGCAGAATCTGTTGATAGTAGAGAGTAGCATGATCAGAAGTTTACTGTTTTTATGCATACGTTGTTAACTTGGGTAAGATGGTAGAATTTGAGAGCCAGGCAATACATTTTAGTACTAATTAACCAAAGAAGTATTTTTGGCTTTGTAGTGACAGCATCAAAAATACCTTCTGCCCTAGCTGGTGTGGCTTAGTGGACCAATGGTTGGCCTGCAAGCCAAAAAGTCACTGGTTCGATTCCCAGTCAGGGCACATGTCTGGGTAACAGGCCAGGCCCTAGTTGGGGGCATTCGAGAGTCAACTGATCAATGTATCTCTCATATCAATGTTTTCTCTCTTTCTCCTTCCCTTCCACTCTCTAAAAATAAATAAATAACATTTTTAAAAATACCTTTTCTTTCTACAGACAAAAATCTCATCTGTTATAATTAAAATGATTTCCTATTCTCTGATTATGTTCACAAACAAAAGGACATTTCTAGTGACTAAAGAATAAATTGCAAAGAAAGAATGTGTCTCTAACCCAGGTAATTAAAAATAAGTGTTAGTAATAAATCTGCGATGATAAATTTTACTATATTGCACTTTACTTGACTTCTATACCCAGTATAATCGGAAGAAATATCACTCCTGTTATTCATATAGTCACTTGAAAGCTTTTTAAAACCACAGTATCTTTGTTTTTGCACAATTCCAAATTTGTTGTATTATTTACATGCAATATTAGTCTCTCACTGCTGGGCTAACAAGTTATCCCAAACAGTGGCTTCAACAATACACACTTATCATCTCGTAGTTCTGAAGGACAAAAGTCCAAAGAGAGACTTATGGGGCTGAAACCACGGTGTTGGCAGGGCCGAGTTCCTCCTGGGCACTGGAGGAGAATCCATTTTTCGGCCCTCTCCAGCTTCTCAGTGTTGCCTGCATTCCTTGGCTGGTGACTCCATTCTCTGACTTCAAAGCCAGCAGCGCTGGGCTGAGTCCTAGTTAAGCTGCGACCTCTCAGGTTCTCTCTAACATCCCTCTTTCACTTCTAAAGAACCTGGTGATTAATTACGTTGGACCCCCTGTGATAAACCTGCATAATCCCCCTATTTTAAGGTCAGCCATTTGGCAACATTAATTCCATCTCTACCCTTAATTCCCCTTTATGATGTGCAGTAACATGTTACAGTTCCAGGGATTGGGACGTAGACATCTTTGAGGGACTGCCATTTTGTCCACCTTACATGTCTTTCATATCCGCTCCCCAGTAACCGCTCTGGTAGACTGTAGACACAACTACTTCACTGGCCCAGAAAGGAGTTTTTTTATTTAAACTAACAGTTATCATTTTAGCTGGCTTTGAGGAAAAGAAAATAGAGAAATTAGACTAAGTACTCTAGATCACAACAATTACTCAGCCAAATATAAGCATTTGTACATGATTGTTCAGTAAAATCTGTTATCGTAGGCATGGCCAAAAACTGGTGCCTCAAAGAGGGGAGTAGGAAGCTAGCATTTGGGGGGAACTTACTATATGGCAGGCAGTATTATCAATATTCTAGAGATATTATTACCTTCTAATATTTAAACACCCTATGATTAAGTATATTTCCTCCTTTTAATGATAAGGAAGCTGAAGCTAGAAGACTTGAGGTTAAACTTCCCAAAAGACACAAGTAATGAGCGATCCCAAAGCCCTCATACTACGCCTTGCTGAATTCTGTGAAATGTCAGTTGTACCCATCAATCAAGAAACATATTTTTTAGTATTGATTAAGATTAAGGCATTCAATGTGTGGAATACATACGCATTTGTAAGACATAATCCCTACTTTCAGAGAATCTAGTAGTAGAAGTAAGGCAAAAACACACAGGAAAGCAGTATAGGGTAGTACTTTAAGCATATATTCAGACAGCTATAAGTTAGAATCCTTGCTCCTTTCTTACTTAATCTTTTATTTCATGGGAGCCTAGGTTTCCTTTCCTTCCTCATAGGGTTGTACAGAGATGAACCATACATGAAATCTCTAATCCCAGGATCTAGCATGTAGCAAGCACTCAGTAAATGCTGGCTGCTCTTATTGTAATAAAATTCTAACAGTACGAAGGCTCAGTTAATGATTACCCAAGCAGGGGATGTAAGAGTTCAGTGGGAGAAAAGCTCATTGTCAGATGAGTGATTTCATGTTGAACTTGCAGTATACACAGGATCTCTTGTATTTATGGTTGTTGGGACTGCCAGTGTGGTGTACTGGTTACGTGCACTAGCTCTGGAAAAGAGTACCTGGTTTTAAATGTCATCTCTTTACTTACTAATTCGTGCCACCGTTTCCACATTTGTAAAATGGGAATCAACATAGTACCTGCATCATGAGGCTAATCAGTGACTAAATGAATATGTAAAATGCTTACAAGAGTATCTGGCACGTAATAGATAAATGTCATTGTTAGTGTCAAGGATGCACACCTTGTGTAGCCTGCCTTCAGTGACCCATTGTACTTGACAGTGATAGTAAAGAATACACATAGTCTCGCTGGAACCAGGTGGCTCAGTTGGCTACAGTGTTGTCCTGTACACCAAAATTTACTGGTTTGAATCCCAGTCAGGGCACATACCTAGGTTATGGGTTCAATCCCCAGTCAAGGTATGTAAGGGAAGCAATTGATCAATGTTAGTCTCTCACATCGATGTCTGTCTGTCTGTCTCATTTTCTCTCTCCCTCCTCCCTCCCTCCCTCCCTTTCCTCTTTCTCTCTAAAATCAATGAACATGTCCTCAGGAGGACTAAAAATACATACACAGCCTGTTTATTACAGCCATATAAGTGATTTGCACAGCTGGGCAGAATTACCAGCAGGGTGGACATGCACAGGGAAGCATCGTGTGCCTGCACTGTACCTAGCAGCAAGCCTTAGGTAATGCAGGATGGAAACACGCTCAATTTCTCTAGACCTCCCTGACTAGGTGAGGAGACAAAACTGATGGTGGGTGAAACAGAGACCAGTTAAGTGCCAAAAATGACAGTTAGACTGACTTGAGTCGTGTGGGAATTCAGAGAAAGGAGAGATTATTATGGATTGTATCACTTTACTAAAGAAAGGAGGACCTGAACTAGGCAGAATCATGAGTGGAACTTTATGAACTGCTAAGAAGGTAACAGATGACACTGAACATAAGCCACCCCCAACCTGGAGTGTCTGCGTCTTCTGTTCTGACCCTGCTCCCCAGTTTGTTCAGTGAGCAGCAGCAAAGAGAGAGAAAGGACATGAGGATGCTGCCACTGCCATCAAATCCTGGGACCGTAAAAAAATGCTTCTCCGGTTAAAGGGATTTAAGAACTTAAGAGCAAGGGATCCATGGACAGAACTCAGAGGTTCCAGCAACTCCAGTAGAAGAAAAATTTACATCTTTATTTTCACTACCCTTCCAATGAAATTTCTTAACCACAAATATGCTAACAACCCATAGTTACATTAGCAGTAACCACAACTTTGTCATCAAAAGACCACTGATTTTTTTCCATATAGGAATATAACTATGCAGTTATCTCAAAATACCATTTACATTAACCTCTTTTGGTAAATAATAGGCCCACTACTACTCTTACTATTTAATAGTTCATAAAAAGCACAGATATTACTGCATCAAAAATTAGTTTATTATTTGATAACATTTCAGTGCCATGCGTTTCCTTTGTAATCCAGTGTACTTTATTTTATACATTTGAAAGCATTATTCTGAAGAGAGGTTCCTAAGTTTTACCACATTGACAGAGGAGTTCATGGTACCAGGATAGTGCTTCTATTTACAACCCTGGGAATATATTTGTTTTTGTTTGTTTGGTGGGTTGGTTTTTATTGGGGTTTTTTTGGTAACCATATTCATAGTTGAGTCATTAAACTTATAGTCAGCTAAAATCCCTTTTTTGTTAGTTTAAACTACATTTATTCCCTAATATAGGCAATTAGCATTACTATCCATCTAGCCAACTAATATTAATATGCAGATATTATGAAATTCTTAGAGTAACATTTTGTCAATATTTCCAACTACTTAGATATAGAACTTAATATTAACTACCTGAGGTGATATCTTATATGTTCTATATGTAGATATGTCTGCCAAACAAAAATGATATATTCTTTTTCTAGTTTTATTGATATAATTGACATATAACATTGTATGAGTTTAAAGCATACAACATAATTTGACATATGTCTATTGTGTGAAATTATTATCACAGTAAGCATAGTTACCATTCCTCACCTCACATACATACAAAAACATTTTCCTGTCATAACTTTTAAGATTTACTCTGTTAGCAACTTTCAAACATACAGTGTGGTATTGTTAACTGTTGTCATTGTATTATACATTACAGTCCAAAATTTATTTATCTTATAGCAGGGTTTGTACCGTTTGGCTCCTTCACCCATTTCCCCCATGCGGCAGCCCCCAACTCTGGTGAGCACCAACCTGTTGGCTATTTCTCTGTTTTCGCTTCCACCCATAAGTGATAGCCCGCAGTATTTGTCTGTCTTTGTCTATTTATTTCACCGAGCACAATGCCCTCAGGGTCCATTCATGTTGTCACAAATGGCAGGCCTTTCTTCTTTTTTATGGCTGTATGACATTCCTGCATGTATGTACATGCATGCCACTTTTTTATCCATTCATTAGGCCGTGGGTACTTAGATTGATTCCATGTGTTGACTAGTGTTAAAAATGCTACAGTGAACATGGGGGTAGAGATACCTTTCAAGAAAGTGATTGTGTTTCCTTCAAATATGAACCCAGAAGTAGGATCATACTTCTTGCATTGCTGGATCATACAATAACTATTTTTAATTATTTGAGTTATCTCTGTACTGTTCCCCAGTGGCTGCACCAGCTAATGTTCCCACCAACAGTGCACAAGAGTTCTTTTTTCTCCACATCCCCTCCAACACTGGTTATCTCTTGTCTTTTTGATGAAAGCCATTCTCACAGGTGTGAGGTGATATCCCATTGTGGTTTTGATCTGCATTTTCCTGGTGATTCGTGATACTGAGCAAATTTTCACATGCCTATTGGCGATTACCTTATGTTTTCTTTGGAAACATGTCTTTTCGATTCCACTACCCATTTTTTAATCGGATTTTATTTTTTTGCTATTGAACTGTATGAGTTCCTCAAAAACTATTTTGGATGTCAATCCCTTATCAAATATATGATTTGTAAGTATTTTCTCCCATTTTTTAGATTGCCTTTTCATTTTTTTTGGATGAAGTCCTTTGCTATGCAGAAGCTATTTACTTTGATGTAGTCCTACTGTTTAATTTTGCTTTTCTTGCTTTTGCTTTCGGTGTCAATTTCAAAAAATTTTTTGCCTAGACTAATGTGACATTGCTCGCCTCCTATGTTTTTTATAGGAGTTTTATGGTTTCAGGTCTTATGTTCAAGACTAATTCATTTTGAGTTGATTTGTGTGTGTGATGTAATATGGCGTTCCAGTTTCATTCTGTTGCATGCAGCTGCCCAGTTTCCCAACATCATTTATTGAAAAAACTCTCCTTTCCCCATTAATATTCCTGGCTCCTTTGTCAAAGAGTAATTAACTGTATATGAATGAGTTTATGTCCAGGATCTCAATTCTGTTCCCTCAATCCATGCATCTTTTTAAATAACAATACCATACTGTTTTTTGATAGCTATAGTTTATAATATAGTTTGAAATCAGGACTGTAAAGTCTTTAGCTTAGTTCTTCTTTCTCAAGACTTCTTTGGCTTTCAGAGTCTTTTGTGGTTCTATACACATTACACCAGATAGAGAAAGGCTGTTCTGGTTGTTACTGCTGTGTAACAAACCATCCCAAAACTTAGTGATATAGAACAATCATTTGCTTATATCCAAAGCATCTGTGGGTCAGAAATTTGAACAGGACCCAGCAGGTATGCTGCACCGATGTATTATTCCACGGCATCCTCAGCTAGAAAGATGTCATGGCTAAAGGTAGGACTCCACTAGGAGCATCTTCACTTACGTGTGTGCTAGCCATCACCTGGGACCAGAGTTGAGGCTGGCTTCTGGAGCACCTGTGTGTAGATTTTCCCTGTGGCCTGCACTTCCTCACTGCATGGTGGCCTCTTCTTATATGGCAGTCGAACTGCTTAGATGATAGCACAAGGCTCCAAATGTCAGTGTCCTAGGAAACAAGGTAGAAGTTTCCAAGCCTTTTATGGCCCACCATAGATCATCATCACCTCAGCCCTCCTCTTCTGGTTGCAACAGCCACAAGGCCACCCAGATTGAAGGGGGGAATTAAACCTGCCACCTGATCACACTGTACAGGGTCACATTGTACAAGACCATGTGAAATGGGTGGTGCCTTGCACCTGTCTTTGGGAACTACAACCTGTGCCTATAAATAAGTGCAAAATTAGGGTAAAGTATGTGAACCCACAGTCTACAGTGACACAGCTTTTGTGGAATGATTGTGGGTGAAATGTCGTTTGTCTAAATGACTCAAATTTGAAGTTGAGGTTTGTAATTATCTATTATTCTGGTGATGAAATTTCTCATATCAGGATTGAGGGAAGGATCTGTGTTCTTTTTCAACTTGTTGCTCTGTGTGTTTATCAGCAGAAGATCTGAAAGCCACAAGTGTTTTCTGATTCATAATAATGAAGAGGAAAACATGTTCCATGTTTTCTCCACTAAAAGATTTAATGTATAAAAGAACCATACAAAAAGAAAGACAAGTATCATGATTTCACTCATACGTGGAATCTAATGAACAAAATAACAAACAAAATAGAAACAGACTTATAGATAGAGAACAGACTAACAGCTGTCAGAGGGGATGGAGGTTGCAGGGCTGAGTGAAAAAGGTAAAGGGATGAAGCAAAATAAATTAAAAATAAAGAAAACTCATAGGCGCAGATAACAGTATGGTGATTACCAGAGGGAAAGTGGGGGGAAAAGGTATAGAGGTGGGTCAGTGGTGATGGAAGGAGTCTTGACCTTAGGGTGGTGAACGCACGGTACAATGCACAGGTGAGGTATTATAGAAATGGATACCCCAAACCGGTATAATTTTAGTAACCAATATCACCCCAATAATTTT
This sequence comes from Artibeus jamaicensis, assembly GCF_021234435.1. Taxonomy (NCBI): domain Eukaryota; kingdom Metazoa; phylum Chordata; class Mammalia; order Chiroptera; family Phyllostomidae; genus Artibeus; species Artibeus jamaicensis. The sequence goes on from NW_026521977.1 coordinate 17,700,872, forward strand.
TAAAAAGTAAAAGATATGAAAATAAAAGAACCATACAGATGAATTGTATAGTAAGTGAATTATAGCACAATAAACTTTTTTTTTAATTATAAACAAATACTGAGTTCTAGTTCATGATACACATGTTGAAGTGGTTAAAGGTAAAGGTTAACAATTCTTATTTAATTGCTTTGAAATTCACAGGAAATTCACAAGATGGATTGGTGGGTGATAGATGTGGAGAGAGGTGGTAAAGCAAATGGAGAAAAAGGCTGATTGCACACTTTATGGTGGTATGAATTCTTTTTTAAAAATCAGCTTTTGTATATGTTTCAAATTGTTCACAATGAAATAGTGGGGAAAATCAGAAGACACCACTACACAATCACCAGAGTGACCTTAAAATGTGGGGGTTTTGACTATTTTCTTCATTAAAAGTTTTGAAACACTTTTGATGAAGTCAAGTAAGTTATGTTGACTACCGCATCACCTATTTTTATTCCAGTACTTGGGTAATTACTCGGTGAAAGAGAAAGCAGGAGGAGAGGGCCAAAGCACAGAACCTCGCACACCCATGTGACTGCAAAGTCAGAAACCTTCGAAGCAGATCATTATAATAATCAGTTTTGCCACTGGAAAAACTGAGACGGTAAAATTACCGGGTAAACAGAGTATGATCTCCATCTCAAATGTTGCTCACTTTGCTAAAATCTTACAACTGTTTTTTTCTGTTCAGGCAATTATTTTTAATTTTTTGTCCTTGTCTTTGACCTCAGCAGTATGTTTCCTGTTTACATTATTTATGGAATCATGACAGGTCACTGCTATCTGCCCAATCTCAAAATAGTTTGGCACTTTTTCAAATTGTTTTGCTTGAATTGTACTGAAATGTTAACCCAGTGACGCGGGCCTCCAACCCAATACCTTCGTGCTCCAGAAAGGCCAGAAAATAAAAGATTAAAGGAATGAAAGTGCCTTTCAGTTGCTAAGCAAAGGAGTAGTCGATGAAGAATTGTAAAACTTCGGGATTGTTTTAACTCCTGTGGTAAAACTGGGACTCACTAAAACATTTACACCTGACCTTAGAATAGAACCACTGGTTAATCAATGAAAGTCCTTCAACGGAAGTGTCCACCAGCTCTCAGTACCAACTGTGACATGGTGCAGAACCTTGCGCTTAGGAAACATAAGGAACAAAGCTAGGGAGAAAAGTTGGAGAGGACACCAGGGCATGAGCAGATTCGCACTGCAAGATAAAGCAAAAAGAAGCTAAGTGCCAAGGACCAGATGGAATGAAATCATGTTCCCCTGGCTCTCTTGCCCAGCCTGAGAAGCCAGGCAAGGGGCGTTTCGGATCACGGTACAGGAGTGGGGGCTATTGCTCAGTGCGTACGCTGCCCCATCGATCAAAATTGCTGTTCAAGATACTCCTTGCTCCCTATTTTGTATTTAGCCCTGGATTTTTATCTGAAATCTGGCAGCATTGGAAGCAGACTCATAGTTGGTTCTGCTGAAGACTTTCACTTCCAAGTACATACTCAGGCTTTGTTTGCCTGGTTTTGTTGTTTGCATGGTTGAATGCTATCCCTGGAAGGATGTTCTTTGGAGCTAGTAGAAGTCAGTGACTTGCCTTCAGTGTTCAGGGGAAGTTCGGAAGTTTCTGGTTCAAGGCTTTGACATGTCAGCATGTATAAGTGCAGTCTGATGCCAGGATGCCTTATGCCTTGTGCCAATAGGTTCCTTTTGAGCTTGGTGTGCAAGATGTTCTTTGTGGCTATTAACCTGTTGCCATTAAAAACAAAATTATAAGATTATGGTAGGTAGCGTAGGTTGCAGGCACAAATATAATTAGCACTATACCGCAACACTGCCTTTGGTTTGTTAGAGTTTGTGACCATGTTGGCATTTTATGAATGTGCTTTCTGAAACCAGGCACCCGACTCCTGATTTTCCATTCAGCCCATGGTGATGCTTCCCAGCGGCTCAGCTGGGATGGATTTGCCTCCTTTCACTCAGCACACTTTGAACCCGTGGCAGGTCTTATTGCGGGGAATATTGGGTGGCAAAGTCTAATTTGGCAGCACCCTGGGGACATTAATCAATCAGAAAATATCAATGAGGAGATCATTTCTCAGGTGAAATGGTTCGATTGAGAATAGCATTGAAAAGAAAACCAGAATGTTGACCGAACTAAAAAAACGTTCCCGGTTCATAGGATTCATGGTACTGTTGGTTTTATTTTTATATGCTCTTATCAGGCTTGGCCTTTCTGCCTTTATAATTTAAATAATTGTTAATAACATATTGACCGTTTTAATACGGAGCTCCCCTTTACTACTGGCTCGCTGACAGATTGCCCCCCCGCCTCTTAGATGCCCACCTCAGCCCTGTTGCCAGCAGCCCCGACAGTATGTTGTCATGGGAGATACCATTGGTTCAAATTTGGGGTGAAAAATTGTAATTTCACTGTAATTTATATCATTGCTATGATATAAACATAGACAGTGTTTCAGATGTTTAAGTAACTGAAACGTTCCTCAAGTTAAAAAGCACTTACCCAGGTTGGCCGTTGGAAGAAAGCAAGGACCTCCCACAGGAAACATAAAATATTACTTGTTTTTAATGTTTATTCTTTTGTCCAAAGAGCTGATGATTAAGACTTTGGAGTTCAGGATGGAGGCGTACGTGATTTCTATGCATTAAAGAGAATGGCAGTCTTGGAAATACTGGGCTGCTCTGGTTTTTTTAGAAAAATTATTAGTCATTCATTTTTAAGTTCACGTATGATGTTCATGATTATGGCTGTCTGTATTCAGATGGCTTAACAACCTATCATCTGTGACTTCTCGGTAACAATGCCTAGTGAAAGTGCCTGTTTCAGAGCTGCCTGTGGGAGGAAGTACGCCTTGCTGGCAGGATGGGCTACATCGTTTGTGGGGCTCAGTGAAAATAAAAACGTGAGGCCCCTTGTTCAAAAAACAAGAAAAAGTGCCATGAAAGGCATTAAATCAGGAAGCTTTTCCCTTTCTTCCACAGTCTCTCAACCTGTACTGGTGTTTTCTTTGCTTCATTTCAGTCACAGTCCTTCAGGGACATGAACACTTAGAGCACAGACTCTCACCAGCCCTGGGAGTCCCACCCCATGACTCGGGAAACAAGCAGTCCATCAAAGTCGGGTTTCCCCTCCTGCCAGCAACCCGACCGTACTCTGTGCCTTGGCCAGAGGTAGGGGAGTCAGGCCAGGCATCCCCCCTTTGCACAGCCTCACTGCTCCAGCCCACGCTGGATGGGGATTGCAGCCTCATACCGGAACGTGACAGGTACCTGGATCAGAGGTGGGCAAGAAGCTTGCCCTGCCCGGTGCCTGCAAAATGCTCTGAGGGACTGCCAACCCTGGGCAGAACTGCTGCTCCCATGCCTCCCTCAAGATGCCATAGGGTACGTGCCAACCCTGGCCCTTCTCACATCACTACCCAGGCTCTGAACAGGGGGGCAGAGAGCAGTGACACTTCCTGAGGAGGAAGGGCAGAGAGAGGGGGCCAAGCTGGGCCAAGGCATCAGGGGAAGGTAGAACAGACAGTGGAGACCCCATCCTGGGAGGCCAGGATTGAATAAACTAGACACGCACTGAAAAAGCAAATCACACTTAGAAACACGGTGCAGTGATGAAGGCTTTGTCTTAAAGCAGATTTCTAGAAGATAAGATAAATACTGATTGGGTGCAGGCTTGTTGGGTACCCTCTGAATAGACTGTTGGCTTGATCTTCTTAGAGCATCAAAAGCAACTCTCAAATAACTAGGCTTCTCTATGAAGTAATGTCAGATGACTGCAGAGATTAAATAGAAAGCAGGGGGATTTGTGGATACCCCTAGAATTGTAACATTTTAAAACCTTCTGTTGATGTCTAATCCAACCCCACCCCCACCTTGCCCTGCCTCAGGGTATACAGCTAATTAGTAACGGGGCTGGGCCTCAAACCTCTTTGTCCTGGAAAAGGAAGTTCAAAGAAAGTTACCAAGGTCTGTTATATTGGTGGTAGCACTTAGACCCTGCCTGGGGAAGGATGCTGGGGGAGAAAAAGAATGTGGGGAAGGGGAAGGTGGAGTGGCAACCAACTGCTGCCCTGATGCTGACTTTATTTTCTTTTTATCTCCCTCATTAAAGGGGATTTCATGTTTCTTTGTGTAAAAATACTAAGGTTGACAGCAACCATTTCACCTTAATCCATATTACTATTATAAAATCTTGACTGATATAACCCAGGAATTGCTGGGTCAACTTATCTAAGTTAAACAAAATAAGAGAATTCAAAGACAATATGCAGAGTGATTCTTCGATGCCCTGCCTTCCAAAAACCGACAAGGGAGATCCTAATAACTCTCATGAATTTTGTTTGTGGAATTTGCAAGTGACCAGGCCAGAGGCCATGTGTCACCTTCTCCACTCACCCTCTTTTACTCTGGAGTATATTATGTCACCATAAAAACATAGAGAAAGAACCAAGGCCAACCTGTTCACGTAACCAGTTTATTGAGGCTTCTCAACTCAGGAGTTCCATTAAACATTTTATTTGGCCTCATAGTGGCTTTCACCTAATCTCATTGAATCTCTTTCTGTCCCTTAAATATACCTTTGTCATATTCAACAACTTCAGGGTCACGTGTTTAGTGAAATTTAGTGTGGTTTAAACTTTAATCTCAGATGCAGTTTAAAATCTCATCCACCCTCACACAATGCAGGCATAAACTGGGATCCTAGCTTTCTGAGTGGCTGAAGGGGTTGGAGACCTGGTTCTAGTTCTCCCCTCCCTTTGCAAGTCCAGAGAGAACAAATGGGGTAATAACAGGGCACATGTTTGGGTTTTTCCATGAGATGGATCCAGTAGCACTTAGTTGTCTTTAACTTCATTCAAAACAATTTTGTGAGATAGTATTTTGACAGCTGTCATAGCTGCATACATTTAAACAAAACATCAAATTGGTGAATTTTTGTGTAGCCATTTCAATATTAAAGATAGAAAATGTGCAACATTTTTGGCATATTACGCTTTATTATTTCAAGAAAGGAAAAAATATAACTGAAATGCTAAAAAAGATTTGTGCAGTGTATGGAGAAGGTTCTGTGACTTATTGAACATGTCAGAAGTGGTTGTGAAGTTTCGTGCTGGAGATTTCTTGCTGGATGATGCTCCATGGTCAGGTAGAACAGTTGGAGTTGATAGTGATCAAATCAAGACATTAATTGAGAACAGTCAACATTGTACCACACAGATAGCCAACATACTCAAAATATCCAAATCAATGAAGTTATTGGTAAAAATGAAAAATGTGTCTACTTTACGGAATAAAGTAAATGGACTTTTTTGGCCAACCCAGTGCTTCTCTGAGGACATCTGAGGCAGGCATCCAAGTGCTGGTCCGGGGCCAGATACCTGAGCTTTTCAGAGGGCCTGCAGGGTGACCACACCATATTGTTTACTGATCTCAGAGTACAGCAACTGTGTCACCTCATCCCCTGCCCACAGTGGTATGACTCACCAGCCTCTTGCTAATGGTTTTCCCTCGCCAGGGAGGTCATCGTCTTGGATAGAGCACCAGCAAGCCGACCAGAGTCAACTCCTGCTTGTCCCGCAGGCATTCCCACAAATGCAGGCGGCTCTCCCACAGCCCTGCTCCCTCATTCTCTCTGCCTTGCTTAGGCAGGCACAGGGACAAAGTAGTACATTTTCCACCTAAACAGATGTCCCATGGGGAATGAAATGTCAGTCTTTTCATTTCGTAGGTACAGCCAGTCCGTGAGGTAGCCTCTTGGCGCCCCACCAGCATCTCTGAAACTAGCTTCAGAGGGTAGAATCTCCTCTTCCACAAGCATTGTGCTTCCCACAGAAACCAGGGGCCCCAGAACTCTTCCCTCTCCTTTCCCCAAGCTCTTTGTATGGAGGTCAGAGTGATAGCTACGTTACATCCCGGTACCTTTCAGGCTTGGGAGGGGGCTGGGCCCAATTGCTGAGGACTCTTTCTAGGCCTCACTTAATCCCTATGGTTGTCAAGGCTCAGACTGCCCTGTCCAGCAACAATAAAAGTTTGACTCACCATGCTGTTATATTGATATGTTGATAGAAGGAATGGTTTTTGGTGCAGAGCAAAGTCGTTGAGATGTCCTTGGCACAAAGTGAAATTTAAATAAATATTCATTCCTTTGCTCTTTCAAAAAAGGCTGAGATTCTAAGAGAAGGCTTAAGAAAAGGAAGATGGTTTATCACAGACTTTAACAAAATGGATAGAATCGGAAAAATATATTTCAGCCAAAATGAGCACATGAAAAGAGGTTGGGATATAGAACACTAGAGAGCAGATTTAGGGAAAGTGAGGAAACTTTTTGCTGGCAGAAGAGCAGGCTGGGAACCTCAAATCAGGAGGTTATAGAGGACAGGGTGAAGGAATCTGAATCTGGGTGGAATGGAAGGGCTTTTCGGCGTGGAGAGTGACCTGTTGAAACTGGCAGATTTGGGGAGGTTGACTGTCAGGTGACATGCGGAATGGGGCGGAAGGAAGGAAGCCAGAGAGGCCATGTTGGACCAATTCAAAAAGGAAGGAGTCAGAGGGGCGGGGTGTCGGGGGGCACATGGAAAGGAGAGTATAAGCAATATTGGATCGTTTGTGATTTTTGATGACTAATCTAACAGGATACAATACACCAGCTGGTCCCAAATATATGTGGCATGACACTGATCCTACCAGATGCCCCAAGTCAACAAAGGACTCTCTCTGGTCAGGTAAACTGAGGAAATGCAGCATCATGTAGTCCCTGTTTAGAAATGCCTTGTTAGAGGAACAAGGCAGTTCCAAATGAAAAAACACGTACCTTTGTTCAGTCCAGCCCCTCCCCACATTATTTAATCACAGAACCCCTTTTTGTACGACTCCTGTCAAACAGAACCAGTGTTCCAAAACACATACTTGGAGAACCACTACACCAAGTCGTATCTATAAATAGATCGAAGTATTTATTTGTACACTAATATTGTGTATTTCTTTACCAAGCATTAAAAGCAAAATATAATTTATGAAGAACCCTACTTCTGAGAAGAAAATCATTCTTCTTAGGCTCGCTAAACTTGAGTTTATATTTTGAAACTTGGCCTTGTCTCATGCCCAATAAAATATCTTCTTGTAGCAGAAGATCAAGTACAAGTAGCTCCAATTTTATAATTTTATAATAATTCCTGGGATTGACTTTTGTGGCCTTAAGAATGTTTCCATCAGTATCTGCGTCATCAACTTGATGCCCCAAAGAAAAAGAACTTAACTTTTTTTCTTTCAAGTGAGCACATACGAACGAAGTAAGGGTTTTGTTCCAGAGACTAACATGAGGAGACCTGTTCCATTGCTGTATTATTACACATCATAACTGCTAACTAAAAATGTGCTTGAATATGAAAATAAGGCAGGTATTAATTATAGCTTACAAACAAACAAATATGAGACTGAAGATGAGAATTTATTTATTGGCTGAGGGTAGCTGGTTTATGATAGAACCAGGACTTGAGAGAACCAGGTCTTGTGTTCTTTCTGATAAAGCACTGCCCTGGCCTGCGTGGCTCAGTTGGTTGAATAGAATCATGAACGAAGCAAAAGGTTGCCAGTTTGATTCCCGTTCAGGGCACATGCCTGGGTTGCGGGCCAGGTCCCCAGTTGGGGCACATGCATACAAGAGACAAAGATAAAATAACTACTTTTGTTGAATATCAAAAGGACTTTCCCTTTGTAAATTATTCCCAACTCCAAGGAGGCCTAACCACAGAAGCTACTGTGTTCAGTTATTCTTAGAGCGAGGTCTCACCCTTCCACACAGTTAATGAGTATAGTAAATGTGTCCGTCCTACCTTTCATTTTTCACTGTATCCAATAGAGTATTTTAATAATAAGAAGACTCCAGTACAAGGAAGGCTGATTGCCTCAGAGAATGAAATTGTGCCTCTCTAAGTAGGGAGGGCACTTGCTTTCCTTCCCCTTTTTAAACAGTTTACTGGGGTGGCACTGGTTAACAAACTATACAGGTTTTAGGTGCACGACTGGGGGGGTACTTTTAGTTTTTGCTCTACATACGTCTTATGTTATCTTTTAGAGTATGTTCATTTACCATAGGCCTACTGTAACTCTTACGATGTCTTTCAAAGTTCATAAGAATTGGTTTTAAAGATTGAAGGCATATGATTAACTTGATGGGCATATACACTTTTGTCAAAAAAAAAATTCAAGCGTACACATACTGTAAAAAGGCTGTGTCTCCGTCACCAAACTGTGACAAACATTAACATTTTAGGGAGGGAAAACTTGCCCTGTCGACCGGGAGTAAATGCGAGGTCTCCGGCTTTCCTGCCTGGACCCGTGTTGCTGTCGAAAGGGGCAGGTGCTGCTCCGGCTCGAAGCCTGCGCCGCGGGGCCCTGCTGCGGAACAGGTGTGGGCCTCGGTTGCTGGGCAATGGACGAAACAGCAAACCCAGCTCCTTTCACTCCTACATTTATTTATCTAGATTAATGATGTAGACCATCATAAACAAACAAGATATTTGTTATATAAATAGGATGGCTAATGCATGTCAGGAAATTTTAAGATTTTCCTTAGCATTCATGTGTACTTTCGGTGCTTTTAACCTTGAAAGAGATATATATTGTTTGGACACCAAAATTAAAGTTATGTTGAAAGAGTATAATGTGATTTCTTTGCCTCGTGATAAGTAGCACCATGAACCTTAAGGGGGTACGTTAGGTGTGCTGTTTGAGTAGTTTCGTAACAAATAGAAGCTATAGAATCATTCATTTATAGTGAAGTACAGAATGGTCTTATCATTTAGAAGAGAAAATCTCATTATTCTTGGCTCTCAATCTCTACTAGAATTCAAAGGCAAATCAAGTCCAAAAGGAATTTTTAACCAATAAAATAATGTTCTGATTACAGCTCACTTAGAATGTGCTTGTTTATTCACAAGGGCTAAGAAAGTCATAAATGCAGTACATCACAAATGTTCTATAAGATAGGACGTCCACTGCCAGTTGTAATGGCCCCGCTACTCCATGTTGACAGTCAGTACAAAAGCTCCACCATCTCTGAACAGATTGTTTCCGCAATTAGTATCTATGTACTAAGTTAGCAATAAAAATACACGTAGGTCCATTTCCTCAGGCTCTGCCTGCCAAAAGTGTTGCAGAAGTAAAATGAAATAGTAGATAATTACTTCAAGAGTGAAATGGAAAATGTCAGCCATGAAAAAACTGTCTAATAAAAACGATAGTGTACATCAGTACTGGCTTACTGGAGATTAGACTGAAGATCTCAAAAAAATTTTATTATAATGTTCTACTCTTCTGTTGATTATTATGGTAATTTATATTCCTGGGAAAGTTTTAGAGCTTTATATATGCATAACTGCTTCAGATGTATGATGAATCGACCCACTTACTCATACAGTTCCAAACCTGACTACCGTCGTTACACAGTCAGTTCTGTCAGACAGTCGGCTGACTAGAAATCATCCAGTTGGTTACGAGTGTGAGTGTGTGACAGCCTGAATGAAGGCTCTTGCCAAAAACTGTTTCCTTCTACTTTGTCCACATATAATCCAGCTATTCATTGGTGAGGTTAACTTATTACAAAGTTCAGTTTAAGAAAATTCTGTTATAGTCCTCAGCAAGATGACACAGTCGGAAGCCCCAGACCTTGGTACCCCCCACAGAAGCACCAGCACAACAATACACAGAACAGTTCCTTCTGTGAGATATGCACAAACCAGTTGAGAGGCATCCGCACTCCTGGTGAGCTCAAAACCAGCCATACTGGAGCCAGCAGGAAAACTCATGGCGCCCTCTTGCCACAGTCCCTCCCCAAACAGAGTGCCACCTTCTCACTGGGAAGAGAAAGAGAAGATTGGGCCCTATGTTACATATGTGTATGTACACATATATATAAATATACATATATATAAATAAATTAAATAGGCATACATACACATATATTAAAAATTGAGGTAAGGAAACACTACCTGAGAAATTGGCTTCTATCTTGCCTGCTGGTGGGACCAGCACAGTCTAGCTGCCTGGGGCCACAGAGAACAGAAAGGAGCAGGGTGGCCTGCTGCTGCACCGAACACTAGTGGCGGGCGGGCAGGGCCAGTACAGCTGGGCGGCCGCTCCCTCAGGGGAAAGAAGAGAATGGATGCGCATCCAGTGTTCTGGCTTTTCAAAGGTCTGCCTTGACAAGGGACTAGTTTCTGTCTCTCCTCCATGACATTGGTTGGGGTAGTAATTGCTTGGATAGACACCAAAAGCTCAGACAACAAAAGCAAAAATTAACGAGTGGTACTACACCAAACTCAAAAGCTTCTTCCCAGTAAAGGAAACAATGGCATGAAAAAGGAACCTATGAATGGGAGGAAATATTTGCAAACCATGTATCTGATAAGGACTTAATACCCTAAATATATAAGGAACTCCTACAATTCAACAGAAAAAATAATAGTAATAACTCAAATTTAAAGTGGGCAAAGTAAATAGACATTTCTCTAAAGAAAATATACAAATGGACATTAGATAAACAAAAATGTGCTCAACATCACTAATCATAAGAGAAATGCAAATCAAAACTATAATGAGTTACTACTTCACACTTGTTGTGATGGACATTATCAAAAAGAAAAACAAAATAACAACAAGCGTTATTATCAAAAACTTCTTAACAAAGAAAAGCCCAGCATCTGATGGCATCACTGGTGAGCTCTACCAAAAACTGTGAGGATGTGGAGAAATTGGAACACTTATACACTGCTGGTGGGAATGTAGAATCATGCAGCCTCTGTGGAGAATAGCATGGAGGTTTCTAAAAATTTGAAAAACAACTACCATATAATCCAGCAATTCCATGTCTGCATATTCATCAAAAGTATTAAAATCAAGATCTTAAGAAGATATTTTCATTCTCATATACATTACAGCATTTTCACAGTAGATGAATGGATAGAGAAAATGTGGTAAATACATACGATTGAATATTACTTAGCCATGAAAAGGGAAGGATTATCATGTGCTGCAAATGGATGAACCTGTAGGAGATCATGCTAAATGACATAACACAGTCACAGAACAGCCACTGCATGATCCCACTTATATCTCTCTAACGTGTTGTCACCATAGAAAGCAGAAAGGTAGTTCACGTGGCTCCAGCTTCTGTTCAGTGGTCACAATGTTCATTATGCAAGATGAGGAAGTTCTGGAAGTAAAAGTCCGCAGCACAACACTGTGCCTATGGCTAACCATATTGTACACCAAAATTTTGTTTCAAAGGTACACCACAACTTTTTAAAAGTGTAGTTAGTTTGATCTTCTACACCAACATTCTCATAACAAATGGGGGTGGTTAGGATGAGGCAGATTTGCACTGAATAAGGTAAGAGCAAAGTATAGTGAGATATTTAGAATTTTCTAAGACTGGTGATGATTTCTGGAAAAAATGCAGGATCCAGCAGAAGTAACACCTGCTTAAGTGTGGTTGGTAGGGTAATGATATGGGTGTAATAATTTCTAGTTTTAATTTGAACACTTCACGTGAAATGTCATGTGGTATGCTTGAGTGTGATATTATGTTACAGAATTACAGGTTTCTGATTTTGTAATAGAAGATTTTCTAATGAAAAAGGCATTATTTGTGTGAGACCCTGTACATGACTATATACTACTACATTGAAATGCAGCTTTCAATTTAGTCTGCTTATATATTTATTTTCAAAAGTATGAAAATGATATTTATTGTGGTTATCAAAGGAAATGTTCCTTTACTGTATTTTAGTGCTTACTAACTTTAATATTTGTGACTTACTCTATCGCAGGGATCTTTCAAATGTAATTTTTCTCGTGGTAGTTACATTAAAGAAACTTTTTCCTTAACATGTACACAGTGTTCACAGCACTCTCTGCTCTGTCTTGAGTGGCCAAAGGTTTAGTAGTCACAAACTACTTCATCTGAAGTAAAATCTCGTACTACTTAATATTTAATCATTTTTATTTGAGTAATAATGATTAATTTTATATAATCTTTCATTGAAAATTATTCAACATTATCATTATTGTAAAACTGTGTGACCTGTATTAGTTTTTAAAATATTTTTAAGCATTTTTTTAAATTTAATTATTGTTCAAGTATAGTTTTCTATTTTTTACTCCCATCCCGGCCCACCCCCCCAGTGCTCCCCACCTCCCTCCCATTTCCACCCCCCTTAGTTATTGTCCATGTGTCCTTTATACTAGTTCCTGTAAATCCTTCCCCTTTTATCCTGAAATTTCCTCCCCTCTCCCCTCTGGTCCCTGTCAGCTTGTTCTGTATTTCAGTGTCTTTGGTTATATTTTGCTTGCTTATTTGTTCTGTTGTTTAGCTTTCTGTTAAAGGTAAAATCATATGGTATTTGTCTTTCACTGCCTGGCTTATTTCACTCAGCATAATGCTTTCCACTTCCATCCATGCTGTTGCAAAGGGTAGGAGCTCCTTCTTTCTTTCTGCTGCATAGAATTCCATTGTGTAAATGTACCATAGTTTTTGGATCCATTCATTTACTGATGGGCACCTAGATTGCTTCCAACTCTTGGCTATTGTAAATTGGGCTGCTATGAACATTAGGATGCATAGGTTCTTTTGGATTGGTGTTTCAGAGTTCTTAGGATATAATCCTAGCAGTGGAATTGCTGGGTCAAAAGGCATATTCATTTTAGTTTTCTTAGAGAATTTCATACTGTTTTCCATAATGGTTGTACCAGTCTGCAATCCCACCAACAGTGGACTAAGGTCCCCTTTTCCCCACAACCTCTCCAACATTTGTTGTTTGTTGCTTTGTTTATGATAGCCATCCTGACCGGTGTAAAGTGGTATCTCATTGTGGTTTTAATTTGCATCTCTCTGATAGCTAGCGATATTGAGCATCTTTTCATGTGTCTCTGGATCCTCTGTATGTCCTCCTTGGACAAGTGTCTGTTCAAGTCCTTTTCCCATTTTTTAATTAGGTTGCTTGTCTTCTTAGAGTAAAGTCGTGTGAGTTCTTTGTATATTTTGGAGATTAAACTCTTGTCTGAGGTATCATTGGCAAATATATTTTCCCATACAGTTGGTTCTCTTTTTTATCTTAATACTGTTTTCTTTAGCCATGCAGAAGCTTTTTATTTTGATGAGATCCCATTTGTTTATTCTTTCCTTTATGTCCCTTGCTCTAGGGCACATATCAGTAAAAATGTTGCTGTGTGAAATATCTGAGATTTTCTTGCCAATGTTCTCCTCTAGGACTTTAATGGTGTCACAGCTTATATTTAAATCTTTTATCCACCTTGAATTTATTTTGGTGTGTAGTGTAAGTTGGTGCTCAAGTTTCATTTTTTGCATGTAGCTGTCCAGTTCTCTCAAAACCAGCTTTATAATATTTTTATTGATTGTGCTGTTACAGTTTTCCCAGTTTTCCCCCTTTATCCCCCTCCACCCTGTACCCAACGACCCTCTAACTTCCTCCCACCACTTAGTTCATGTCCATGGGCCATACATATAAGTTCTTTGACTTCTCTGTTTCCTATACCATTCTTAACCTCTCCCCATCTATTTTATGCCTATCATTTATGCTTCTTATTCCCTCTACCTTCCCCCCATTCTTCCTCTACCCCTCTCCACTAAAAACCTTCCATGTCATCTCCATTTCTCTGATTCTGTTCCTGTTCTAGTTGTTTGCGTAGTTTTTGTTCCATTTTTGTTTTGTTTTTTTTTTTTAGGTTCAGTTGTTGATAGTTGTGGGTTTGTTGTCATTTTAATGTTCATAGTTTTTTATCTTCTTCTATTTCTTAGAATTTAAAGAACAATTTAGAAATACCAATACAGGTAAATAGTAATACTCAAATGCCACATATTTATCTACAAATAACTTACATTATATTTATTACTTGCTAAATTTTCTCTTCTCTTTGTACAAGCAAGCATACCTGCCATATCACAGCAAATCCATAATTTGCATGATTAGCATCAATATTTCCATGTATTTTGAATGTATAGCACATATTTATCTGAGTATTTACTCATGGAGACCTCATTTTTTTAAGTATTCTACCACCACTTGAAGTTTGAAGATGAAGAAAATTTTCCTTTCCAAATTCTTAAACATGCTTTCCTCTCCAGATTTAAAATAGCAAACAGTTGCCAACAGAAGCTTTGAGAAAGCCAGTTTTATACCCAGAAGCTGTAGAATTGAAGGAATTGTATAGACATGGTTCTAAAATTTGTACTGAATCACCTGGTTTGGCTGTGTGGCCCAAAGTTCATCAGATAATTTCCAGAGCTATAATTTATTTTTAGTTATAAGACCTTAGTCAGTTATTCAGAAAAAAAGATCTATTTTTCACCCCTTTCAAGTTTTGCCAGTAACGCTTCCATGTACCATTAAACTATTGGCATATTTCGCTCCCAGAGGATGGATTTTGTTTGGCATCCTGAGGAAGTTTGATATATTTAAGAAGGTGAGAAGTACACATTGGCATCATTTAAACAACATAAGTCTAAACCCAAATTGGCTTCTACATGCCAGAGATGCGAAATGAGCCAACTGTCTAATAGTACACAATAACTGTTCAACTACATAAGATGACTTCAGCAAAACAGTTTGCTGTGTGTTTTATCCTGAATCGTTTAGACGCAATTATGCCTTATGGTGCCTCAATAATAGAAGCAAGTTGTCCATGACTCTCACATAAGCAGATATGAATAGTATTGAAATGTTAGTCACTCTGGAGTCAAATAAGAGATAAGAACATTGCTTTAGTTCAGAGTGCCTGTTCAGCAGCTTCTGTGTTGCCAACAAATGTGAAATACAGAAGTAAATTTGAGGTTGATGATTGTAGATAGTGAATCTCTGAACTTATTTTAATACAATAAATTTGGATATTTAAGTTAGTTGGGGAAACATTACAGATTTCCTTTTATTTTCAGACTTTTGAATACGTATACCAATCCTTTTTAACTGGACCAGCATTTACTGTGTGTGTGTAAAATATGTATGTATATGCGATGCTGTTGCAAGCCAGGGTTGGAAAGATAAACATAGAAAGGAAAAGAAAACCTTTAAAGAGCTTTACAGTCAAATGGGGTGCCATGAAGCACGAGAGCATGAGTACTAAGGCTAACACAAAGTAGACACTGCTTGTGTTTCCATGTAGATAGAACCCAAAAGACAGCGTGGCATAAGAGAGGAAGAGAATTTGGGTAGCGGTAGAGATGTGTTAGTAAGGATGACCTGGGAGCCTCATGTAAATAGACTTAAAAGAATGACCCCCACAGTAGGGAAAACAGAGGAATGGAAGTAAGCACGGAATCCAGAGAGCATGGAAAGGGAAAAGTGGAGGGGAAGAGGGTGAAGTTATGTTGCAAAGGTACTTTTCTCTCTGTTTCCCCATCAGGGGGAAAGGACTCGATAGGATTTTACAGCATATGTAGGATATATTTGAAATGATCATAATATATGAATTCCACAATCTGCATAAAATTCTCTGGGTAATTTGGGGTCGCTGCAAAGAGATAAGCAGTCATCCTCCAACAAGCTGAAACAGATGCATTGAGAAGGTGATGTCTCTCCACTCTGGAGAGCGTGCCATTGGTAATTAAGTCACCCCAGATAGAGGAAAGCAGCAGTAGTTTTAAATGTGAATCCCAGAAAAAAAGTCATAAAAACAGATGCTCTAAACTTGGCTGCTTCTCTCAGAGGCAGCCCTTTGTAGTATGTTCCAGAATGAGTAGCAGCAGGGGTTTGCTTATTTAACAACAATCAATGATTTTTGCAAGCAACCAAGGAGCCAGGCATTGGAAAAGAAAGTTGGAAGATCAGTTAGTGTCAAGCCATGAAAGCCTTCTTTATATGTACTGCCAAACAACTTCTCTACATGATGAAGTGAATTAAAGCATAGGAATTATTACTTAAAGTTGTATTTGGACTATTTCCAAAAGAGAGCTTTTTTTATAATATCCAAAACAGAATATTTTACAATTGTATATTAGAATTACTTTTAGATATAAGCAACTGGAGATAATTTTAGAACATCCTCCAAATGTTTTCTTTTTTCTGCAATGAACATGTCCTTTCATTGTGTTTCCCCACCGTAGCAGTAAATATTATTATTTCTTCCTCTCATCTAAATAAATTCCTCTACAGCAAAGTAAACCCACTCTTACAGCATAGATTTCTGGTTGACGTCTACAGCAATGAACATGAAACTATGTATATTGTTGATGTCCTTTTTTCCCCCACACATCAGACTCAGTGAATTTATAAATATAGTAGGTAAAAAAGACTAGGAGATAAGAAATATTTTCTTATAATAAAATGTGAAATTGCACAGGGTGGTCTGTGGCAGCAATCGTTAACCAGTGTGCTGCAAGAATTTTTAAAACATGCAATAAATACCTCACTATTTAGTCAGGGATATTGATCTCTTTTCCCTTAGATTATTAAATTAAAAAATGACAACAGTCAACGCAAGAATAGCTATCCAGCATGAATGAATCAAAATTATACCTACTTTTGTCAGATCAGAAAAAAATACAATATATTTTTGGTGTGCTGCAAAATTATAGTAATTAGTTTATGTGTGCCATGACATGAAAAGGATTGAAAATCTCTGGTCTATGGTTATAGTTCTATATGGAAAGTCAACTAGGTCTGCAATAAGGAAGGTGCTAGGACTTGGCCAAACTGTGAAATGTGGTAGAATGAGGAAACCATTGAAAGAGGAAGGTTTTCCTGAGAGAGAAAAACAGGTGTAACTGCAAGGCCATTTGAATGCTGATAGCAGACCTGGAAGTCTAGAAGCTGGCCTGACTGAAGACAATTTGGTTGTGTTGGGGAAACTAACTGTGATAAGGATGATTCGTAGATTGCCTTGAAAACCATGGAGGATATGGAGAACCACTGCAGGTTCCTGGCAGTATGTTAAAGCAACATTTAATAAATGTTAGTATGGTAGAAGTATGGAGGATGGATTGGTGGAGGCAGGTAAGAGTCAGGGATGCATTCATTTTAAGTGCGAGGTTATGAAAGTGTCAAAACCGTAGTTAAATGAGGAAGGAAAGAGACACATGAAGTTCCTTCCAGTAAATAGTCAACAAGGCTTCAACACAGATCAGTTAGAGAATGAAGAAAATGTTATAAAAACGCACCTGTTATATGTGGCCCTATATGGTCATGTTGGTTTTTCTAAGAGCTGTTTCTCCCAGCAACTTGGACCTGAATTTTCTGTGCATGTCCACATAACTACTATTCCAAATTACCTCCTCTGCCATTGCTTTCTAATTCCAATAAGTGATCTTTCCATCATTCATTATTTAAGGTCTCTGTGTAGTCTATCATGAGAATTTGGAGGCTTTTACATGTATTTAAACTAGGTCTCTGTGGAGCGTAGGTAAAAAGAGGAAAGGAATTGTGGGTGAGAGAAGAAGGAAGGAGAAATAGATAAGTTCAACTGTATAGTAAATAATTCCTGTAACTGTGGGGGGAAAAAAAACTTGATAGATGCTTTCATTGGACATTATCAGGGCTACTTATTCCCTTCTATGAACTTCCATGAACCTTTATAGTTTTAATCGTATTGATGGAAGTACTTCCTAGAAGCGTGTTATTTGGTTGGTAGATATTCTTCCAACTGTGTTGCTGGCACAACAGCATCTCCAGGAAGGGGAGACGGATTGGCGATGGTGCTCAACCTCAGTGAGGGCAGCAGAGGCTCTCGGGGGTTGCAAGTCGGGCCTTTTCTGGACTCCAGAGAAACTTAAGGTTTTTCAAAGCGCTGACACCTCCAGCAAAGCGTTCTTTAGGGCGTGGCACCTCATCCCTCTCACAGCGGCCTTTCCCCCAGGCTAACTGGGCTGCAGTCACTGGCTTTTTCAATGTTCTTGATTGTCCTGCCTGGAGGTACAGCCTGACCTCGATGGAGCCAACCTGTTGCCCTGGTCCTGTTCCTCAGATCACTTCTCCAGAGGCTTTCTTCCAGAAGTATTGGAGGTTTTTGTTTTTACATTTTCCACCCAGTACCTGTGAGTCCTCACAGAGTGAGAAACGTGTACCTTCTGATCGCCTTTGTGTCAATCTCTCCCTCGTAGCACGTTCCTTCGGTACCTTCTGCAGCAAAAATCCAGGCTTTTTTGTCTTTACTCCCTTGATTTGCCTGATTGTTCAGTCCTGTGTCCATGTTAAATTCCCTGTATTCATGGTTCACCTTTCTTTCTGTAGCCTTTAGGCAGACATAAATTGAACTGGAACATACTAGAAAAAGAATATACCTTCTTTAAATAACTCCACAGAGACAATTCGTCCTCCTCCGGTATCTCTCTCATTGTATTGCTACTGACAATTTTATATAAACTGTATAAAATTTTAAAGGCTGAAAGAATCTAGGAAATCACCAAGTTCTTTTTTTAAATACATTTTATTGATTATACTATGGCATTTGTCCCATTTTTTTCTCCCCTTTATTCCCCTCTGCCCTGCACCCCCACACACACACCAGCAATCACCCCCTTAGTTTATGTCCATGGATCATACATACAAATTATTTGGCTTCTCCATTTCTCATACTATTCTTAACCTCCCCCTGTCTACTTTATACTTACCATTTCTGCTTCTTATTCCCTATACCTCTTGCCCCATCCTCCCTCCCCCTCCAGGCTGGTAACCCTGCATGTGATCTCCATTTCTCTGGTTTTGTTCCTGTTTCAGTTGTTTGCTTAGTTTTTTCCAATATCGCCCTATTGCAGTGACTACTATTTATGAAGTGCCAGGCCTAAAAAGTATTTATATGAGGGGGGGCAAAGCCTGTGCTTAATGCTAGAAAGGGTGCCTGATACACCAGAGAATTCATTGTTGGATAAAAAATTTAAAATATACTGAGAGCTCATTATGTGCCAGGCACTGATCTAGATGTTACAGTTCACTGTAATCCTCGCAACAGACCCTATTAAGTAGGTGCCGTTACTGTCCCCAATTTACTGTTGAGAAAACCAAGGAACTGAGAGGCTAAGTAACTTGGATCCTGGAATTACCCAGCAGGTAAATTGCAATGGGCTTTTGCTCCTATGATGACCGACTGTAAAGCACTTGAGATAAACACTAATAAAAGATGTGCAAGATCTTTATGGTGAAAAGTTTTACAACTGTATGGAAGACGCTTTTACTACGTTTTAGATCAGATGTTCACAAACTCAATATAAAAATGTGAAATTCAGGGCAACTGTAGCCACATTCTTATTGGAGTTATTCTGTTGTACACCTGAAACTTACATAATATTGTAAACCAATGTTACCTGAGTCGTAATCCAGGGGACGAATCTGAGCATGTCACCTCTCGTGGTGAAAATCTTTCATTGACTCACCATCACCCCCAAAGTGAAAGCCTTCCCCATGCTGGACCCACTAGTGCTCATCATTATCATTGCCTGTGCCCTTGCACAGACCCTGACCTCCAACCTCACCAAACAAGCCAGCCTGCTTGCCACACCCCTCTTTGACTTTGCATTTGCTGTTTGTTTTCTTCTCTTAAGAGTCTGACTGCCCGACTCTAACTTGCCCTTTAAATTCAGCTGAGCCCTGACTGGTATGGATCAGTGGGTTGGGCATCGTCCTGTGAACCAAAGGGTCATGGGTTTGATTCCCAGCCAGGGCACAGGCCTGGTTGTGGGCCAGGTTCCCCATTAAGGGTGTGTGAGAGGCAGCTGCACATTGATGTTTCTCTCCCTCTCCTTCCCTCTGTCTAAAAGTAAATAAATAAAATCTTTTAAAACAAACAAATGAGTGAATGAATGAATGAATGAATGAATGAATGAATGCATTCATCCAGCTGGAGCAATGCCTGCTCTTCAAAGCCTTTTCCTCATCTGCTCAGTGGTACACAGTGACTTCAGCACCTTGTATATAACTTAATTCCTTTGCAAAACATTCTTCGGGTCAAGGACTACTTGTATCTCTACGTAGCTCGGTAGACAGTAGGTGCTTAATAAATGTTGAGAAAGGAAGGGAGAGACAGAAAAAAGGAAAGCAGAAAGGGAGGATTTTAAGTTATATAAATATTGCTCAAATAAACTCTTCCCTAACTTTGCTCCTGCATTTCTGTGACTTCAAGCTCTTGGCGCATGTGTATAATCGATGTATTTTACCTGGTTCTTTGCTTGCCCTTTGACATAGATGAAACATTAATATCAGTTAACTGAAGAATATTAAAAAGCTGTCCACTTTGACATAAAGTCCTCTGCTAAACATGGTATCGAGCCATATTGAGGCTCTGAAATGCTCGTCTCATTTTAACCTTCAGAGAATCTGCTAATTTAGTGAAATCTGTTAAGTAGCACCAAAGACTATTGTTTTAAAAATGTGTGCCATCTTGAACAAAGAAATCAAAATATGCCTTCCATTTACTGATATGTTTCCTCTCTATAATATACTGAGAAGTTTAATTGGCATTTTTTTCCCTATACCCAGAGTGGGGGAAGCCTTGGAAGGAGTTAATAAATTAGCCCCTAGGTTTTGGGTCTGCTTAGGATGCAGTAAGAAGAAATTTGTAAGGGAAAATAGGGGAAGCCTAAGGCTAGTGAAAGAGGGAAGGTCCTGGTTACATTTTTACCTCAATGAATCCTTTCCAAAGCAGACTGCAGATTTTTTCACATCTACCAAGCCAAGCCCGGTATTTTTAGTAACAGTAACAGAGCAAGCAGCCTGTCGTTTGGAAGCTGACTAATAAGCATACTGTTCCTCTTACACACAATATGCTACACATCTTTATTTCCACTCATCCTTACAGAAGCTCTTTAGCTTTCCATGTTTCTTTAAGGAGATGACAAGGAGTACTGGTTAATAAGCTCTTGGGGTTATTCAATATCCCTCTTCAATCTCATTTCCTGAACTTGAAAACACTCATGCATGTGCACACACGCACACTAAACTTTGTCAGAGGTGAAGCACTTCAACTGCCACTTGAATGTGATTAAAAGAACCCTGGGCTTGATAGGACTCATTACATGAGGTGCCAGGCCTGACTGTTTGCTCAGACTTCGTTCTAAGAGAAGGAAATGTCGTGGTAAAGGAAGAAAGAAAGGCTCATGGAAGGGGAGGTTAACAGTTTATTGTATTTCTATAAAAATGTGTGCTGGACATATCATTTTAAAACAAAAAAAAGTAACAGAATTTCTTATTACAGGAATATATCCTAGAAAAAGTCTCATTTCTTTGGGTTCATATAATAAATCAAAGTCTGTTTGACCTATTACTATTCCCAGTTTCTTGTCCAGAAGTACCTGTTTTCCCTTCCTAGTCATTATAATTTCCTACAAAAATTCAGGAAACTCTTAAGCAATTTTATGTTTAGCATCATTGGTAAATTTTATGTTTAATTCTGAGTCACAGTGTAGTTAATACTATTTTTCAATGCAGTTGTAAAAATCTTCCAGTACAGCCTCAAGTTGTTCTAACTCTAATCCCAGAGAGCATTCACAGTTCCATGCTATGGCTGAATCCACCCCTAGGTGAATTCCTCAAGGAGTTAATATAAAATAACATCCCAGGTCCATTAATTGCATTTGTGAATTTCATGTTCATTCTTTCTCAGTCCATTTGAGGTATGCAGTGGCATAGCTAAGAGGTTAGTGGTTGTTGGAATCAAGTGGATAGACTTGTTGGAACTGAAGACTGTAAACGCGAGGTTCTGAGGATGGTCGTTGCACTCACTCTGTGTTCCAAGCCTCTCTGGACCACGGAAGTTGTCAGCATAGGAAGTTCTCTGCCTTTGCATTTTTTTTGTCCAGCACAAGTTTTGTCAGGCAGCGTGTGTTACAAGGTATTGTGTAAGACCTCGTCTCACGCTAAAACATTTTAGATGAAATGATTAAGCTTTGATTTTCATTCTGTTGTTAGTGATACATTGACAAGGAAGGTGGAACTTTTAATTTAAGAAAAATAACATTTAAAGATCTTCAGAACCATGTCATGTTATATAACCTCTCTCTTTCTGTTGCTAGATAGGTGACTTACTTACCTATCATTCTGTTCAGTGAAAATTAACAGAATTGTTTAATATGATTTTATTTAAATGACTATACATGTTGAAACACTAACATTAAAATCTAGAGGTATGGGGGAATAAATAGTAATGGAAAAATACCGTAAAAAATAAAAGTAAAATAATAAACAAATGGCAAAAAGAGGTGGTACCTAGTGTGCCCACATAATGACTTAATCCTTCTTCCAAGTATGTAATTTACAAATCAAGAAATTCTTCCCCATTGATGTTTTTCCTATAGTAGAAAGGGAACTTAGAGGATTTCCGTGTATAGTCTTTCTTTTGCTTTGAGGTGCAGTGAATGTTTAATGCATAATTCCACAAGAAGACTGCTTAAAAATAATTGATCCTATCCTGAATGACGAACTGGGCCACTTGTATTAACATTAGCATTACCTGATGGGGTAAGAAAAGTGTATCATATATAGATATTCAAACTATCCTTTCATTTTTTAAAAAAGTTTTGTTATAAAAGGTGGCGGAAATAAGAATTCACTTTCCTTCTCCGAAGCTATCAAAAACGTATAATTCTATTACTACGTAAACCACATCATCTTTGAAACCTGTGCTAAGGACAACACAGCCTGTCGCTTTGTGTTTACAATGCCTACTTTCGAGCACCAGTCACAGTTTTTCCTGTGTCGTCATACCTTTCTTAAGTGTTTGCTAATTACCCACTATGAGTGGCTTGTATTCATCAGCCTCAGTGACTGTCTTCACTCATCAGAAATATCGATGAGCCTGACAGCCAGAATTAAATGATATGTGCTAGTATTTCTGCTTTTCTTGGGATGAACTCTTTATCACCTAAACTTCCAGCAAATTAGACACTAGCCTTTCCCATGCTCTCGAAATAGAAACCCGCCCTTGTCTACATGGACACTGGAAAAACTGAAGTTTGGGCTAAGTGAGATCTTCGACCTGCTTTTTTCCAAATGGTACAACTTGGAGAACACCCATGTCACCATATTACATGTGGCATTGATGTTCTCGACCCTTCTTTCCTGTGAGTTTTATGGTCTTCCCAGGATGTATCCGATCCTGGGAAGAAAATTCCCAGGCCCAGAAAGTCTGGCCCAGTAGACAGGGTTGGGGCTCACCGCCCTCACTTTGTCTTTCGTGCTCTGGCACGTCCAGCCCCGTAAGGAGGCCAGATCGTCGTTAAGTATGGACTTATACAAACATTAGGAGGGAAGACTTATAAAGGATTTATAATGGAATCCATTTAAGTATAAGTCCAACAGTGTATCTCATTTCGTAACAACTTAATTCAGGTGCAACTTTTCAGGAACTCATCTCCCCATAAGCCCCTGTACTTAGGACACTTCCTGAGATGTTCTGATGACTCTAAAGGAAAACTAACTGCAAATTGTTATGACTTTATTTTTCACTTGATTGTATTATGCTCATAATAGAAGGGCCCAGCCAACCTTCTGCTAGAATGTGGTATGTTTCCGAATATGACGTAATGCTTTTTCTGTCCAAAGTGGACACGGTTTAATAATTTACCGCTGTTTTCAAACAGGTCAGCCTAGGATGCTCCCGCCAGCTGCACATCACCAAGAGTGGGGAACAGTGTGGCTTAACTATGTTTTCAGTATTTTATGAACCTTTAGCCCTCTTGGGAATTAAACTCTATGTTCCATCCTATGATTAGGCACCCACTTTTTTGAACATTTTACCACCTCAAAGTCTGTTAAGATGCTCCTTACAGTTTATAAAACTATAGTTCATTTATTTGTTTGTTTTTGATAAAATTCTCAAAATTTAACCAGTGTTTTTACTTGGAATGGAATGGCAGGAGTAATGATTTATAAACTTTCTCACTAGAATAGAATTTTAACCTAGTAATTTTAACCCACTCCAGTAACTATATAAAATCTCTGTCATTAGAGATGAACGTGTATGAAACCTGTGCTAAGGACAGGTTTCAAAAAGAAATTCAAGCTTAAAAAATGCATTTTGATGGCATGGGTAATAAAGGACAGAGATAGAAGGGAGAAATGCTAATAGGAAGATACATTAAAGAAAATTGAAATAAGA